>NW_027532176.1:33340-57407 GCF_008692635.1 Crocuta crocuta | reverse complement strand
CCCGCCTCTCTGCCTCCAGCCCCTGCAGCCTGCCCGGCCCCCTCTAACCTAACTCCGCCCCTGGCACGGCTCCCCCACAGACAGGCCACATGCCCCTCCTTCCCAGGCCCGCCCTCTACCTGACACTGTCGCATCTGGCTGAGACCCTCTACTCCAGCCACACTCCCTAGCATGGCCCCACCCACCTTACCGGCTCTAGTGTCGGGCCCAACCCTCGAGGCTGCTGCGTGTTCAGGTGTGCCCCACGGCTTTGCCCCGCCCCCCGCCTCCGAGGGGGCTGCTTCCCCACCCGACCCCACCCATCTGGCTCTGCCCCCACCCTGCTGCTCCTCCCCTTTTCCTACACCATGTGACTAGGGAAACCCAACTCCTGACAGATGAGCGTTTATATATTTTAATTTTTTTAAATGTGTTATTTATTTCTGACAGAGAGAGAGAGACAGCGTGAGCAGGGGAGGGTCAGAGAGAGAGGGAGACACAGAATCTGAAACGGGTTCCAGGTTCTAAGCTGTCAGCACAGAGCCCGACCTGGGGCTACAACCCACGAACCCGTGAGATCATGACCAGAGCGGATATCGGTAGTTCAACTGACTAAGCCACCCAGGTGCCCCAAGTTCAGACAGTTTTCAATGTAATTCTTCCAGGATGAAATCATTGATGCACTTAATTTATTCATAGGTAAGTACAAATATCTGGGGATGATCCACTCGAGAGTATTTCAGTCCATGGACGAACACACAAGACAAACTAAAATGTGTGCACAGACAAGACCACTGAAATTTCAGACACTCTGAGTCACCGCGCCTGTGATGACTGTTGTCCAGGATAAGCGCGGCTTAGGTGATCTTCCCGGGTCTGCGGGGCCGGAGAGACACGCTGCTCGTGCAGGTCACAAGGATGGGGACATCCAGGGGCCTTCTCACCAGGACGCGTGCCCTCCAGGCTCACCCCCCAGCACGCTCCCCGCAGTGGAATGTGCACTGCGCACGGGTACCTACGGCCTCGTCTCCTGGCTGCACCGTTTCCATCACGGGGCCGGGACAGGCTCTGGACGTTCCCTCTACACCTTCCCTGTCAGGAACGCCCGGACACAGAGGCGGGGTTTACGAGGAAGTCGGGACTGGGGACCAAGAAGGGTTCTCAACGGCAGGGTGGATGTCCCCTCCCCTCCAGCCGTCCCCTGTGCTCTTGGCAGAGGCAGCACAGGGCAGCGCAGGGCAGGGTCCCCGCCGCGGGCTCCAGCAGTGGGGACACAGCACCTCCTGCTGCCCGAGCGCCCACGCTCCTGTTTAGAGTCACGGCCGCGCGTAGCTCCTTCGATCTTTTTGGCAAGGCTCCCACTACACCCCCTTGTATGTTACTTGGATCCTGTGTGATTTCCTTAGAAACTGCTAAATTACAGTTTTTGCATCGATTTATAACACTGGCTCCATCGTAAAATGAGTCCAGTGATGGGAAATAGAGAAACGTGCATCTGGGTGCAACCGTGTCTGTGGACTGAATGTCCTGGTGGCCTGGCCGCCTGTGGTTCTTCCACCACCTGAGCCACTGTCTGTTTCCCTCGATTCCCCAGATTCGCCTCCCTTCCAGAGACCCCTGCGGACCTGCGCCCATACCAGGAGTGCGGCCCGAAGCACCCACTCCTGGCGTTGGCCGGCGAGGACGATTCTGTCCAAAGACATGAGGCCTTGTGTGCTGGCCGCTCGGGCCTGTGGATTTGGGGAGCAGACCCGCTCGGTCCTCCTGCCGGACCCCCAAGGCCGCCCCTGTCTGCCAACTGAGCACCCTGGCTGTGTCCCCGGGGCTCGGGGAGGGGGTGTCTCGGGCCACACCTGTTGTCATCCAAGCCACACAGGCAGTGCGGGGCATGAGCCCAGACTGTGGCGGGTGCCGGGCAGAGGCTGCTCAGACAGATGAGCCCCGCGAGGAGCGCGGTCTTCCTGCTCTGTGAGGGGCTCAGGTCTGGTTCTGCAGAGCACACGGGAAGGTGTCCACAGATGCCCTGCCTTCACCTCTGCAAGCCCCTCTCCCCCTTCTCCCCGCCCCCTCAGGAAGAGGCGGTGACCACCCCTCCCTCACGCTCTGGTCCTTGTNACGAGATCAAAACCATTATTCTGAAGAAGAGAAGCCAAAGTGAGTACAAACGGCAGGATTATGTTCATATAACATTCTAGAAAGTGGAAGTACATGACAGTGACTGCACACAGAGCGCTTGCTGTCAGGCAGCAGGTGGGGTGACAAAAGGAAACGAGGGAAGTTAGGGGTACTGAATATGCTCATCACTGTTTTTAATAAGCACTGTTTTACTGTTTTATTTTTATATTTTATGTTATTTACTGCCAAATTGGCTTGCATACAACCCCCAGAGCTCATCCCAACAAGTGCTCTCCTCAATGCCCATCACCCGTTTATCCCTCCCCCACCCCCATTCCACCCTCAGTTTGTTCTCTGTTTTTAAGTCTCTTATGGTTTGCCTCCCTCTCTCTTTGTATGTTACCTATTTTTCCCCTTCCCTTCCTCCAAGTTCTGTTAAATTTCTCAAGACCCATGGTGAAAACATAGGGTATCTGTCCTGTGATGGACCTATTTCACTGAGCATCCACGTTGCTGCAAATGGCAGAATCTCATTCTTTCTCATTGCCAAGTAGCATTCCATTGTATATATAAACCACATCTTCTTTATCCATTCATCAGTTGATGGACATTTAGGCTCTTTCCATAATTTGGCTATTGTTTAAAGTGCTGCCATAAACATTGGGGCACATGGACCCTTATGCATCAGCACTCCTGTTTCCCTTGGGCAAATTCCTAGCAGTGCTATTGCTGGGTCATAGGGTACTTCTAATTTTAATTTTTTGAGGAACCTCCACACTTTTCCAGAAGGGCTGCACCAGCATGCATTCCCCCCAACAGGTCAAGAGGGTTCCTGTTTTTGCACATCCTCACCAGCATCTGCAGTTTCCTGATTTGTTCATTTTAGCCACTCTGACTGGCATGAGGTGGTATCTCAGTGTGGCTCTGAGTTTTATTTCCCTGATGAGTGATGTTGAGCATCATTTCATCTGTCTGTTGGTCATCTGGATGTCTTCTTTGGAAAAATGTCTTTTCAGGTCTTCTGCCCATTTCTTCACTGGGTTACCTGTTTTTCAGGAGTTGAGTCTGTAAGTTCTTTATAGAGTTTGGATACTAGCCCTTTATCTGATATGTGATTTCCAACAATCTTTTGCCATTCCATTAGTTGCCTTTTAGTTGTGTTTCCTCTCCAGTGCAGAAGCCTTTTATCTTGATGAGGTCCCAATAGTTCATTTTTGCTTTTAATTCCCTTGCCTTTGGAGATGTGTTGAGTACAAATTGCTGCGGCTAAGGTCAAAGAGGTTGTTGCCTGCTTTCTCCTCTAATGTTTTAATGGTCTCCTGTCTCATATTTAGGTCTTTCATCCATTTTGAGTTTATTTTTGTGTGTTGTAAGAAAGTGGTCCAGGTTCATTCTTCTGCACACTGCTGTCCAGTTCTCCCAGCACCATTTGCTAAAGAGACTGTCTTTTTTCCATTGTATGCTCTTTCCTGCTTTGTCAAAGATTAGTTGGCCATACATTTGTGGGTCTGATTCTGGGTTCTCTATTCCACTGGTCTATGTTTTTATGCCAATACCATACTGTCTTGATGATTACAGCTTTGTAGTAGAGGCAAAAGTCTGGGATTATGATGCCTCCCGTTTTGGTTTTCTTATTCAATATTACTTCGGCTATTCAGGGTCTTTTCTGATTCCATGCAAATTCTAGGATTGTTTGTTCTAGCTTTGAGAAGAATGCTGGTACAATTTTGATTGGGATTGCATTGGATGTGTAGATTGCTTTGGCAGTATTGACATTTTAACAATATTTATTTTTCCAATCCATGAGCATGGAATGTTTTTCCATTTCTTTGTATCTTCTTCAATTTTCTTCATAAGCTTTCTACAGTTTTCAGCATACAGATCTTTTATATCTTTGGTTAGGTTTATTCCTAGGTATTTTATGGTTCTTAGTGCAATTGTAAATGGGATCAGTTTATTTCTCTTTCTGCTGCTTCATTATTGGTAGGTAAAAATGTAACTGATTTCTGTACATTGATTTTGTACCCTGTGACTTTGCTGAATTCATGTTATCAGTTCTAGCAGACTTTTGGTGGAGTCTGTCAGGTTTTCCATGTAGAGTATCATGTTGTCTGCGAAAAGTGAAAGTTGGACTTCTTTGCGAATTTTGATGCTTTTATTTCCTTTTGTTGTCTGATGGCTGATGCTAGGACTTCCAGCACTGTGGTAAACAGCAGTGGTGAGAGTGGACATCCTGTCGTGTTCCTGATCTCAGGGGGAAAGCTCTGTTTTTCCCCATTGAGGATGACGTTAGCTGTGGGCTTTTCATATATGGCTTTTATGATGTTTAAGTATGTTCTGGATTTCTTCTATCCTGGATTTCTTGAGGGTTTTTATTAAGAAAGGATGTGGTATTTTGTGAAATGCTTTTTCTGGATCTATTTACAGCATCATACGGTTCTTAGCCTTTCTTTTATTAATGTGACTTATCACATTGATTGATTTGCAAATACTGAACCAGACCTGCAGCCAAGGAATGAATCCCACTTGATCATGGTGAATAATCCTTTTAGTATGCTGTTGAATTTGATTTCTTGAGAATTTTTGCATCCATGTTCATCAGGGATATTGGTCTGTAGTTCTCTTTGTTTTGTGGGGTCTCTGTCTTGTTTAGGAACCAAGGTAATGCTGGCTTCATAGAATGAGTCCTAAAGTTTCCCTTCCATTTCTATTTTTTGGAACAGCTTGAGAAGGATAGGTATTAACTCTGCTTTAAATGTCTGGTAGAATTCCCCAGGGAAGCTATCTGGTCCAGGACTTTTATTTATTGGGAGATTTTTGATAACTGATTCAATTTTTTCATTAGTTATGAGTCTGTTCAAATTTTCTATTTCTTCCCCTTTGAATTTTGGTAGTGTGTGGGTGTCCAGGAATTTGTCCATTTCTTCCAGGCTGTCCTGTTTGTTGGCATATAATTTTTCAGAGTATTCTCTGATAATTGTATTTCTGAGAGGTTGGTTGTAATAAATCCATTTTCATTCATGATTTTATCTATTTGGGTCCTCTCTCTTTTCTTTTTGAGTAGTCTGGCTAGGGTTTATCAATTTTATTTTTTCAAAAAACCGACTCTTAGTGTCATTGATCTTTTTTTAATTTTATTTTATATTATTGTCTATTTCTGCCCTGATCTTTATTATTTCTCTTCTTCCGCTAGGTTTGGGGTTTCTTTGTTGTTCTGCTTCTACTTACTTCAGGTGTGCTGTTAGATTTTGTATTTGGGATTTTTCTTGTTTCTTGAGATAGGCCTGGATTGCAATATATTTTTCTCTTAGGACTGCCTTTGCCACATCCCAAAGGGTTTGGATTGTTGTTTTTTCATTTTCATTTGTTTCTATATATTTTAAAATTTCTTCTATAACTGCCTGGTTGACCTATTCACTCTTTAGTAGGATGTTCTTTAACCTCTATGCATTTGGAGATTTTCCATACTTTTTTTCTGTGGTTGATTTCAATTTCACAGCACTGTGATCTGAAAGTGAATGGTATGATCTCAATTCTTTATGTATTTATTGAGGGCTGTTTTATGACCCAGTATGTGATCTGTCTTGGAGAACATTCCATGTGCATTCAAGAAGAATGTATATTCTGCCACTTTAGGATAAAAAGTTTCAAACGTATCTGGTTCATTGTATCATTCAGGGCCATTGTTTATTGATTCTCTGTCTAGATAATCTGTCCATTGCTGTAAGGGGAATATTAAACTCCCCTGCAATTACCACATTCTTACCAATAAGATAGCTTATGTTTGTGATTGTCTTACATACGTGGATACTTTCAAATTCAGTGCATAAACATTTGTATGTTAGCTCTTCTTGATGGATAGACCCTGTAATTACTATATAATGCCCATCTTCATCTCTTGTTACAGCCTTTATTTTAAAATCTAGTTTATCTGATATAAGTATGGCTTCTCCAGCTTTCTTTCGACTTCCAGTAGCATGATAGATGGTTCTCTATCCCCTCACTTTCAATATGAAGGTGTCCTCAGTTTCAAACGATGGATCCTGTTGTTTTTATCCATTCTGATGCCTTATGTCTTTTGACTGGAGTATTTAGTCCATTTACATTCAGTGTGATTATTGAAAGATATGGGTTTAGAGTCATTGTGTTATCTGCAGGTTTCATGCTTATACTGATGTCTCTGGTCCTTTGTGGTCTTTGCAACATTCCACTCACAGAGTCCCCCTTAGAACCTCTTATAGGGCTGGTTTAGTGATGATGAATTCCTTCAGTTTTTATTTGTCTGGGAAAACCTGTATCTCTTCTCCTATTCTGACTGACAGGCTTGCTGGATAAAGGATTCTTGGCTGCATATTTTTCCTATTCAGCACATTGAAAATTTCCTGCCCCTCCCTTCTGGCCTGCCTAGTTTCAGTAGATAAGTCTGCTACTACCCCTATGTGTCCACCCTTGGAGGTTAAGGCCCTCTGGTCCCTAGCTGCTTTCAGAATTCTGTCTTCATCTTTGTATTTTGCCAGTTTCACTATGATATACTATCCAGAAAATTGCTTCAAGTTATGTCTGAAGGGAGTTCTCTGTGCTCCTAGGAATGTGCTCCTAGGAAACAATGTCTGTTTCCTTGCCCAGATTGGGGAAGTTTTCAGCTAGGATTTGTTCAAGCACACCTTTGGCCCCTTTCTCTCGCTCTTCTTCTCCTAGAACTCCTGTGATACGGATATCAGGCTGTTACATTGAATCATTTAGTTCTCTAATTCTCCCCTGGTGATCCAGAATTTTTAAATCTCTTTTTCTCAGCTTCATATTTTTCCACAATTTTATTTTCTATCTCACTTATTCTCCCCTCTGCCTCTTCAACTCTCGCTGTCACTGCCTCTAGTTTATTTTGCACCTCATTTACAGCATTTTTAAATTCATCATGACTATATTTCAGTTCCTTGATCCCTGTAGCAATAGATTCTCTGTGGTCTTTTATGCTTTTTTTCAAGTACAGTGATGAATCTTTTGATTATTATACTAAGGTCTATTTCAGTTATATTCTTTATATTTGTTTTGAGAAATTATTCAGCTGTCATTTCTTACTGGAATTTCTTTTGAGGAAAATTCTTCTGTCTCATCATTTTGGTTAGTTTTCTGTTCCTTATGTGTTTTAAAAGCTTGTTATATGCCCTGCACCTGTGAGCACTACTCTATTAATGACAGGTTATATATATGCTCATCATTTTGACTGTGGTGACAGTTTCACATGGATACACACCTGACCCAATTTATCAGCACGCACCTTCTATTTTACGTGTGTGGAAACTCAGCAGAGCGGGTAGAAACAGAGAATTGAAGCAAAGTGGNGAAGCAGCTAAGCCAGGCGAGGCTCCTGGTGAGCAGGGCAGCCCCTCCTCAGCCCGCAGGCCTAGGGTCAGCTCCAGGGTCTCCTGTCCTCCTGGGCCAGGGGGCTGGCCAGCAGGCTGCTCTCACGGCTCACCACGGAGCGCTTTTCTAAATGTGGTGGCATCCTTCTGCAATGGGCCCAAACACATCACGTGGCTGCACCTGAATTCAGGCCCACGCCCATGGGATCAGGGACAGAACACTTCTGAACGCTTCCCAAAAGTCCTCTAACGTCCCCGAGGACACTGTGTGTGGGCCCAGGGCCACCAGGTGGCTCGCCCAGCTCAGACCTGCCCACATCCTCAGCTGGCTGAGAGGTCCTCACTGCCCCACTGCAGGGACCTGATGACATGATAACATGATGGGCTGTGTTGCTGCCCTCCCAGGATGACTGGAAAAGCATGAAACACTCTCGCCAAGTCTGTACCACCTGCCACAGGCCCTGTAGCCTCGGGGTCCCCACGTCAGTCCGGCGCTGGTGATGAGGGTTAGGAGTCTCTTCCCTGGGAATGGGATAACTTCTCACACGTCTGACGTGGTACAGCTTGGTCGTCCACCCCACTGGGGAGGGTGTTCGGGGGGAGTCCCGCGTCTGAACATATCCGCTCCCTGCACTCTGATCCCCGCTGCAGGGAAATGCTCGGCACGTCACCATCCAGGAGGCTTGGTTGGGACAGTATTTTTTCCCTACTAACTCCTAAGCAAAGATCGATCATTCCCATAATGCAGTCACAAAATCTTCATAAGCAATAATTCTGTGCTTATTACACGAGGTATAAACTGCCCATTCAGCGTCTGAAAAGCAGTGGAGCCTGTAAGCACCTGGTATCATCAATGAACGCGGCAGGGGAGGCTCCTAGCTTCTCCAGAGTCGCTGTCTCGGCGGGGCGAGGGCCCAGGCACTTGTAGGACAGGGACCGACACGCATCCCTGGCTGCCTGCACTGGAAGGGGACCCTGTCCGTCGGCTACTGTCACAGAATGCAGCACACCGAATCTCCCTGAAATGGCCCCAAAAACCACAGCCATCTGTCCTCACGGGTCTGCGGATCTGCTGAGGGTCGGCTAATCTCGCCTTCCTCACGGGGGCCTTGCAGGGGTCTGGCGGGACCCACTCACGGCTCACCGGTGGGGCGCCTCTGGCCCGGTCTGAACCCAGACCACGTGTGTTACCCCCCCAGGACTGGCGGGCCAGCCTAGGCCTGTCCTCAGGACAAGAGCAGAGCTGTCAGGGGGCCCAGGACACACTCGAGGCCTCTTCAGTCCTCAGCGAGGAATCGGCCCCGTCCCTCCTGACTCTGTCCATCGACCAAAGCGAGTCGCGTGTTCAAACCCAAAGTCCGGGACAGGTGAGGATGCAGGAGGGATGAAGACGTGAGAACAGCACACAACTGCCCGTGTTCGACCCTAAACCATCAACCTTCTCCTCAAATGAGCTGAATCTCAGTTACCGGGGATGGGGACAACACTGAAGGAGAGGAGGTTCAAAGTCGAGATATGTAAAATCCCGCGCCATTCTGAGCTGTGCCGGCTGACCCATTCTGCTAGTGAGCGTGTGCGCACATGTGCGTGCAAAATGCCCGTAGTTTTCCTGATTTCATCATACTTTTGAGGGTTGAATGACCCTCAGGGGTCACTTAGGAAAGGAAATATTTTTTGTTTTTTGAAGGACATGCATGTAGGTCAAGAGAGCAAATTTTCCCCTAGAGACATCATCATGTTTACAAAAATTTATAACATCCCCAGTCTGACACCCAGACTATACTCTAAGTTTCCCAGACATTCTCAATAACCATTCTCTGTGTCTCTGTGTTGTAAGCAGGTCCCAGCCAGGATCACCATTACTTTGTCCCTAATGCTTCCAGGGACAGTACTCAGCCGAACCTGCCTCCCAATGGCTCCGATGCACAGGAGAATGACAGCCACCAAGGGTGGCAAAAAGGTATGACCTGATGTCACTACTTCACAGCCCTCAGTGGAGCTGAGTACTTGACCCCAGATGGTGGGTGTTCACCTGGGGTGGAACCCCCAGGTGAGAGGTGGACAAACAGGACACTCACAGGCTGCCCGTGTCCCTGACCCTGTGGTTCCCTCTGGCAGGACCTCCCTCCCATTTGGCCCAGGTTGTGTCCAAATAGAGGTGGGACCCACGGTACCCCCCAGCAGCCCGGCCTGTCTGGGAAAATCATCATGATTCCCTCCCATGACTAGTGGCCCTGGGCTGCATCTCCAGCCCCATCAGCTTCCCAGACTCTGGTCAGGCCCCACCTTGTCCCCACCCTGGATTCTTCTGCACCTGTTTCTCCTTAATATTGCGTTGGGGTATCTCTGTTGTGACCAGGACATTCTCACACCTGCTGGATATGCTGGCCAGGGGCAGGAAGACACTGGGAGCTCAGGACGGGTTGATCAGAGGCCATGCCAGGCACGTTATCCGAGACTACTGCTCATTATGGGTCGGAGTGTCTATTCCAATCCAGGCAATAAACACTGACTTTCGTCTTGGACACAAGAGGAAGGATACAAGATCAATACCCTGAAAGAGGTACAGACAACCAAGATGAGGGTGAGAAGGAGACTGCCCAGGCACTGGCAGGAAAGGAGGTGGGCAGAGCTCTGTCACCACCAAGTCAGAGCGGGAAGGAGCAGGTCCATCCTGGGGCTGGCAGAGCGTGGGACAGTTCGACCCCAGGGTCACACCTGAGGGGGCAGGTGGCCTCAGCACAAACGGTCGTCACTGGGCCATGTCTGTGGCAGAACGCAGCCTCCTCCCACCTGAGCCGCCCCTTCCATCCCGGGAGCCACCGCCGTCCTCCACCCCTGGGCCCTGAAAAGGAAACTCGCCTTCGTAAAACTACAGACGCCCACACTGGCAGCAGAGCGCACTCCAGTCGCCTGTGAAATTCTGCTTCTCAGGCGTCTCCCGAGGCCCAGCAATTTCTAGCACCGAAACCAGCAGCAAATCCACTCAAACCAGCGTGTATGGGATGTGGCAGGTGTGGTTTGCGGTTGTTAATCCTAAGTACACAGACCCGAGCCCACAGGGCAGTTCAGCCACCTCCACCTGCCGCATGAAGGCCCCTCTGGCACAGGCCTCCTTCTCAGCAAGCGCTTCCCCAGGACGTCCCGTTCCGCCCCACCCCTGCCTGCCCCGGACACACGCACATCCCCCGGAGCAGGACCCAAGGACAGATACCGCCCAGGTGCGAATATACTGACTGCACTGACCTCCAGGAAGGAGGGCCCCGCAGGGGAGGGTGGACGGAAACGGGACCGCACGGGGTCAGAGGGAGCTCCCGCTGGGGACACAGGCCTCCTTCAGGACCACGTCCCACGGCAGGAGGAGACGGTTCCTGAGGGACGAGCCTCCTGCCTGATGGGACTCCAGGTGGGTCCGCAGCTGAGCAAATGCTACCCTGCAGGCCTGGCCCTTTCTGACCTCAGGGGACATCCCAGCAGCCAGTGCCCGATTTCACCCNGGGGGGTCCCGCCCGCGGCTCCCACGTCATCAGGGTCTTACCTGTACCCACAGCAGCGCGGACGGCGGGGTCGGGCACAGGGCAGGGAAGGTGCTCCCCGAGGTCAAGGCGACACGCGGCCTGGGACGCAGGGGGGCCGGGCGGGTCTGCGCCCGCGCGTTTCAACTCGCTCCGGGGGAGGCCGGCCCTGGGCGGCTGCTGGGAACGTCAGGACGCTCCGGGCCCCTCGGGGGCAGAGACTCGGGCTCGGCGGCGTGGAAGTCCCCTCGACCGACCCCACGCTGCCGCCGGGTCCCCGCCTGCCGGGGAACACCGTCCCCTCAGGCTACGCCGCCTCACAGGTCCCGACGCCGTCTTCCGCCCAGGAGCGCTTACTGAGCAGAGGCTCACGGGAGGCTTCTGATTGGCGGCGCAGGTCACGTGAGGGCGGGTGGCTGCAAGGGAGGCCGGGAAGGCGGCGTGGTTTCCACCCTGGGCGGGACTCGTGATCCGGGAAGAGTTCGCGTGTGGAGAGCGGGAGACAGGCGGCTGGGCCATGTCCACGCGGGCTTCTGGAGCCCGAGCTCGGGGGCAGAACCTGCGGGCCACTCTCTGCACCGACAATGCACGGTCCCTTCCCCGCCATAGCCCTAGCGCAACAGGCCTACCGCACCTGCGTTTCTGGAACTTTCTTCCCACAGCCCCATCCAGGCCTAGCTCCGTGCCGCCCCCTCAGAGAGGCTCCCGCAGGTGCTGTGGTGGCCCCTCCCCCCCACCGCTGCGGGAAACCACACGAGGCCCTGAGCGCTGACCACGCTGCACACCGTGTCACCACGCCCTCCCTCTTCCAGCACGGGATCCGGACAGGACACTCCTCGCTCACGCAGACGCCAGGACCCCAGCAGAGCCCAACACGGATGCCCCGGGGGGATGCCTCCACGTCCAGGCATCAGGTAACAAATCCAAATCCATTCGCGTGTCCCGACCGCCCGGAGAGCAGTACACCTCACTCTGTGCACAGGCCCGGATCCTCACGGATCTCAGGGTGATGCACTGAGGCTGGGCCTTCAGACTAGAGCAGATGCAGACCCGGGGGGAGCACGTCAGGAGGCAGGCTGGGAGGGGTGCTGGCCGCAGGCTGGGCTTGGGGACGGGGGTGGGGGCTCTGAGGGCAGAGGCTGGGCTTGGGGAGCGAGGCAAGGGCTCTGAGGACGACCAGGGGCCGGACGTGACCCGGGGCAGCACAGGGGCGGCTCCAGGCTCCGGCCAGGACTGTCTGGGAGGCTTAGCCCCGCACGTCCGGGCTGGGCTAGGGGAGCAGATCTCAAAGTCACGAGTCCAGGCCCACAAGTGAGGGGGANCGGTGTGAGCGCCCCGGCGGAGCCCAGGCAGAGCTGGCTGCACGCGCACGAGGTACACGCCCAGGAAGCAGGGAGGGAGCATGGGGTCACGGGACACGGTGACAGCACCGTCACACAGTAGGACGTGCACAGGTGACACACGGCCCTTCACCCCCAGGGGGAGTTCACAGGCAAGCGGATGGGACGGCACAGCCCTAGATCAGCCACACCGACCACACGGCTGTGACCCGCACACAGGCCACGCTGGCCCCTGGACTCGGATGAAAAGCGGGAAAGGACCACATATAGGCGCAGTAGTCCCGTCTGGCCCGAGAGCCGAGGCTCCGGCCAGCGTGTGGGTAACCAGGCTGCGGGGCGATGAAGGCCCTCGGCGGGTCTCCAGTGCTCCATCTTTAGAGGGAGATGGGGGTGCTGGACTGAGTCCTCGTTTGTACGGCAGGTCACAGTTGTAAATCACTCCCCTTCGATCGTCCACAGAGAAGAACGTCAGCATGTTTGCGGCAGGTGGTCCTGGTGTGTACGCTTCTCTCTGAGCTGCAGGGGTGCAGGGAAGATTTGCAGTGAAGCCTTCCTCTGGCAGATAAAAAGCAGCTTATGCGGAAGTTCCTGATGGACTTGCTGCATAAATCCTCCCCTGCCGCGTCCTGCTGCCCAGGCCTGCCCAACACTCCTCCTGTTATCAGAAGTGGGGCTCCCCTGGGAGGTGGGAACCACCCGGCTGCCGGGTAGAGAGTCCCCAGATCCTGGGAGGCCCCGGACATCCCCGGGGATCGGGATAGAGGCGTCAGGTGAGGGCATCCCAGGTCCCGGCGTCCAGCCCCGACAGCTCAGGGACCAGCCCCGGCCTCAGGAGGCGGGCGCTGGTGACACCGTGGGCCGGGCTGCACTGGGACTCTCCATCCAGGGACCGGTTCTGTTCTGCACCTTCCAGAGCCCCGGGGGTGGTCCCCTGCCACGGGTCATCCCAGTGATGCAGGGGATAACTGTCCTGGCTGGGCCATGGAGGAACCTGTCCCTGGGAGGTGGTGACATGGGCCACATCCCCAAGGGGAACACGCATTCACCCAGGTCGGGGCGAGGAGGCTGCTTCATAGATGTTTGCCTCTGGGGCTGCTCTGAGCCAGGTTCCCGGGCCCCCCTTTCCTTCACACTGTGCACAGGGGACTCTGAGTTCTGGGTGAAAAGCATAGAATCTCCCAAGTCTTTTTCCAGGTTTTCTGACCCTCGGCCCCGGAGGAGCCCAGGTCCTCAACTTGGACCCAGAGAACCGCCACCCGTCCCTGGAGAGATGGTCGCCCGTGGGTGTGTGGCCTCGGACTTGGTTCCTTGGGAAGGGAAGGCCCCTTCGGCATTCGTCCACGACTTCTCCACTTGGCCACGACCGGGCGGGACTCCTCACCCTCTGCATGCAGACCCGGGACCCCCACACCACCCCCCACCTGCCCACCCTGGGAGGGGCTTAGGGGCTTCGGGGCGGGGCCATCCCTTTGGGATAGTTCTGCCCAAGCTCACTCTTCCTCTGCTCCCAGGATGTCCCGGGTCCTGTGCTGCTGGCAGAGCAGAGGGAGCTGAGAAAGAAAGTTCTGTGTGAATTCAAAATGCAGCAAGGCTTTGAGAAGACATCAAAGTCCGTTGCAGTTTTCAAGAACCAAACGCACAGCCGGGAACATCACTGAGTGATGTCAGCACTTGGCCCTCCCAGCAAGTCTCCATTCTCTGAAGCCTCCCGTGTGATCTTAGTATAGTTAAAAGCTCATAATGTCCAAGACTGTTTAGAAGGAAAAAAGACACTGTTCTCCTCTCTGAAATTAATTATGTGCTTGTCAGAGCCCATTTACAGCATCCCTGGGAGTGTGTGACAGCCCACACGTCCCTGTGGACTTTGGTGGCCTTTTTCACTGCCTGCAAGTGCTGAGCAGGTCCAGGGATGAGAGCTTTCCCGGTCAGGTGATCACGACTATGGACTGTCTCCAGTCCCCGGGCTGCTGCGGGTTCAAGGTGTGGCTCGAGGCCCTGCTGCTGCAGCCCTGGGCGCCTGGACGCTGCTCACGGCCTGTGCACCAGGGTGACCCTTGGCCCTGGATCCGCTGGGACGTCAACCACAGTCAGGCATCAGGCACATTTCCCTCGTAAAGAAGCTATCCCCCAGCTATCAGAGCATGCAACTCATTCATTCAGAATGTGTTTTCTCAGGTACCAGTTTATGTCCTTGAAATTGAAGCTATAAATCCTAATAGCGAAACAGATTCGTTCCCTGCCTTCACGTTTACAGTTTAGAGAGGGATACAGAATCACAGTAACTACTCCAAAGACATAGAATTGCAAAGTGTAGTGGATATTGAGACGGAAAATATAGGAATTGTCGGGAGCATTGAATGGATGCTTGTGGAGCTGACGTCTGAACCAGCTGCAGTCAGTGAAGATGACATTCCAGAGAGGAAACAACAGGTGTGAAGCCCCCAAGGTGGGAGGATCAGGCCCCTTAGGTCCAGAAGTCATTGTCATAACAGCAGCTGGCACGAACACGGGCTCACTGCTCGAAGTACGCCTCGCATCGTAAGTTCCACTGCAGCCCCGGGATGAGGACAATGAGGAGAGTAACACCAGTAGCCCCAGGCTGTGGACAAGGACCCTGAAGCTCGTGTGGATAATGGCCGCCTACGTTTCCACAGATAATGAGTGGGAGGACCAGGATGTGAACCAGACCGTCCGGCTCTCTGTGTCGAGCTTCTGTAAGATGTTTGAGCGTTTCTTGCGTTTCACGAGGAGATGGAGCCTGGTGTGCCAGAGGCCAGGGGTCGGTGGGGCCAGGTCACAAGGGCCTGAGGCTGCTGCTTATGTCAGGATCCTTTCCTCCATGAGCAACAAAAGCAAACCAACACCAAACCAGCTACGTGAAAAGAGACACCGTTGTGCACTTGCCTGAAAGATTGAGGGTAGGTTTCAGATCTGGCTTGATTCAGGGGCTTAAGTGTCATCAACAGCACCCATTTTCTCTTCTCCTTCCCTATATTGGCTTTATTCTGAGAGCATTTCTGTCCAACAACTCAAACCTTAACATCCTCCCAATTCATAATTCAAAAGCTTCAAGAAAGATTGCCTACCACTTCCCAGCCGTTCAAGCATAAAGCCTGTTTGGGCTGAAACTCCTGGCTTGCGTCACATGCCTGTCACTTTTCCTATCACTGTGGCCCAGGCCCGGATGTGTGACCCACCCCCTGGACACCAGGAGTGAGGCTACATCTGAAGTCCTGGGCCATGGGCAAGGCCCCCGAGGGAAACAGACACCTGGTTATGAAAAGGGAACTAAAGGTTGGATGTCCAACAGACAAGTGTCACTCTCTGGGCGCATCTAGGACCTTGTCCAGGGAAGAGGGCTTGAGACCAAGAGAGCATGCATTCCGGGCTCACTGGGCCTTGGAGTCCATGGCTCTGGGGAGGGAGGAGGGAGGAAATCAGGCTCTGAGCAGAGACTTGAGACTGCCCCAGACCTCTGCTCACTCCCCCCTCCGCCCTGTGCTTGAGCGTGGGTGGGAAAGAAACATTCAGAGCCCAAGGAGGATAGAGGGTTCTAATGGTTCTCGAAGTAGCTCCCCACTGGCACCACCTGAGAGGCTTTGGAATGGCAGAATCCCGGCTCCCGTCTTCAGAGGCCCTAAAGTGATTGGTTTGAGGCACAGCTAGGAACTTGGGATTATGTGAACTGTGTCTCCATTCCCCAAACACCACCCCGGACCCTACTCTATTTTAATTGTCTCACTTTAATCCATTTTATAAGAAAACTGTTGATTCCATGACCCACCTTCAGTCTCTACTGGTTTTTCACATCCTCCTTGGGACAAATGAATGCCTGACCCGGACTGCCCCTTTTTCCTCTTGCTGTGATTTCCTCAAGATGTGATTGGTGGTAGCGAGGTTGTGGATGAAGCCACATAGGTCCCCGCCTTTGTAAGGCTGGCCAGGGCTAGGAGTGAGAGCGAGCTGGTGACGGAGTCCTGAAGTGGGGCGTGGAGGAGACGGCTCCAGCCACATCATACACCACTGTGCACAGCTGCCTCTGCATCCCTCCCTCCACCTGTCCTCCGTCGGTCCATCATCACTACATCCCTCCACCCAAATTTCTGCATCCAAATTAACTGCATCCAATTCAACATCCAGGCTTGATCAGTTCTGAGTAAACATATCATATCACGATTGGACTCAGTCAGACTGTGCCTCCATCTTCTTCCTGGGAGGTGCGGGTCTGGGTGTATCCGGTTCTGTGACCATCAGCTCCCTCCGCACAGACATCTATGGAGATGTCCATCTGAAGCTGGTCCTTGTGGGCGGCTGGATGGAGGGATGGATGGTCTGATGGACGGATGGGTGGATGGAGGGATGCAGGGATGGGTGGTTACACCTAGATCATCTTGGGGGGAATACATCCAATTGAAGCTCTCTGAAGCGTCGTGTTAGCTGAGCTGGAGTTCTCAGGGTCCCCTTGTCACATGCAGAAGGAGCAGGAGAGGGAGGGAGGAGTCTTTCCCCAGGGACACCTGCTCCTCCTGCAGATGCACCAGCCCTGGAGCGCCACGGGCAGCTCTACCCAGAGGGGGCTCCTCCGCAGGACAGCCCTTTACAGATGGGCGAGCTGGCACCCAGGGGGCTGCTGGCAGGGCCGAGGCAGGCGGAACTGCGGTCTTCCCCCTTCACCCCTGTGGGTGGCCTCTCGCCCCTGGGCCGTCGGGTGCAGGACACGGGGCCACAGCGGTCAGGCCGGCAGCTGAGGGTCCGCAGAGACGTGCAAATGCGCTCCCGATACCGTCCCCCACCCCGTGTCAGCCTCCACTCGGGGAGCAGGGATGCAGGGGTGGAGGCAGGGAGGCTGCTCCCTGGGGGCCGTGACGGCGACAGCAGGGCACACGGTGCGGGGCGAGCACACGGCTGCTCTGAGCGGTAGGGGCCATGGGCCCGGTGGGCTCGGGATCAGATAGTGGAACCCGTGCTTCTGCTGGAGACCAGGGCTGGGGACACCGGCCGGCCCGGGGCCAGGCTGCAGCGGGGGGAGGGCGCCCCCGGGGGAGGGGACAGGCAGCCTTGCAGGACGGCGCTGCCTCCTCCTGCCAGGGAAGAGGGACAGACGTGCTCCCTGACCCGGGGGGCCCTCCTGCCCCCCCACCCCATGCTGCCCTCACCGGCCTCTGGAGGCTGAGAAGGCCCAGGAGGCCCGTAGCCACACGTCAGTTTAATTCACGGTGTTTGGGATTCATTACAGAGTAATTGTCTTATCGATTTGCCGCTGACATATTTACTGCTTTTGCTTTCTGATGAGAAAAGACACAGTATCTAAAGTAACTTTATGTGGATGATGGAAATTTAAAAGTTGCTGGCATTTTAAACATTTCATCTTAAATTCTGTAACATGGAAATGACTGCCCACGACAAAATTTCAGCCCAGCGAGGCCCACGCCCCGAGAAGGCCCTCTGCGCCCTTGTACCTCAGGGCCCCTTCCCTGCCCCCAGCGCAGCCCGGGCAGGGGTCTCCTGTGCACCCAGCCTGCCTGCTGTGGGTGCGAGAACCCACATGTGCCCTCCCATCCCCAGATGGTGGCTCGGCCTCCCAGGGCGGCGGCCAGGCCGTGGGGGCCACAGATCGCCACAACAGGGCACTGAGCTGTAACCAGGAAAGGAGGGCGAGGAAAGGCCTCAGCCAGGCCTAGCCAATGGTGACCTGGGAACCCCCAAGGTCCCCTCCCAGCGGCCCTGGGATATGCAGCCGGCACGGGGGTTTACCCTGAAATCCTCCGTCCAGAGCAGCTACTCCACAGCGTCGGCTCATCAGGACGCTGGTGCCCGAGCCGTTTCTCTGGGTGAGATACTAGCTCATCGCCCTGCAGCGCAGGCCTTGCGGGGGCAGCCTCGCTGGCGATGGGGCTTGAGAGCCTGTCTGGAGACACTGCCCCCCACCCCCCCAGCCACGTCCAGGTGCAGGAACCAGAGGGCCGGCGGGCCGCACCCTCCGTTCGGCACAGTCCTGGGGCCAGTGCCGGGGCCGAGCTGAGCAGGGAGTGAAGATCCTGCTCCGGGTCCGTGATGCCAACCCACCCACCGGTGACACCAGGTCAGGTCTAAGGAAGGTGGTCCGAGGTGGCCCAAGGTACTCAGCCCACTCAGGGGGCCTCCCAGGACGGGGTGTGATGATGACCAGGCAGGCGCCCGGCTGTGCAACCTGTCTTCCCACAACCCGGTCGGAGGTCAGAGCCTGTAGGACAACAAACCAAACCACCTCGGTTTCTGGAAGTCACTATCAGGTGCCAAAAATAACCTGAGGTTTTCCATAGACAGTCACTCACAACTGCCCAACTCCCTGCCATGCCCAACAGGAAGCCAGGATGAGGCCGCTGGAGGAGTAGGAGTCTAGAACTTTCTGGAACTCCACCTTAGAAGTCGGCCTTGTGGACTCCTCACTGGGTTTCTGGCCTGCCGCTGGCAGATGCTGCCTGATAAAAGGCCCTCAGCCATCAGCCATCAGAGTTATGGGATGTGACTCCAGGAATTCTGGAGAGAAACCAGTTCCTCTGTTATTTCAGTTCTTTCAGAGCATCAGGACGGCCACGAGGCTGGGGTTCCCCGGGAGAGTTCACCTCTAGACCTGGGACGGCCCCAGGGGCCACACCCACCGGCCGGGGTCAGGCAGGCGCAGGGCACAGTCCTCGCCTCACCCGGTGTGGATGTCCCACGGGGCGGCCTCGTTCACTGCCTCCGTGACCGCTCACCGAGCAGAAAGTCGCCTTGACTCGTGTCCAGCTCCGTTCAGTCAGTCACTCTCCTGCCCCGCAAGTGCCAGCGGAACTCCCGGAGCCGCGGGAGTGTGTGCTGGGGGCGGGGATCACGGAGCTGGCGCTGGTGCAGACGCAGGTGTCCCGAGAGCTGGTCTCACTGAACAGGTGTCACACACACACCGTGAGGACAGTTGGGGGAAGGGACCGGGTGTGGCCCGCAGGCACGGAAGACGGGGCCCAGCCCGGAGGCGGCATGGGGAGGAAGGCATGTGTTGGTGCTGCTGGATCTGCATGCAGCCCACCCCGCCCAGGACCTGAACCTGCATTCCCCTTGGAGCGCCTTCCCCTCCGTCCTTCTGTGCGGTGGGGGGCAGGACCCCGAGCCGGGATGGCTCTGTGACTCACGCCAGCTGACTGCATCACCAGATTCCCCTGCCAGAGACTCTCCCAGCGTGGACACGGAGCACTGGGCGGAGCAGTGAGACTCTGATTTTTCACCTAAATGACCGAGAAAGAAGAATGCTGAGCTTTCTAGAAGACGCAGGTGTTCATGAGACTCAGATCCCAAACGGAGACCCAAGGCAAGAAAAGGGGATCGGGTGTGTGAGATGTTCAGGGAAGACAGAACCCTGATAGTGTCACAGGAGCCCCTGGATCGAGCCATGGCTGAAGCCGTCACCCTGGGCGTTTTTGTTATGTGAGGCAGTGAAGTCTAGTGTTTGCAACAGCTGCTTTGCGTTGTGTCTGCCACTTGAGATTGTATTAAGACAAAAATAAACCTGCCTGACATTTTTCAATGCCGTGTCTGGCTCTGCCTGGGGATTGGGAATCGAAGAAGCTCTCATACTAATAATGAAGATTTAAAAACGTGCTCTGGATCAGCGCTTCCCAGAGCTCTCAGTCAATCTATACAGAGAGGCCCACGTTCAAAGGCAGCCTTGGGAGCTCCGGCCTAACCACGGGGAGCCCTCTCCTCTTCCTGAGGACACCGGGTGGTTCAGAGGATTTTATGAGCTAATGTGTTCATGAATCTCAAACAGGGAGGGAGAGAGAGCGTTTCCCAGCCCAGGTGTCCTGGGAGTTTGTTTTGGAGGGCACGCATGGCAACACCACGTCCTACACACACACACACGCACACGCACACGCACACACACATATGGGAGTTTGGAGGTTAAACCTTAGGAATCCAAGTCTATTTCTGAAAACAACCTACCCTGGCTGCAGGGCAACGGTGCATCCTCAGGGCTCTGTCCCAGCGGCACCTGAGCACGGTAGCCTGTCTGTCTGTTCCCTGCAGTGAAGGCTCAGACGTCCCAGGAGAGGGTTGAGCTGACACGCATCCGCAGCCCAGGTTCGCTGTGTGGAGCCCGGAGCGGACGCAGGGCTGGTGCCCGAGCAGGTGTGCAGAGCACAGCCCACACGGTGTTCTCCATGAGGATGCTGACGTGACACGCCGGGTCCTGACTCTTGGGGAAACCTAACCCAGGGCTCCATGGGGCGGACACTCAGGACTCCGGGCACACCGTCAGCCCGGCTACAGGTTCGGAAATACCATGAACGATCCTGAGTGGGCCGAGTCCCCATCTCCAGAGCAAAGCAGAGCAAGGTGGCATCCAATCCTGGGAAGTACGGACGCTGGGTGCTCACCGATCTAGCCTGTGCGGTGGGCACAGTCCCTGGGCCCCACCCCCTCTGGAGCCGAACCGGGGTGATTTGCCGACGTCAGGGCATTGGGGTCCGCAGGGCAGGGACGGGACCACACTTCCACCCCGACCCGCCGCTCTGCAGGCTGGAGCTCTCCCCACGGGTCAGCCTGTCTGATCTGCGCCTTCCCCGTGATCCGTTCCCTCAGCTCGCTCCATCTAGGACACCCCCACCCCTGCCCTTCATGGTAAGGACATGTTCTCACCAGTCCTACCTTGGTCCAAGCCCTGAACCTGCAACAAAGGGAAGTGAGTGGAGGAGCCTCCTGGCGAGATGCGGAGAGGTCTGCTGAGAAGCCTCACACGTCATCTGAGAACAGCCAGCCTTGTGCCCAGAGCGTCTGCTTCCTCAACACGTCTTCCCAGCGTAACCACATCTACGTGCGAAATTCTTCCTTTCTACGGTCTGAGGACCATGCGTTTGTCCCACTGCTCTCCTACTTGCTGGCTCTCCAGATACTCGGGGGATGGTCTCTGTACGAAGGAGGGGCCGGGTCACAGCATAGTGGCCTGTGTCTCCGGGAGCAGGGTGGTTCTAACGAGCCCTACTGAGGGGCCAGACTCCCTGGTTCAAACGCAGGCTCTGCTCTCCGTGGCTGGGTGGTGTTGGGCACGTGGGTTTATCTCCCGGCGGTTCTACTGCCTCATGTATAAAGTGGGGACGATACCCCCTACTGTCGGAACTACGTGAGTAATTTATCCTTCCTGGTAAACAGTAAGCACTCAATGCGTGCTGCTGGGAGGATAACGCAGGAGGAGAGGTACTATCCAAGGGGTAGGATTGCTCCTGAGAGTCGCTGAGTAACTGAGCTCACTCGACAGGTGAGCGGTGGGAAGATGAGGTACGGGAATGTGCGCCAAGGATGTGGCCCGGCTCCGTGTAAAAGGAAGTGTCCAATAGACGTTAACCGTGAGAACGATGATGGGGCAGAGACGGTGACGATGGTGATGGTAACGGTGGTGTAGGTGCTGATGGTGACGGTGACGACGATGATGGTCGTTGTGATGATGGTGATGGCGGTGATGCTGGTGATATTGGTGCCTCTGCTGCTGGTGGTGGTGGTGTTCATGGTGACAGTGACGTCACGGGGGCGTGAGGATGTGACGAGTGAGCAGGGGATGGAGGACAAGGAGAATCCACCGGGTGCACTCACAGCGACTGCACGTGTGACCCTGCTAATCACAGCTCGCCTTCCATAAACTTACCTAATGAACGCGCCTCAAGGGNCGCGCAAGCGCGTGTGTGCAAGCATGTGTGCGGCTGGGGGCCCCACTGAAGGACCGGTGACCCCCCTGGGGAGGTAACTCAGGGAGGAGGTCACTTCAGGGCCCGGCCCCCTGTATGTCTGTGGTGCTCTTTCCTGGTGATACTAACCCGAATCGAAGGTCTTCTGCTGCACTGAGTTCAGCTCCTCGCCCACAGAGCGCCCGCGTGCTCTGTGCACTGCCAGCTCCCTCCTGACCCTGCGCCACCTCAGCATCACCGACTTGTCATGCACCAGAGCCACCTGAGCTGAGCTGTGACGACCAGGCCCCTGGAGGGTGGCGATTGGGATGGGCAGGGACCATGAGGCTCAGCTAGAAACCCTCCGGCTTTCTGCGACCTGGTTTAGAGGGGCAGACGTATGGGGGTTCCGGGGTCTCCACCAAGAAAGTGAGCATGTGAATGTACAAAACAGGCCTGGGCCCAGGGAAGGATCGGGTGGGCAGGGGGCCCCGGGGGGCTGGGCCCTCCTCCTCTCGTCCCTCACCTCCCTGGCTTCTCTTACCCCACCTGTCCACACTCCACAGGACCCGGTGTGAGCTCATCTCTTTCCCTCACTCTCCACTCTGCTCCATCCACTGGTGCTGACGGGAAACACGCAGAAACCATAAAATGAGTAAGCAGCTTCCGCTAACGGCGGAGTGCATCCGCGTTTTGGCGTGGGGCCAGCATGAGGAGTTACAGCATCAGCCAGGTGACAACTGTCTCCCTTAAATGATACTCAACAAGACACAGACGCAGAGACACAGGGATCCACAAGCATGTCTGTCAACAGAACCTGGCTACAGACTGTTGCCTAAAGCTGACCACACCAGGTGCCCCGGCCAGAGCCTCCTTCGGCCAAATCAGAGA
Source organism: Crocuta crocuta (assembly GCF_008692635.1). Classification (NCBI taxonomy): domain Eukaryota; kingdom Metazoa; phylum Chordata; class Mammalia; order Carnivora; family Hyaenidae; genus Crocuta; species Crocuta crocuta. Next base: position 34,533 of record NW_027532176.1, on the reverse strand, counting down.
AGCAACCACGGCACGGGCGTCCAAAGCGATGGAGCCGCCGCAAGCCCAGAACCTCCAGGGGCATCTGTGCGGTGACACCCCCCCCACCCTCTCTGTGCCGGGTGAGCCTACGGTTTGCTCGTTCCTACAGAAAGCCCTGGGTTCTGCTCAAATACCTGGTCACCAAGTCCAGAGGCAGGGAAAGAACTCAAATGCTCGGAACTGGTACCGGCAGGTAAAACATCAGGGGCTAAGACGCTCGCTCTCCGGACTGTGCCCCACCGTGCAGGCCGCGGTCAGCCACAGCAAGCACGGTCTTCTGGGACAGATGCTAAAGCGGTCAGGTCACCCGGCCCTCAGCACCAGCACCTGCCCCCGTCTGTCTGTGTCTCAGTTTCCTTGGGGCTCAGGAACCTGTCCCCTGGCGGCCCTCTTCTATGGACGTCAAGGGGGATGGAGGCTTCCCTTCAATCTCCCCTCCATGGGTTACTGACCTGGGTACGGGGATTGGCTAAGGTGCAGAGGCCGAGTCCGTGTCCGCCGGGGGGCCCCTCGCTGCACCCTGCAAACCTCACTCAGAAGCTACCTCTTGGCCAAGACAAGGAGGCTCTGCAGAGCCAGACTCGCCGCCCACAGGCCCTGATGATGCCTGAGCAGCACGCGCGCCCCTTCCGTCCAGGCGACGGAACACCGCTGGCAGGGGCAGCGTGCCCAGCTGGGTGCACTTCTCAGGCGCCCTGCACGGTTCCCACCAACCCGATGAGGGCAGAGGAGCGGGAATCCCAGGCAGCGGGTTCCTTTAAGGGGTGGGCCGGCCGGCCTCCCTGTTGTCCTGCCGGAACACAGCTGTGACAGGGGGGGCGGGGGCAGCCCTCTTGCAGCCAGGAAGGAGCCCAGGGGTCCCGGACCACACGCACAGCAGGTGCCCAGGGCACCTCGGAGGCCCCACCAGGCCTGGACTGCCTTCCTTGGGTCTGATGATGAGGAATAAATTCCCATTGGGTCAGGCTCTCGGTCCTTCACAAGTAGAAAAGTCACATACTTCTCACCCTCCTCCCCTCAAATGCTGCTCTTTCCTGGGGAGATTAAGAGGGAGGGAATCAGAAGTAGAACATCGGACTCTCACAGAACGTAACCCCATGTAACACAGCTGGCAGGACCCCGGCCCAGGAGAGCACCTGGGCGGGTCTGGCCACAAGGACAGCGATGGGGAC
>NW_027532176.1:12893-32827 GCF_008692635.1 Crocuta crocuta | reverse complement strand
GGGCCCGGGTGGGGGACGCCCCCCCCCCCCATGCCCTGAGCACTCAGGCCTGACAGCACGCACATGGGGCCCAGGGGCACGAGGGAAGTCCAGCAGAGCACCCCCCACCCCGTGGGATGTTCTCACAGGAGCCGTCCCCTCGCTGCTGTGGGGACTCCGTTTGGGGGTCCTGGCTGGAGGCTCTGAGCCCTGGGGGGTGGGAGGAGTGGGGGCTGCAAGGGGGGCTGGAGGGGGGGGGTCCACTGGGGTCAGATGTCAAATCACCGCCCAGAACGGAAGCCTGCTCCTTACTTGGATGCCGAGGCTACCTAGGCCCACTGGCCTGGGGCTGATGGGGGTCAGAGCCCATACCCTCCACCGTGCGTCCGTCCACGCCTCTCCCAGGCCTCTCCCAGGCCCCTTCCTCCCCGACCCCAATCTCATACTCGTGGCCTCCGGAATTGCGGAGTACGCATCTGCCGCTCATGCTTACCCCGCTGGCCGTGTCCTGCAGCAGCTGCCTGAGGGACCAGGACACCTTCTAGGACCCTTCGGTCCCAATTACCGCTCGGGCCACGAGTCAGCTCAGACACATGTGATCCTTTCTTGGGGCCGAGGCTGAAGCTCTCCCCACACGCCACTGGGGCTCCAGGGTGGGCACAGCGGGCCTGCAGACTGTCACCACACCAGGGGACAGCAGGGCCATGTTAGGGTGTCACGGGACTGTCCCTCCCAATTTCATCCAGCTCCTCTGACAGCTGTGGGTGACCTGGCCTCATTCCCGTGTCCTCTCTCCTGGGCTCAGATCCTGCCCCCCGTGGACGGCCCACCGGGGTCTCGGGGAGCCGAGGCGCCCTGGCTCTCTCCTGCCTCCACGGGCTCTGGCGGCTGCCGGCCCTGCTTACCTCCTAAGACCCGTGATTTATTTCGTTGGGAACAAATACCTCAGGTATGGTCCCAGCAGGGATGCAGGACCATGGTCATTCTGCCTGGGACCTGTCCTGGGGCCTCCGAAGTCCTGCGTCACATTCCATCCTCCATCTGCATCAAAAGCATCCCAGCTGTCGCCTCTGGACCTCCTTCTGGAATGTTCTTTTCAGGTGCCTCTTGCCCGTGGAATACACAGGTTACAAGTCAGCTACCCAAACACCCCGGGCTGACTTTCTCCGATGCACACATTCTGCAGACCGCATCCAAACACGTCATTTGCTCTCCGTGTAAGGAGGGAGCTGGGCATCGCACGCGGCATCTGAAGCGACCCCTTGACCTCTGCACACTGCTTCCTCCACACTCACTCCCAAGTCGTCGGGGAAAGCCAGGGGGCTCATGCCAGCGTCCTCTGTAACGGCAGAGTGAGCACTAACCATCCTAGCCACTTGTTTCTGACGGCATTTCTCAGGGGACACACATTTTCCACAGCAAGATAAAAACCCCTCCCTGCTAATTTATTAAACTGCTTTATAGCCTAAGTCTGACCAAGAGAGTTTATGATCAATATAAGTAATCTCAGTCTCTTTCTCAAACGGTCTTCCGCTGGGGAAAAAATACTGTTTTAATAACACAAACCACAAGGCAGACTCCCCTAACACACGTCCTTGGATGGAAGATTGGAGGGTAACCAGCTCCTCAACCAGAGACACGGCCCCCGAGGGGCCCACAGCGGCACCTCCCAAGGAGATAATATTTTCACTTCTGTAAGAGCTGGTACAGGTTTAAAACATGGCGAAAGGCTCATCTAGTTTAGAGTCCGGCTTGAGGGCTGTTACAAATAATAAGCCAAACGTTTCATCTTCTTTTCCAGTAACAGTCATCAGTTCCACTCGGAGTGTAAAGGAGGCGTCAAGGGGCCTGGCTTCTGCCCCCCGGAGCTGCCCAGGAGGGTCCTGATGGGTGACCTCCGTACCCCTCACCCGTGACGCACGGACTCACCTTTCCATCCGTTCCCCTGCCTCACGCTCACCTACAAGCGGCCTCACTGAAGGGGTCACAAGTGTGTGATCTGGGCCCACACCCGCCTGGCCCCGAGCTCGGGAGAGTCTTACCTGACCCACCTCCCGGCTCACTGCACCCTGATTTTCCTCAAGGGCACCCCTCCCCGAGGGAACTCCTGTCGCCCAGGACCCAGCCAGCTGTGCACCCTCTCCAGCTGCAGTGAAGCTGCCGCCAGAGCTGGGCGGGGACTGTGTCCTCAGACATGGGAGCCCCCAGCGTGAGGACACTGGTCCACGTGGAAAGGGGGAGCAGGGTTCCAGTCTGGCAACGCGCTGATGAGGCTGGTTACTCGTCCACACGTTTCAACAACTGGAAGAAAATTACAGAAGAACTGAGTCAAACCACGTGACGTTGCTGCTGGGAGACGCAGGGTGCTTGTTAGCACACGTGGCTCCATGCGCCCGACCTGAGCGGACCAGCAACCGGGCCACAGTGCGTTGTGGTGGCCTCCGTGTTTCCAACAACGAGGCGGAGGAGGCAGAGGGCGCCTCGGTGACACGACATAATCCATGGTGACCGTGACATGGTGACCCTCCATGCAGCGACCCTGCTTCTCCAACGACACTTAACAGTCATGAACCGTGAGAATAAAATCCTTACCGGCACCATCATGACTGTGTCAGAGTCACGTACACACTTAACCCCGTGCGGTTTGTGTCTCAACAGAGGAGTTATGCTCCCAGATTTTTACTGTGAATCGTATTATTTTGTGTGTTTTTCCTTTTTTTTTTATTAATGTTTTTTATTTATTTCTAGGAGAGAGAGACACAGCGTGAGCAGGGGAGGGTCAGAGAGAGAGGGAGTCACAGACTGAAACAGGCTCCAGGCTCTGAGCTGGCAGTCAGCACAGAGCCCGACGCGGGGCTCGAACCCACGAACCGCGAGGTCATGACCTAAGCGAAAGTCGGACGCTTAACCGACTAAGCCACCCAGGCGCCCCTGTGTGTGTGTTTTTTCTAAATAGAGAAGAATAGTCCCACGATTTAAGTGACAGACCTTTGCAGAATACCTGCCTCCAAATCTCTTTAAGGACTGAGCCTCCTGGGTGTCTGTGGACTGTGTGTCGTACTGTGACTCAGGAACCTGCAACGTTTGCTTTTCTTGAGGCACGAACAGCAATGAGAACAGAGAACCACAGGTGGACGCAGATGGAGCCCTGAATCCTCCTCCGGAGAGAACAGAGAAGGGATGGACGTGTGTGAGGACGGGGCGGCGGACCCTGGTGTCTCAGAGACCTGGGTTCAAGTCCTACGGCCCCCACAGCCTCGCTCTCCCATTCGCCCTTCCTAGCCTCTGACTTCCAGCTACAAGGCTGTTATTATTTGTAGCTCATTCATTCATCCTGTGTTTACTGAGTTCCTCCTCTGTCACGTGCTATGCATTTTGTGATGAACAAAACCACATGAGCTGACAGTCTGGTGGAAAAGACAAATAGGAACTAAAGGACCACGTAAGGGGTGTGTCACCAAGGAAGAGGTGACCACAGAGTGATGTCCACCTGGTCCAGAAAGGGAAGGTCCCTTGGGGAATGATGGCAGAGCTGATACATAGGGACCACTGGGAGTGGCCAGGAAGGTGAGCAGGGATGGTGCTTTAGGCAGAGTGAACAGCATGTGCAAAGGCCCTGGGGCTGCAGCAGGGGTGGACAAGGAGGAAGGTACAGGCGAGGCTGAGATGGGCAGGCTGGGCTTTGGGCCTTGGGGAGGGCTTCCTCTTTTACCCAGGTGGGAGGGGAGCAGGGTGGGTCCCCAGAAGAAGGGGCAAAGGACTAGACAGATTTCTTTAAAAGGTCATTCAGTCTGCCCCAGGAGTGCAGACAGGGCAAGGGACCATCTGTGGAAGTCAGTAGACCAGTGAGGGGGCTGTGCAGGTACCAGGGAAGACACGATGCTGTGTTCCCTGGGGGTGGAGGCCATCGACATGGGGAAAGCCACTGGGTTCCAGGCATTCCAGGGAATTCTGGACAAGAAGTGGACTGGTTAGTGACGGCTCAGACATGAGGGGAGTGAAGGACAGAATACAAGGGACGACTAAGCCGACGGACCGTGCTTCCTCAATCGGAGACTCCGAGTGAGCTCTGGGGTGAGGGGACGGAGCTCGCTCCTGGCTTGCTGACTTTGCAGGACCTGAGCCACCCACCGCACACGTCAAGGGGACCCCATGGCGCGGGTGCAGCTGGAAGACGGGAGTACCGCAGACATGTGAATCTTGGGTCCTCAACGGACGGGCCGTCTCGAAGGCTGGGGACCAGAGGGGAATCCGCGCGGGGCACCTTACATTCAGGCTAAGGAGGGGGAGCCGGCCGGGAGGAGCGGGCAGGAGGAAACCGGGCACGGTGCTGCCATGTCACGCATGAAGGACGTGCACAGAGAAGGGTGGCCGGCCACAGTGTCAGGCCTGCGGGGCGGCCCAGGTACGCCCCGGCATCGGCAGCCCTGACAGCAAGTGTCCGTGTTGAGTGTGGGAAAGAGCAGAAATGGACTGGGTGCCCTGGTGAGGAGCAGGTGTGCAGTGGGAGACGCTTCGGACAGGGCCAGCTGCGAGGGGGGCTCCACGGAGACACGTGGCCACAGGCAGGGTTGGCGAGCGGGCCAGCCAGGAGTGCAGGGTAAGGGCTGCCGGGAAGCAGGGCGTGGTTCAGGTGGCTGGCAGGCTGGGAGGCGACCAACACTGAAGCGGGAAGGGCGGTGTGCAAACGGAGCAGCCCGCCAGCAGCTCCGGCCGTGGGAAAACGGGTGCTGACGACCCCATCGAGGCATTCTTGTTTGTTTTAAAGCTGAGAATCCTGCATTCTTAGCTGGCTTTCAGCGGAAGCGCACATCTGCAAGCAGCTGATGGACAGCCCTGTAATGGGGAGGAGGGGACCCAGGTCCCTGTGTGTCTGCAGGAGGTGGCATTTGGGGCAGGAGGGGACCCGGGTCCCAGTGTGTCTGTGGGAGGTGGTGCTCGGGGCTCTTGGTGCTGGCCACGCGACAGCCACTTCTCAGCGAACTGCACCCCTGTGTATCTGCCACCAGACCAGGGACGGCGCTGGATGGTCCGTGTTTACCTTCCCCCTTCACACTTGCATTCTGCTCTTGCAAGTCCTTCCCCAAAGAGCCCTGAAGACTCCTCTTCTGGGTTCCCGAAAACACTTGCTCAAGTCAAATACCCCGAAGGTCACAGTGGCCTCAAGGACACGGAGCAGGCTCGTCAGCCACGTGCTCCTGTGGTTCCGGGGGAGATTCGTCAGCTCGGAGCTCCGAGGAACCTGCCAGGAGGAGTGAGCATTTGGCCCCAAGTCCCTCCTTCCTACCAGGAAAGTCCCACAGCCGCAGGAAGGGTGTTCTTGGTGACACTGAAGGCCACCCGGAGTGCGGGAGGCCAGAACGGCAGGCTCCCACAGGAGCCGAGACTCCCGAGAGCCTGCTCTGGCCGCCGGCGCCTTCCGCGGGGGCGCGATTCCACACGCGGCATTTCCGATCTGCAGCGAGTCCCGGGCCCCCACGGACCCCGCTCCCCTGGCGTTCCCAAGACGGTGGGTGACGGAAGCGCAGCCCGCAGCAGTGACACACCCGAACCGGGAATGTGCTCCACCCCTCACCGAACAGTTCCAGTGCACTGACCTGATAATGCCGGGGGCTGACTGGTGCTCAGATGGTCTGAGAAGAGGAGACGTGAAAACATGTGTTTTCTCCTCTTTCTGAGGAAATGCCGAGTTTGAAACCCCACTTCCAGCGGGAGGAGAGAATCTTGGCTCATTACCCAGATGGAACTTGGCCGTGCTGGTCGGTTTAGCCCCATTCGTGCCAAATACGCTACTGAGGCTGCTGGGTTCGAATACATTTCTGACGCTGAGGTCTGGAATCTCCCACTGCTGTGAGGAAAGAGAGAAGACATTTCTGTTGGTTTACAAAAATCTCTTTAATAACTGTGGTCTCTCCTCCGGATCCCCTGCACAGGAAACGGGAAACGGGAGACTCCGCCTTACTCGGTGCTCCCCTCTGCAACCCTGTCTGACCTGTGGCAGCCGGCAGCTACCGGCTGGGTGAGTGCCGGCCACTTGCGCTGTCTGCAGAGGACGCTCGTGGCCCCAGCGGCTGACCTCGATTGCAGGCTGTGGAAAAGCGTCACTATTTCTATCATGAAGTTTCCTGCTCCCAGACAATAAGAATTAAGAAGCTAACAAAAAATTCCAACAAGCAATGGTTTGTAAACACCTAAATTCACTATGCCGATCACCGCCATTAAAGGAAGGAAAAATAAGACTAATGTATAAGAACACATGTAACCGGCCAAAGCAAGAACAGAATATGCTCTTCTAACGGTAATATAACAATCTCCTGCCATCCCTTGAAATAAAACTCAGGATAACAAAGAGGAAATTTCAAACGAGGCACAAAACATGACATCTAGATTCTAAAGCCCACTGGCAACTGACTACAAATGACAGATTCTGACATGTCTGTTTCGGAAGCCACCAGCCGCCGTGTCTGACGCCTGGTGGAGAGCGTGAGATGGGCTGCGGGTGCCTGCGGGGAGTCTGGAGGAGGCCTTCTCTGGAAGGTTCTACCAACACCTCCAGGGTGGGAAGGGAGGGCCATCTCGACTATGAGAGGAGCAGCCTACAACACACGGCTTTAGAAGGGACCCACAGACACGGAGAAAAGTGGGTTAGAGGCCAAGGCAAGTTTGGAGATCAAGTCAACAGGTTAGAAGTGGGCTATCTAGGAGGGAGCCTCACTCACACTGAAGACCTCAGCTCTGCATGAGCCCCTGTGAAGAGGACGGACAGACAGCTACAGGCCAGAGGGAAACACTGGCATACTGCGTATCTGACAGCAAGATGATGTCCAGCATAGCTAACAACTCAGAGTTAACCAGTGAAAATACAGCAATCCTATTAGAGAACGAGCAAGCCACAGGAACAGACAGCTCACCAAAGATGATGTACGAATGGCAAAGAAACCCATGAAAAGATGTTCCACATCACTAACCGTCAGGAAAATGCAAACAAAACCTGCACACCTACTAGACTGGCTAAAATAAAAAGTAGCGAGTGAGAACAGCAAATACTTAGGAGAAGCTGGGGAAATCGGTCACTCACGGTGCTGGTGGGAACGTGTGGTGGTACAGTTGCCATGGAAACCAGTCTGGCAGTCTCACATCAAACTAAACATACAGCAACCATACCATCCCGCACCGCACGTGAACGGCTCCAGCAGCTGTATTCACAACAGCCCCACACCTGAGGCGGCCCTGCGGTCCTTCAACAGGTGACCGGTGGAACAAATGGACACCTGGGCCGTGGAACACTGCGCCACGAAGGGAAGGAATAAACTGCTGATGCACACAGAACTGTGGATGAATCTCCAGGGAACTGTGCTCAAATGAGTAGCCTGAGGAAAAAAAGTCCTCAAGTATGGATGGGCCCGGGGAGGCTGGATCAGGAGAGAGCAGTGAGAGTGATTCACTGTCCTAAGTGCAGCCAGCAATCTATGACTCAGTCAGTGGCTGTGGTCTTCTCAGAGATGAGGATGGAAGGGTGACTGCTGTAGAGACAAAAAGAGGAACTCTGTGTAGACATAGTGTCTGGCAGGCAGCAGGACCTTAATAATCATTACAGGGAGGAAAGGGGTGAAATGCAGTGGATGGAGTGGGTGGAGTGGATGGAATGGAATGGATGGAGTGGAACCGAAGGAGTGGGTGGAATGGGTGGGATGGAACCGAGTGAATGTGCGGATGGAACGGAATCAAAGCTTCTTGCCAAGACTCTTCTTTCGTTTCTCCTCTCTTTACCAAACATACGTACCTTTTCCTCGGTAACTGTTTTGGTAAGATCACGACCTCAGCGTCAACAAGCTTTTCAGGGACACTCATGAGCTGTACCTGCAGTGACAGCAGGTACAAAACAACAATTTTTGTGAGAATGTTGCTAAGTCAGGTAAGAAGAAACTTCTTACTGTTCACACCTGCATTATCAATTACTTGAGCATTTTCATCCGATGAAAAAGAAATTCGCTGTAGAAGGGAACGGAAGCTTTGATACAACACAGCTAACCTTAACAGTCTAGTCTATTCTCTCAAATTGCTTCTCAGGTAGAAGGCATTGCTTCACTCGCCTCGGACCATCACACAAGGTAACTGAGAATTGGCCAGTTTTCCCTCATTCCCCAAGAAAACCCATCTTCCTGCCCCTAAAACATGTCTTTTCTATTCACTCACATACTCCTGGTGGCAGGGCCACTGTACGAAATCTTCAACAGGGCCTCAGATGCCCTTTGCTCAACATCAATACCTGGAGGTTGGTCTTCGCTGACACTGGAGGGGCTTTTCTGCCACATCGCAGGGAGTGACAGCAGTCCTAAATGCAAAACCAGATCAGAGGAGGGACCCTCACCTATCCGCACGTGGCACGGATGGTGGTGAGCAAGGAGCCTGACTAGTGGTGGGTGGTGACTCCTCCAGGGAAATACGGTAATTACTTGCAGGCCTCACGGGGTCTCTGAAACTCACTGCCTCAGCAACCCTGAAAAATAAAAGGGACGTTATTACAAAATGGCAAAGGAGGGCATTCAGCTAGAAAATGGGTTTAAAACCTAATATTAAACTTCAAATTATTGAGCCAGTGATTCTTTCGGATGAAATTTTCAATTCTGTTATCGAACCCTACTCTATTTAACACTCTGCTCTGGCGCCTCCAGGGGTGTCCAGAAAGATGAAATATAATCCCTTGGCCACAGGTAACAGAAAATTTAGTTAAGGCCCAGCAGAATGGCCCAGGAAGCTGTCAGACAACAAAAAGAGTCCTCATACTTGGGGACAGAATCTCAGCCATCCCACGTCACCGGCTGTGTAACCTTGGGGAGGCCACTCGCACCGCCTAAACTTTAATTTTCCTAATTATAAAATCGTGTGATAAACAGCAGTAGGGTTGTGGGTGGGGGGAGAATAAAAAAAGCTTTCCTCCCCTACACCTCCCGACTCCACTGGCTGGGCCTCCGGAACCAGACTGACCACAGAGAAATGGGAGAAACGCAAGCGGGACTTTGCTCACACGCCCACCAGAGCGCTCAGTGAGGTGCCGCTCCAAGGGCGGCCGGTCACTGGGCTTACGGAGCACGTGAATCAAAAGACCAAGCTCTGGGACAAAGGACAAGGACTTCTGAGTTTCTAGGGCAGTAAATCTGGGGGAGGGAAGCATACGGGGGAACCGTGTTCTGTAGACTCCGCCGGTGTGACCCCTGGGTGAGGGTCCACACTTGTCCCCGGAGATTAGCTCCTGTTCCTCCCAGGAGAAAGGAGACAAGAGACCCCTCTCGAAGGTTCTGTCCTGACTGTAGGCAAACAGGTGCAGGGCAGGCAGTTTTCTTTGTATTCACTTCTTCATAACTTCATACCTTGCCTTCAGCCCAAAATAATCCCTGTGCGCAAGTGGCACATTTTGGGGCAACACGTTTGACTGCACGTCAGGGAACGTCTACTGTCCTGCTGCCTCCAGTTCTTCTCCTGGTAAAGGCCCTCAGTTTCTCTCCAGGTGACCACCCCTCCCACCCCGCCCCCCAGCAGCCCACATGATCCAAAGTTGACTCCATCATGGCTGGGAAGGAAACCCTGCTATATGGTCTGAGTTAACGGTGCGCTGCCTCCCTCAGGCCGCAGTGCTTGCTCAGGGATGAGCTCATGACTCGGGCAGGTCCAGGAAGATGTGACAAAACTCTGGTGGAATGTGAGCTCAGGGCCACCAATGCTGAGGGAGGAGGCCTGGGAAGGGAGAGCCAGAGCGGGCTGCCCGGGGCAGGGAGCCATCAGGTGGATGTGGGATGGGGCTGCCACTGAACCCGGGTACCTAAAGGCCTCGTGAACTACACGGGCCACAGGACTAGTCTGCCTTTGCTTCAGACACTCAGGCTGCGTTTCCTGTCATTTATGATGCAATGAACATATCCTACCTTGTACATAAAATCCGCGCAGAACTGAGATGGCACTGACTTGGTATACAGTGGGTGTTCAATAAATGACAACTGTGCTAATGTTCCTGCCAAATGGAATCATTTACCCCTTGCCCCGGTTACTCGGCCACCTGCTTCTTCTTTCCTCATCTGTACCCTGGGTCCTCCCAGCTCAGTTCTCCAAAGCGCTCACTGAGATTTCCACCGGTGGGGGTGAGCCCCGTGTCCTGGTCGTCATCTGACATTGAACAAGGCCCGTGTGTCCCTTCTCAACAACAGGTTTTCTCTAGAAAATAGTCTGGAAGAGCCAGGGTCCCTGAGTTAGCAGTGAGGCCATGCTGGTGGAGGGGGGGGGTGGTACGAAGCACACATCCCTGCCCCCGCACGGTGTCAGGGCTCCTCCCGTGTGTCCTGGACGAAGAGCTGGCCTCTCGGAAGCACGCAGGCGCATCCCACAGGGAGGACAGGCGGAGCCTCCCCGCCTCCAGCTGGGCCACTCCGTCATCAGCGGTTGTGGCGGAGGCAGGGCAGGGTGGAACCAGCCTGAGACCGCCCTGGGAAGAGGTGGCAGAGACACCCGGCGCTGAGTAACACACACCAAAACCCTGTGTCGGTTAAATTTGACAGGGAGCCACCTTTGCTCAGCCCTCGGCCCCCTACACGCGGTGCTTACCCCGACGGCATGGCTGCTCCCCGTGTGGGAAAGAAGACTCCGCTGGTGCCCTCAGGCTCCAGGCTGCGGCCGCAGGCTGGCCGGAGCCGCCGCTGTGTCTGCCGTTTCGCTCAAGCCCAGCACCGTGAGACCGTCCGCAACGAGGCAACGACAGCAAAATCAAACTTGCTTCACGCACACCGGCTGCTTCGAACGCAGGGAAACCAGCTTCCGCTCTGTTGCCACCTCCCTGCGGTCGGACATAACAACGAGCGGCGTTTCTTGCGTGTTCACCCGGGCCAGCGTCTGTCCTCACCGCCGCCGGGGTGCAGGGGTGACGTCACAGCTCCCCCAGGCGGGGAGGTGANCCCCCTCCGACGGCGCAGGACAGGCCCCGGCGGGAAGTAGACGTCTCCGTGCTGAGCCCCCGACGGGCGGCCGCGACGTGTTCCTGCGGCAACAAGGGAGCGAGAGTCTGCGGGACTGAAAAACGACGTGCTTCCTGTATCGGATCCCAGGCTCCACCACAGACCCCAGGAGGGGGACACTGTCCTCAGGAAGCGGCATGGGGTGTCCCCCCCGGCCACCCTATCGGGAAGTCCCGCCCATGTGGGCGTCTTTATCCGCGCTCACCAGGCGTCGTGTAGTCTGTGTGCGCATCTGGCCTGGGCCTGACTCCTGCCTGTCCCGCCCTGTCCCCATGTCCTTCCTCCACCCCCTCATTCTGACCCTCCTGCGGTTTGTCTCCCCATTTCTCGCCCCCGCACCCCGATTCTCCACGGCCCCGCTCCCATGCGGCTCAGGCTCCTCGGTTCCGCCCGCTACCACCGCGGGCATCGGTCTCCACAGGCCAGGGGAGACACTGCGCAGGCAGTGGTGAACCACGCAAACAGGGCTGTGTGGCTCTGGTACGTCCCAGAGCTGCCCCTGAGGCAGGAGGCGGACTTCTGGAACATTCTTTTCATTGTACTCCTGCTATGGAAGTGCTTCCTGTGGGGAGCCCAGAAGTCCTCAGACAGGGGCAGCCTTGACCCTGCCCATAGCTTCGTGTGATTGGCTGCTGCTCGTGCCAATCCTGTGCCACTCGCTCAGTGATTGGTCTGGGCCGTCATGTGACCCAGGCCTGGCCAATGAACTGCGAGGGGCTGTCTGCGGGGACAATCATGGGAAAGGTTCTCCCACTGGAGGGAAGAGGAGGTGCCGCGTCCCTCCGGTTCCGTCCCGAAGCGGTGGGTGGGAGGCAGTGCCGGTGTCGCTGCGGCCCTTTGGGCTCGGAGCAGGACGCAGGAGGCCCGAGGCTTGCCGGGGACTGAGGCGTGTCTGCCACACCCGAGCGGGGCGACAGAGCCAGGCCCCCGCGGCCGCCCGCCTCCAGCCTGCCTGCCTCAGGCGGGGGAGCTGTCCCCGCCGCCCAGACGGGGAGACCGAGGCTGGCAGAGAGAGAAGACCCGGCCCCGCCCAGGCTTCTCTGACCGCAGTCACGAGGTTCCCGCAGCTCAGGACCTTCCCTGTAGCACCTGTCAGACTGTGGTCCGTGTCCACGCCCTCAGCAGAGCCCCTTGAAGTCCGTGCCTCCCGGGGGGCCTGCTTCCGGGAACCCGGCGTGCACTGCGCGGGATTCGGACTCCTCCCCCCCACGTGCGGGGGAGAGACTGCCACCTCCCTCTGCTTGGGGGTGTGCGGACGCGTGGTTTGTCCTGTGCCTCGGCATCTGTGCCCAGCAGGGAAGACGGAGGTGCACAACTGTGTGGCAAGTTCCTACTCCGGTAGGGGTGCCAGTTACGCGTTCTGACACAACAGGGACCCATTTAGTTGTTCTGGTAACCGTGGGGCGCTTGGGATTCTAACGCACCGGGACTGGGCCGGGAGAGGAGCAGGCTGTGTGTCCCCCCAGGACGTGTGTTGATGGGATTTTCCTGAATATGCCCCAGAACCATTGTCCCCTCTGCCGGGCGTTGGAGGGCACGTGACCCAGTGGCGGGGTCCCTGGATGCAACACGCAGCTGAGCCCAGAGGTGTTCTGCAGGCGGAGGTCTGCTCGTGGAAATGTCGCAGCGCTTTCTTGAAGCGACTAGAGCCCCAGATTGTCAGAAAGGTGGGGTTTATTTGAGGGTTTCGATCGTAGAAACACAAATGGCGTCTTGGTCTCAAAGTAACAACTCTCTGAATCCTAGGCAACAAAATGCAAGAGACATTTTTCTTCCGCCGTTCAGTCTCTCTAGTCCTTCTGTCACTTCTGTGAAAGAGAACAAATTCGGCGTTTCACAGGGGAAGCCAAAAGACGGAAATATCAAAGGGCGTAAGGAACACATGCTGTTTTTGTCTGCACAAGATCTGTTTCTGCCTTCAGACCAGCCCATCCGACTTGCTCTCCAAGTCCCCTCACATGTGTTTTGGGTGAGCCTGACCCTGTGGCATTTTAGGGAGGTCGCTGGTGACCCTGGCGTGGCCTGTTAGCTTATTGTACATCTTGCCCCGCCTCCGGCTTCCCAGCCACGGTGATTGGCTCCTGGAGAAACACAGACCACCTTTGCCAAGTCAGGCCTCACCTCTTTTTAGTAGCTGTGGGAGAAGAGAAATTCCCCGTTGTGCTGAGGCTGTCGAGAAGTAAAGATAGGACTCTGGGGCACTGGGCAGGCTTCCGGGCTCCACAAGACGGGACCCCCGCCCCCAGCGATAACACAGCTGATGGGGATGCAGGAGAGTGTGAATCAAGTGAGGACTCCTCGGTAATGTCCTCGGAGCCCCTGGATTGAGCCGTCCCTAAAGCAACTTGTCTCCTACTCCTCCTCTCTTACCGAACTCCTTCGGAGATGGATTTTCTGTCGCTTGAAATTAAAAGAGATCCGATTCCGTGTCAAGTGAGGCACTCAAGTTCAGAAGCTGAGCACAGGCAGGCCGTGGTCTGGGACCCAGACCATTCACCTCCTAGCCCTGAACTTGTACCGTTCTTCTGGCTGTCAGTTCGGCAGACGTCCTGGCAGATAATTGCATATGGAGACTTCATAAGCAAGGGCAGTTCTTTAAGAAGAGAACGCATACTGTCTGCCGAGAAAATTACAGGGAATCATGGGGGCGGTTGGAGGGAACTGAGCCAGTGAGGAGCCACCATTGAGACCCTGAGCCTCCTCTGGGGACCTGGTGTGCACTGTGCCTGTTTGTCTGCATAGGCCCTGTGCGCTGGACACCTCTCAAGCCTCCCTCACTGATGGGGGTGGGGGTCTCACCTGGAGAAGGGAGAAGTGACTCCCCATGTCCCACGGTTTATCCTGGTGGGAGGAGGAGCTGGAGGTCGGTCCGCCTGCCGGGGTGGGGGCAGCTCTGAAGCACCACCTTGTGCTGGGCAGGAAGGGGGCATCCTCAGGCTTCTGTGAGACCCGTCAGTGCCAGCACGCAGGAGGCATGTGGTGAGCTTCTAGATCAAATGTAATCAGATGCACTAATGAACCCAGTGTAATCACTACCGCACACTTTTTATAATCATCCATCACGTACTCAAAACCCTATAATGACCAGCTAGACAATATCCTTCTCAGTGTGTCTGTTAAGGTGCCAATTCCTTCATCCTAGAGAACAGGTGTTCTAGGGAAACAGCTGTATTTATGAGGTTCATTAGGATGCCTCACAGCCTGCAGTGCAGACGGCCGCCTCAGGAGAGCGCGGAGCGAGAAATGCCAGTAAGGGAGGCAGATAGAAGGAGCCCTGTCCTCCCAGAGATGGGCAGAGCTGGCCCGAGCCCACCCCCGTGCCCACTGACCAGCGGCAGCTGTGAAGTACATCGCGACCTTGTCCAGGGTCAGAGCCTGTTCCCAGATGATGAACTCAATGAAAGCTCCAACCTCGTAATGAATGGTCTGGTCCTGCTCAGACCCGATCATTAGGTTGACGCTGGGCTCCCCGTAGGCATGGGACACTTTGCCACTTGGGTCGGAGGTGCTCAGGGACACACTGACTAGACTCTCAGACAAGCAGGAGGAGTCGGGGGCTTTCTGTGTGACCAGCACGTGACTCCGGCCAGGGCTGGGATAGAGAGAGAGGGTATCTCCATTCCGAGGGTGGGCGACCAGTCCCCCTCCCACCCCTCCCCGCCCCGTGCAGTCTTGTTTCCGTTCTTGAGCAGGTCCTTCTTAACGTACGCGGCTGCTGGGACCCTTGCCGGGTCCTAACACAGGTCTCACCTCACTTCTTTGGGCGCAGGAAAGAAATTGCACTTTACCCACATCCCGCAGTCTCAAAGGGCAGCTCAGAGAGAAGCCTGGCTCTTTTAACACAGAAGCACAAACTCAGATGCCCGCAAACAAAGCTGCTGCTCAAAACGTTTGACAGCTGGCAAGGCATCAGGCCCGAGTCGGCGTGTCCACATTGCCGGGTTCGGAGCCCGGGACACAGGAGCGGGGGAAGGTACATGCCAGGATGTGGTTTCCATGGCCACCGGGATGTGGAAGGGCACTTGATTGACAAGGGGAAGCGGGGACTCGGTCCACGAGCAGGGAAGAACAAAGCCAGCATATCACATTTCGTTCCCAGGAAAAGCTGAAGATTCATGGTTCTCACGTGGCGTTTTCTAGCTTACTGTGCTTCGTACTATTCAGAAAGAGCACCGCCCAGGCCTACAGGGCACAAAAGCCCATCTCCAGATGCTGTCAGTGCCACACCAGAAACGCTGACCTCTGTTCTGTGCGGCGTATGGTACACGTGTCATCAGCGTGGTGATGCCAGGTAAGGCAAGGCCAGGGTCACGGCTGACATGCTTCTGGGTGCGGAGGGGGGTCCACACCCTGGGATTTGGCTTCAGAGTTTTTTGCCTAAAAGGCGACATTGCCTCCCCAGCTTGAGCTGGAAGAAGGCTCCCCTTACATGTCAAAGAAGGCACCTCCTGCTGAAGGAAACCTTCGGGCCCCGCCTCCACGCCTCAGCCTTGCTTCCAAACGGGATTCCATGAAAACCCCCTGCAGCCTCCCCCTGCTCCACCGTTTCCACTGGGACCTTCCCCAGCCTCCCGGCCCTCTCCGAGTTCAGGGCCTGGCCCCATGTCAAGGAGAGTGGCCCAGTGGGTGGATCTGCCCTCCCTGTGACCAGCTTCCTGCGCACCAGCTGTCAGGCGTAATCCCTGGTCCCACCCGTGAGCCCTGGTGCTGACGACACTTACTTGGCTGCCCCCCACCTCACCTCCCTCCCCCCTGCACTTTACTGTCCAGCCCCTCGCAGGTGGATGTCCACGTGGTGTTCCTGTCCTGTGACCCCTTCCTCCCTCACCCCCTGAATGTGGTCTCTGCGCACCCCCCCCGCCCTGCCCTCTTGCCCCTGGGGTCGCTCTGACCACGGTCACCAAGGACTGCCTTGTTCCTAAACCCAGCGGGGTCTTCAGGCTCGAGCACGTGGTTCCCTGGCTGGGAACTTGGCCGTCATCCCATCTAACACCAGGTCCCATGGGCCCACCTGCTGGCGTGTCTGCCTGTGGGCTCCCGCCCTCCCGCCGCCACCTTGGTGAGAGCCGGAGTCATCTCTGGCCAGGGTCATTGCAACAGCCTCAGCTTGGTCCTTTCCCGACATCCAGGTGCTTATGAATCACCGGGAGCGTGTGCCGTGGGGGCTCGGATCCGGTACTTCTGGGGGGGCTGTCCTTTGAGACCAGTGCTGTCTGTCCGGGATGCATGCGGAGGAGCCACGGCCCCGCCCACCGCCATTGCAGCCAGAGAGAGACTTCTCGCTGCACACGGGCCACCTCTGCCTACAACCCCCCACGCCTCCCACACACCTCCCCATGGACCTCGAAAGGCAGCACAGCACCTTTGCTGGCTTATGTCACGCCCCCCAAAGTGGCTGGCGTGTGCTTAGCGGGGGGACTGCTGCACACACGCCCTGCCTTCCAGGGCCTACTGCACGCGCTTCCCTCTGCCTGGCACTTCCTCCCTCCATGCGGCAGACCCCTGTGTGCCCTGGTAGGCGTCAGGCGGGCCGTCGTCCTCTGGGAAGCCTTTGCTGGGCCTCGCTCGTGGTCAGGCACCCCTCGTTTCCGCCCAGCAGCAGCCGGCACGCGGCACCGTGTTGCTGTGCGTAGGCCCGGAGCTCCTTCAGAGCAGGTGTGTACCGGCTGTGGCTTGGCTACGAGGGGACGGGAGGAGAAAGGACGCCCCCGGGACATCTCTCTTCCTGGCCTTCGTCTTTCCCCTTTGACCTGAGTGCGGCTCTAGGGCGATTCACCTTTCCCCGGGAGACGTGCCCTTGGCAGTTTCAGCAGAAAATAAGATTCGCTCCCCGATGCGGAGCCTTTCACGCTGCCCTGCCTGCGGGCTCAGGCTCGTGGGCTCAGAGCCACCTCCGTGACGGCAATCAGAGCTGAGTGCCGTGGATTACATCATCTCAGGCCAGTCACGCCCAGGCCCCCTGAGCTCACATGAAGATGGGGGGGGGGGTGTTAAGCGCTTCTGAACGAGGGATGTGAGATCCACACGGAGCCTCTGTGTTTCTTTTCTGCTCATGGCTCCGTCTCTCCATCAGGTATTATCTGAACACCTACTGTGTGCTGGAGGGAAAGCAGTGAGCAAAGCAGAGGGGTCTGATCTCATGGGGAGACTGAGCCACCCGATGACCTGTCGTTCCCTGATGCCCAACCAGTCATCCGTCCTGCCTGGGGGGCCAGTGCTGTCCAGACCCCGTCATCCTGCGTGAGTCGGGGCCCCCGGCAGCGTCAACGCCTCCTGTCCTGCAGGCAGCACGCAGCACCGAGGGGGGTGAGTGTCTCTAAGGACGTCAGTGCAGGGAGCACGCCGTGGGCCCCTCAGCACTTGTATGTGTGGTGGTGGTGGGGTGGGCAGGTCGTTCCCATGCGATGAAAATGCTCTGGAGTTTCTGTGTGCCCAAGCCTTGGATTCTTTTTTAAGCTTATTTATTTATCCAGAGAGACAGAGACAGAGAGAACAAGCGGAGAAGGGGCAGAGAGAAAGGGAGAGAGAATTCCCAAGCAGGATCCGTGCTGTCAGCACAGAGCCCCACTCAGGGCTCAAACCTGTGAACCGTGATCATGACCTGAGCCAGAATCAAGAGTTGGACGCTTAACCAACTGAGCCCCTCAGGCACGGAGCCTTAACAGAGGGGTGGCATGGTTTCAGAACGGGAAGCTGCGAGGGCCTGCCCTTCTGTATTCTACATGGAACGTAAAACAGGGCCGAAGCCGAAAAAGCACAGCAACATTGAAGAGCAAGAGATGGTGAACTTTGTACTACTTCAGAGAGTTAAACTTTTGATTCTTCATAAGTTTGTCTTTTTTTTTTTTTAAATTTTTAATGTTTTATTTATTTCTAGGAGAGAGAGAGAGAGAGGGACAATGTGAGCAGGGCAGGGTCAAAGAGAGAGGGAGACACAGAATTTGAAACAGGCTCCAGGCGCTGAGCTGGGTGTCAGCACAGAGCCCGACGCGAGGCTCGGACCCACGAACCGTGAGATCATGACCTAAGCAAAAGTCGGATGCTTAACCAACTAAGCCACCCAGGCGCCCCCATAAGTTTGTCTTGAGAGAGACAGAGAGAGAGAGGGAAAGAGAGAGAGAGAGCGCACAGATAGTGGAGGGGGGGCAGAGAAACAGAGGGAGAGAGAGAATCCCAAGCAAAACTCACAAACCATGAGATCATGACCTGGGCCGAAGCTAATGGACTGAGCCACCCAGGCGCCCCAAAGCCTCAGCGTTTACATTCAGGTTAGGTATGTGTGCAGATTGTCATAGACGCGGCAGCACGGAACAGCGCACGTGTGTTATCGCGTGCTTTCTGCGCATCCGTGTGTGGACGCAGTGTAGCTGGGCCCTTGCTCTGTGTCTCACGAGGCTGAGCCAGGGCCCTGCCTGGCCTTGCCCCCGTCAGGAGGCTGGGCTGGGGAAGGAGCCACTCGCCAGCCCCTTCTCGTCGTTGGCAGAGTTCATTTCCTTGTAGCTACAGGTGTCACAGCAGCTTTCCAAACCCGGCAGTGGAGAGAGACCGTTACTTCGAGGCCCTAATTCAGGGAAGGCCTGGACTTTTTTTTTTTTTTAAACAACTAGTATTTTATTACCACCTGCCAGGGTTTTGCGGGTGGCCTGTGGCCTCTGACGTGGCTGTAGTCAGACAGTGGCTGGGGTGAGGACCGTCTCTCAGGCCCCACGTCTGATGGTCAGTGCCGGGGTGTTGGCTGGGGCACCTACATGTGGCCTGTCCTATGACTTTGATTTACACATGGCGTGGTGGCTCAGCACAAGAGCCAGTTGGATTCTCTATTAAAGAGCTCACCTGACCAGAGGAGGCGGCCCCAGGATGCCCCCGTTGTGGCGACCTCACTGTCCACTGATCTGCAGTCTTCATTACGTCTGAAACATCCCCTTTGGTCAAAGAAGTCTCACCTAATTCCAGGAGTGACATTCTATCATGTTCAAAGTCTCTCCCCCACTCAAGGATCAGGGTGTGTAAAGGGGCGTGTGCTCCTAGGGGTGGGAAGCCTGGGGCTCCTGCCGTCCGCCCAGCACAGGTTTGGCCTGTCATCGCGGTCCAGGGACGCGGTGACAGCGCCGAGTCCAGGTTTCAGTCCCTGGCCGAGGGCTGGGAGCCCCCTCACTGCGGGGCAGAGCATGCCTCCGGGAACCTGCCTCCCCCGACCCGCCGCTGCAGCGGACGCCTAGGGGCCCGCGGGTCCCGGTCTCGCATCTGCTGGAAGTTTATGAGGCCAGGTCCGTGGCAAAGCCCTGCGGCCCCCGGCTTCTCTGTTCAGAATCACCTGCCGTGCACGGCCTCCCGCACGTGGTTTTGAGGAGAGGAATTCCTAGTGAGATTCAGAGAAGAGAACTTTTCCAAACATCCCAGCTGCGTGTAAGAATTCCTTTTGTGCCGTTCAGAGTGACGTGCCGTCTGGGCCAAGTAGGCTGCTGCCCGCGGAGAAAAATTAAATCTTCAACGGGAACTGTCGAGTCCGGCGCTGACGGGAGGCAGGCCACGTCCACAGCAGAGGTCCCGGAGCTGGGAGCGGCAGGCCGATGGCGCAATCGTCCCCTCCGGAGGGGTGGCTGCAGGCCCACCCGGAACACGCTCCTGAGAACCGGGGCTCCTGTCAGATCTCACCCGAACTCTGTTCCCTTTGCTTCCAGGATCCTCAGTGCTCGGAAGGAGAAACAAGCACCATCTCCAGAATTTACTTTGATTTTTAAAAGTTGTGTTAAGGTTTCAATTGCAGTCCCTCCAAAATTAAAGTGGGAGAGGATTTTATTTTCTCTACAAATCAAAACTTCCAGAAGCCACAGAAGAAAATCTTGTTATGGTTGAACGCCAGGAGCCTTTTGGCCTAAGAGTCAGGATCTTGTCACTGGAGGTTTTTCAGTGGCCTTTAAATATCAGGAGAGGCTCCTGGAGCAAAGGAGA
>NW_027532176.1:0-12818 GCF_008692635.1 Crocuta crocuta | reverse complement strand
GTCCGACTGGGAAGCACAGGGGGCAGCTGTGTGGGGCGCGGCGGGGCCCCCCAAGCTCCCTGCTGTGCGGCTGTGCCCTTGCTTAGCAACCGCACAAACTCACCGTCTTTTCAAACCACTTTCCCTGCACCAGACCGTACCGTCACCACGTCACCCACTGGCTCCTGTCACGTGCCTGTTGTGCCCGGGGCCCCCCTCGGGCCGCAGAGTTTCTGGGCCTCCTCGGGATACGCTCCAGCAAGCCGTGCCGCCAGCCCGGGCGCTCGGTGGGAGCGAAGGCACAGGGCAGCGCCGTCCGCACGTGCGTGGTCAGCCGGTCACGCTGGCCTCGCGTCCTCGCCTTGTGAACGTTCACTTCATCCTGTCCCGCGATGTCGTGCCCGCGGGTCAGCGGAGGTCAGGTTAGCTGACCTCGGAGAGCCCTTCCGGGCGTGGGAGTCTGTGACAATGCTCACTACACGGGCTCGTGGGCCACCACGACGATGGGCAGGTGTCTGTGAACCCTAAAAGCACAGCACGAGCAGGAGATCGTCAATTCAGTCATCGCGGTGCCTCGCGCTTTAGGGTGGAGTGTGGGCACCTCGGGACCGAACTGTGGCACGTTCGCATTCTCCACGTGTGTTCACAGGACCCAGTGCCTCTTGCTCGCACACACTGGCTGGTCAAGTGCTGACATCTGTTGGCCTCACAGGCTTGGAGACGGCCTTCAAGGGGTTGTATCTCCCACGCGTATCCTTTCTTCCTCACTCACTTGTTCTCTGAGTTGTTTCGTCCACTTGGGGTGCATGGGCTACAGACTCGAGTGGCAGCGAGCGACCGGTGCGGCCACATCACGGTGGCGGATGGCCACACTCGGCGAGGGCACACCGAGCCTCCCGCCATCAGGCCTTTGCACTCTGTTTTCTTTAGAGCAGGAGGGGCTGGGGGTCGTCCGTGCCGCCTGGGGCCCCCAGGGTCACTGGGTTTATGGGGACCTCTCTAACGGCAGTCGGGTTGCTGATGTTGCATGGCTGGCGTTTCCACTTCGCCGGAGTCCCTGTGGGCTAATTTGTCATGGCCTCTCCATGTGACCAGATGGCCCGATGCTTCTGTTTTATTATGAACTTCAGTGGGTGGAAGCTGTGAAGGGAGAAAGAATCTGAAACACGTTCGGCCTGGATTATTAAATTGGATAAACAGGAGTGCAAAGCGAAGGTCCACCATTAATGGCTTCACAGTCCTGGTGTAGATTTTTCCTGAGTGCATCTCTGAGATGCATTCTTTCTAATTAAAATACCACTGGGATTTGAGGTTATTTCCCTTCAGCCACGTGTGACGCAGGTTCCTCTGTAATTGTTTTGTTTGCATTTCATAGGGAATCCATCCAGTGGACAAATGAGATAGAAATAAAAACAGATTAGAGACGTTTCTTCCGCGTGTGATCATTTTAAGCAGTCCTGGGAATACTTCTAAGTCTATTTATGATAGAATTAGACACATACTTCACGTTCATTGTTTGTTGTCTCGTTCTAATTTCTGTGTTGTTTCTAAGGAAACATACATAATTTATGATGAGATGCAATATCGTGTGTGATGTGTTTTTAAGCCTCGTTTTGAATATTGCCTCCTGGATGGAAAAGCCTCGTCGCTGCCGCTCGTGTTTGCTACAGAGCAGGTGCTGGCTGGCACGGAACACTGGGGGTGAGGTCCACACTGGGTCACACTGAGCTTTCGCTCTCGGAACTTCCATGTTTAAAATCCTTGGATGAGTTGAGCCGGAGGCCCCCGGGTTCAGCCTGCCGCATGGATTTTGGGGCTTTGCCATGAATAGAGATATATGCTTCTATGACCAGTCTCCGTGGGGGAGTCAGAGCCATCAATTTTTTTTTTAATTTTTTTTTTAAATATTTATTTCTAGGAGAGAGAGAGAGAGAGAGACAGTGTGAGCAGGGGAGGGTCAGAGAGAGAGGGAGTCACAGACTGAAACAGGCTCCAGGCCCTGAGCTGGCAGTCAGCACAGAGCCCGACGCGGGGCTCAAACCCACAAACCGCGAGATCATGACCTAAGCGAAAGTCAGACGCTTAACTGACTAAGCCACCCAGGCGCCCCAAGAGAGCCATCAATTCTTACCCAGACGGTGGGAAAAGTCCCCAGTGCCCGTGGACGAGGTTGGGATGGAACAGTGTGTGGCCAGAATGAGCTGATAGGAATGCAGCACAGCCACCACCCTTTCTGTGCGGGGTTGACCCCCCCTAGTCTGAAACTGATGGTAGCTGGTTTCTCAGAAAGTCAAGAGTCGGGCAGGTCCTGGCTGCACATGTTTGAGTCCTTGAGGGACAGGCTGTGGGGCTGTGCGGGGGGCAGTCCAAGCCTCCCCCAGCCCAGGGTGGGCAGCGTGGGTCCCCGGGCAGGCCTGGCTCGAAGGACTCAGACTATGGGCCCGTCTTGGGGAAGCTCTGGGGGACTCAGCTGCACAGTGTGTTGGCCTCAGCGGCCGTGGTCAAATGACAAAGAGCCCCCGGTGGGCAGGGGTGAGGCACGCAAACACGGTTGTGTTGCCCTGTTGATGGAGGACCTCTGTCTTATCTGCCAACGGGAAATGACCGTGTGCCTGTGTTCCCACCACACAAGCGGTCCCGCCGCTTCTGAGGCTGGAGGGCCCCGCCCCCCACGCCCCTGGGTCGGTGCTGGGGTCTGGCTGCTGAGCGGGGTGATGTGAAGGAGCCGGAGAGTCTGGTCACTGCGTGGCCTCAGGAGCCACGGGTCTGAGACCTGGCACCACCCAGGGTGCTGGCCCTGCACAGACCCGTCCCTGCGCATTTGGCCCTGGGGGCGAGAGCTTCTTTGCTGGGACCACCTGTGTCTTCAGTGGAGGAGACCTCAACCCTTGGGCGCACGCGGGGGGTGCGGTTCTGGAGTGCCGACCCGCCTGCAGGCGGAACCTTGGAGAAATCAGCCACCATGTAGAGACGCGGATGTGGGTTGGCCCTTCTCCTCCTGGACCCTCCACCTCTTGACTTTTCTGTCATCAAACGGCCTGGGTTTTGTCCCGTGTCTCTGGGCCCTCCTCACTGTCCCCCCGGCCCCCTCTCCCTCCTCCTCCTTTAAACAACGTCTAAGCGCTCTGCCCCCTCTGCGTGTGCAGCGTACCCACAGCTGAGGCTGCCGCCCGTAGGGCGCCTTCTGCTCAGAGCCGCGCGCTGTTCATCCATCCAGCAGGCTTCCTGCGTCCCCACTGGTTCGCCGCACGCTGTGTCACACGGAGGACCTCTGGGTGCCAGCCCTCCCCGGGGACTGTCTCCCGGTCACTTCCCTGCTGTCCAAGCCTGAGCCTTCGTCAACATCTTCATGCAGCCTCTCGAACATCTTTCTTCCCACCTGAAGCTGCACGTCCACCTGCCTCACCCCTGCTTCTTCCAAACGTGTTCCCGGCCCAGTGTCCCCGTCGTCCAGCCTTCTGAGGACACAAACCTGTGGTCCTAACCCAGCACGGAGCCCGTGAGTGTGAGCGGGTCACCTCGCCTCCCGCGGGCCCCACCCCGCTGCCCCTGCTCTGTGCTGGGCTGCTGCCCCGGGGCCCCCTGTCCCCTCCCAGGGTCACCTGCTCGCCGGTGGCTCCTACCCTGCCTGTGTCACCCCCCACAAGCCCCCGCTGCTCACCTTGCTCTCCCGGCACAGTGTTCGCTGGAGTCCCAGGTGCTGAGTCCCAGGTGCCTGAGTCCCAGATGCTGAGTCCCAGGTGCCCGAGTCCCAGGTGCCCGAGTCCCAGGTGCTGAGTCCCAGATGCTGAGTCCCAGGTGCCGAATCCCAGATGCTGAGTCCCAGGTGCAAGGCAGTGGCTCACCCATCCGTCTGAGGAAGGACGTGTGGCCCCAGCGCTCTCTCGCTTGGAGTGACCGTCCTGGTGGCTGCTTTGTCTCTGCAGCCGTCCTCGCGGAGAGAGCTGTGGCCTGGAGGCTCTCGCGCTGGGGTGACCAGTGAGCCTGGGTGACAGAGCTGGTCCCTGAGGCTTCTGGGCTCCTAAAGAACAAGGGGCGTGTGTCCCTCCACCATGTCATCCATCTCAAAGGGCGCTTGCGCTTGTCCGTGCAGAGAGAGGCCACTATCCCAGCACCCGGGTCCAGAGTGGGCCTGGGGTGTTGCCCAGGAGAGGGGAGAGGAGAAGGGAGGAGGGGAGGGGAGGGGAGGGGGGAGGGGAAGGGAGAGGAGGGATCCAGTTTCTTCTGAACAGGGCTGACCCTGCTTCAAGAGCACAAGGAAGTGGCGGCCCAGGCCTGTCCCATGGTGGCTTCCTGGGGACACAGGCTGAGGGCTGGCTGGGGGGGCCGGGGAGACCCCGGGGAGTTGCCCGGGGAGCAGGTGGGCTGTGACTGGAGGGAGGGTATGAAACGCGGGAGCCAGAGTTGCTACTCTCTCCTCGACGGCACTCACGGAAAGTAACTCTGGGTTTCAGTTCAGGGACTCTGGTGGCGAACAGAGGTCTTGGCGTCCTGGGTTTTCTCAGCATTTGGGGTTGAAACAAGCCTGTTTTCTGCAGGCCTAGATGAGTGGGCTCAGCAGAGCAGGGGAGAGGCTGTTTCCTCAGTTTACCCTGACTGCTCCCTGCATCTGGGCCGGGCTACCTAGGCGCCCCAGGTTGGGGCCTCTACAGTCCAGGGCCAGGCGCATGTGGGGTGAAGCCCAGCCTGTGTTTGGCCACGTGGACGCGGGCTGTGACGTGGGCTGAGCCCGTGAAGGCCCTGGTGTTAACGGGTCAGCCCAGCAGGGGGTGGCTGTCGCTCCTGTCCCAAATGGCCCCGTGGGCTGCCGGCCTCAGGCCCCCCCCACCTGGCCACCCTGCAGCCACGCCAGGTGCCCCACATGTTCCCTGCTCTGGGGCCGAGTGGCCACCCAGCCGTGGAGGAAACCCAGGGCACGTGGTCCTGAACCAGAGCCTGAGCTGACGTGCGGCTGGGACCCCGGGCACCCTCTGAGGGGGGTCCCTGCCCCGGTGGGCGGGTGGCAGAGGGTCCCCCTCCTCCCTCCCCTCCCGTGCTGCCGAGAGCAGCCCACCCACTCTGTCCTGCCTGCTGCCTGAGCCTTGAATGATATTTTCCCAAATTAAATTACTTTGCCATAGGCTCTCCGCTTAAAAGGCAGTTTCTCTAATTGCTCATTTTGGGAGCTGATCTGATACTCTCCCCTGACAGGACCCTCTGCTAAGGTGTTAGTGGAAGTGAAATATCTGTATCTCGAGGTCCTGGCCGCACGCAGCCAAGCGCACATACCCCACGTCTCGGCGCCTCCTGCCCTGGGCTCCACCCCCATTTCTTATTAGTTTCCTGCTGGCACAATCGTTTCAGGCTTTCCTTCCTGTCGCTGAGCCGGGAGCGGGCACCCTGTGTGAGGGAGAGCGCCCTCATTAGCTTCCGGCCTGCGGCTGCGCCACACCGTGCTAACCACAGACACGGAGGCGGGGCGCCCACGTGCACGTGCCGTCGTCACGGGCACAAGGGAGGCCCCCCGTGGGCTGTGGGGCGAGAGACCACGTGGCTTCCCAAGGGGGGCTCCCACCTCCTTCTGCTCTGATGACCACAGACCACACGGGACGGCGGGCCCAGGGCCGCCAAATGTCCCAGCGTGTTGACAGACTCCGGAAAGTCACGCTGTCAGTGAGACCTCCTGATTCACGAGCTGGACTCTGGGGGGGTGTTTCCCTGCCCGCCTTTCCTGTACTCCTCTCTCACCTCCACCTGGAGGCTGCCAGGTGTGCACTGTGACACCCCCCCCCCCGGCCAGCCTGTGGCCTGTGGCGCCCTGGCCCCTTCCCTCTGCTTCCTGCAGCATTAGCCCATCCGTGCACGATGGGGCTCAGACAGCGGGGTCACCAGGGTGCTGACCGTGGCTGCGGGTGTGGCTGCGGCCCCAGGAGGGACAGGCAGGGAGAGGGGACAGGTACGGCGAGCTGGGCTGCGGGTCCTCTGCCCAGCGATGTGCCGGCGGAGAGGAAGGCTGCTGCAGGTGAGGGAGCCACGGACCCGAGGGACACCCACGTGGGGCTGGTGAGACGCCTGCCCCACCTGCAGCCTGACCCTCGGGCCGGACTGTGTCTGTCTCCTGTGGGCCTGGGCGCCGCCCCTCGGGTCCCTGGTGCTCAGTGGCGTCCGCGGTGTGGCATCAGCCCAGCCGGGGGCCCGCGGGCACAACCTGGGGCGGCCCCTAGACCCCCCAGATCCGCACGCACTGCGGGACGATCCCGGCCACTCACATGCAGACCCAAGGCTGAGGAGCACCAGCCATCCCCACCCACTCCTCATATCCGGGTGTGGACCATGAGCGTCTACACCCCCAGGTCTCCCAGGAATCAGGACTCCCGGCCCGAGATGCAGGCTGAGCACACGGCCCCAGGTCCTGAACACCCCTAGATGCAAGGACACCATGATAGGCGTTAACCCAAGCTGATGAAGCTGAGGGGGGGCAGCACATTTGAGGTGTCTGGAGCTCTCAGGGCCAGAAACCAGCAGATGCACCCAGGGAAGCCCTCGCCCTCGCTGGCGAGAGGAGGGAGCCTTCCTTCTCTGAGAAACTGACCAGATGCCATCAGGAGGGACTGCCGAGGGCGCTGGCTGCCGCTGTCCCATCCCGTGGGGCTCGCAGCCTGCTCCCCTGTGCCACCGTGTGACGGTGAGCCCGCCAGATGGAGAAACATGCAGCGGGGGGTGGGGGTGGGGGGTAGAGACGGAGAATCTGCAAATGGGGGAGGAAGAGAAGAGAATTCCCAGACCACAGCTCTTCCTTCCCCTGCGGGTGGGAGGGGTCCCCCCGTGTCACAGGACGGGTCACCATTAGACAGGGCAGCACATATGACATCAAGGTGGGAGTCCTACAGCGCTGGGCTGCCCAGTGAGGAAACATCCAGAACGCAGAGCAGGAACATGGAGGCCTGGAGGGGCGAGCAGAAGGCTGCTTCTCCCTCCACAGACCCCAGACCCACACAGTCACTCAGTGGGCGCCAGGCCCCTTCCCCTGGTCCACACACTCACCCCTCCCGGTGAGGGTGACACACGACCGGGCCAGACGCTCTCACTGTCCACGTCTCTGAGCCACACCACTGCTGGGGAGGACGAGGAAAGTGGGGCTTCTTATTTTCTGAGCATTTCTTTTATGCTCAAGTTAGAAACCCCCTTATTTGTTCATTTCTTTTATTTAAAAATAATTTTTTTTCAATGTTTATTTATGAGAGAGGGCGAGACAGAGTGTGAGGAGGGGGGGCAGAGAGGGGGGCAGACACAGAATCCGAAGCAGCTCCGGGCTCCCAGCTGTCAGCACAGAGCCCGACGCGGGGCTCGAACTCACCAACCGTGAGATCGTGACCTGAGCCGAAGTTGGACACCCAGCTGAGCCCCCGGGTGCCCCCTATTTCCTTTATCATCATAAACTCAGCCTCACACTGTCCACCAGACTGCAGGACTCCTCTCTGGACATCGCACACTCTGGAACCCTCTGTCCTGCCCCTTCCCAGCTGGGCACCCTCGTCCCCCACTGTCCCCTGGGGCGTCTCCCTCCCCTCACTGGGCCTCCAGTGTCCTCCGGACCCCTCCCCCTCCCTGCTGGGCCTCCCTCCTAAGCTGAGTCACTGTCCATGATGACAGCCCAGGACTGGTAGAGGCTCGCCTCTAAGGGACAAACGGCCCAGGACGCCCCGGGAAGACTCCGTTCAGCTAGGACAGCGGCGGCCCCGCTCGCCGGCCCGGAGCACCGTGCGGGAGCCCCAGCCGGCCTGGGCTTGTGCTCTGCGGACCGGAGTGTCCCTTGCTGGCGCCAGGTCTCCAGGGAGAAGCCACAGGGAAACCCGTGGCTGGTGCTGTTGTCGGAGCTGTGGGCTGAGCTAATTCACACCGGGGGTGGGGACACAGCGCATTGCGATTTCTATGTAGAGAGTAGGTCCAGAAAAAGCCCCTCTGCATCATTTAGTGTGAGAGCTCCAAGCTAACCACCAGATTTCCCCAACATACAAGTAAATTAAATGAAATTTCCTCCAGCGGTTATTCTTCGAGCTGTCCTCAGAGAGGGGGTCACCGGCATTCAGATCCGCAACAGCAGAAAGATGAAGACGGGTGTTTCTGGCTGTTTCCTCCTTCCACGCCTGAGGCCACCCTGACTGTGTTCTTGCACGTTAGGCATCTCCCCACCAGCAGGTGGGCAGACACACCCACAGTCTGGGTGTTCCAGAAGCAGCCCCGCTCTGCTGCCCCGGCCCATGGCGCAGGGAGGACAGGGGGAGGCTCTGGGCCCAGGAAGAACGGCTGTGAGAGCCGGTCGGTGACGGGGTGAGCTCGCCCGGGGGTGGGGGGGTCAGAGCCCCCAGGAAAGGGAACAGAGCCGGCTCTCTGCCTGCTCTCCTTATCAGGGGGTGCACAGGGCAGACCCTAAAACACACACATGCACATGTGCACGCACACGAACCCATGCACAGACATGACCACATGTGTGCACATGCACACTCTACACAACCACACGCATGCATGTGCACACACAGAGATGATCATGCAGACAGACACACCCACACACGTGTGTGCACATGCATACACTTACATAAGAGCATACGCTGTGCATGCACACAGGGAACACGCACATGCACAGACATGAGTGCATGCACACACAGGGCATGTGTAGACCGGGACACACGTGTGTACATGCACACGTGTACATGTGCACCCACGCGTGAACAAACACACAGACACATACACGTGCACGGGCACATACGTGCGCACACACCAGGCTGCCGGAAACGCCCTCACCCCCTTGCCCTCCGCGTCATCTTGTTGGAAAGGCTGTTTCCCGTCCCTGAGTCGTTCCGCCCTGGCCACTGCCCCAGCCCTGGGAAGACAGGCCCTCTGGGCGGGGACTGGCTCTGCTTCCCCGCAGGAACCGCCTCAAACATCGGGACCCCGCAGAGCCCACGGTCCTGCCCCCGTCCCCTGCCCCTGGGAAGCGGCTCCCCAGGGACCCTGGGGCTCATCAGGCAGCTCTCTACCACACAGCCTGCTCTCCCCGAGGAGGGTTTGCAGCCACAGGCCATGGCCTGTTCATTTCCGAAAGCGGAGGGCTCAGCGGATGTTCCGGAACCTTCTTGGACGAGGCGCTGGGAGCTGCTGCTGATGGCAGTAAGGCCGGACAGGCCAGGAGAGGAACACGGCGACCTCAAGCAGCTCTGGGGACACACGGGCACAGTTCCAGTGTGGCCCCGGTTAGCTCATCCTTGGAGGGGCTCCAGGCCACGCTCAGAGCCGGCGGTATTTGGGCCAGCCTGTCGCCGGTCACTCACTCGCTGACTCAGCCCCTCAGTCCGGGGGCCCTGCCGGGACGCGTTTGAATCAGCTTGTGGGGGGAGGACGGGGAGGGTGGGGTGGGGTGTGGCCCCAAAGTGACACTGTGTCCACGCAGCGCCGCTCTCCAGACGCCCGGGGCCAACTGGCACTGGGTTCGTTCGGGACACAGGGGGACCTGAGACCCCGCCCAGCCGGGCTGGGGCTGGCTCGTCCCGGGGCTCCGCGGGGGAGGGGGAGGGGGAGGCTCGCCTCAGGCCCCAGGCAGTCACTCTGTGTGCACAGTGCTCTCGGAACAGAGACCCCCAGGGAGGTCAGCACGGGGGCACATGCACACATGGGACACACATGGCCCCACACTTGATCCCACGGGACAGCCCCCCCCACAGGACACACGTGGTCCCGCACTTGATGCCACGGGACAGCCCACCCCCCACAGGACACACGTGGTCCCACACTTGATCCCACGGGCTCGGCCACCAGCAGCGGGAGCGCCCCGTCCATGTTTCCCCGACTGACGTTTCTCCAGCCCCGCAGGCCCTGACTGCGCAGCGGGAAACCAGGGTCACTGCCACAGGTGTGTGTCTGGGAGGAGGGGCCGGGCCGCCGTGGGGTCCCTGCGGGGCTGGCTCATTCCCAGGCCACCGCGGTCTGCTCCCCGCCCAGGGGGGCCGCAGGGAGGGGCCCGGGGCCCTGAGGGGAGGGGGCTGCAGCTGGGGCTCCCTCATGAAAGGCCCTCAGAGAGCCACACAAGGCGGCCTTGTTGGGGATCGGCCCCCCAGCGCCGGAACTCCTCCCACCAGAGCAGGAAGGGTGACCCCGGGGCGGCGGCCCGATGGCCTGCGTGGTGTGGGGTCACCGCCGGTCTATTTCTGGCTCCAGCCTCTGGCCCCGACATTGGGCCCTGAATGACGCTCTTTGCAGCACAGCTCACCCGCCCCGTGGCCCTCCTGACCGCCGTCCCCTAAGGGCAAGGTGACAGATGAGGGCTGGGGGTTTGGAGGGCACAGCAGTGACGATGGACATGACAGAGGCCTCAGCACCAATGAAGAGTCTCCCTGGGCACCCCGGGCGCACAATGCACTTCCTCTACAACCTTCCATGGCTCCCCACTGCCGTGCAGGGAAGTCCAAGACGCTCCACCCGAGGTCGCCCCTGTCATAGCCACCCTCGGTCTCCCACCTCCTCTGTCCCCTGGGTGAGGCCAGCAGCCTCCCAGGGGCAGGGCCGGGAGCCTGGCCCCTGAACCACGGCGCCTACACCAGGACTCAGCAGGACCTACGGGCAGCAGACACAGCCCCGGGTGTGCCCAGAGTGACGACGACAGTGATGCCGCCCCAGGCAGGAGGTGACAGCCACATTCCTTCCCAGCTGGAAAGTGCTGGCCAAGGCGCCTGGTCAGTCGGGGGGTGGCCGGTGCCGGCCAGCCCTGAGGGTCCCGTCAGCGAGGGGCCAGGAGCAGACTCTCCCTGCAGCCCAGTCCAACCCCTCCCGCACCAGCTGGGCAGCGGCGGGTCCACCCGGCTTCGCTGGGCCTCAGTCTCCTCCTCTGTAAGATGGGCACACGAATCGCAGCAGGAGCCTTGGGGGCTGTTCTGGGGACGAGGGAACACGCGGGGCCAGTTACACCCCGCCCGGCACGCGGCGCACAGAAGGCCCGCGGCCTCCCCCGGGTCGGTAATGACAAGGACACATGTTGTCTGCGCAGCCTGAGACCCCTCTGCTCTGAGCATCAGCCGGCTGCTGCCTGCCTGGGGTCAGGTGGGTCAAAACCACCCTGATTGTAGGTGTAACGGGGTCAATGTGGGACGAGGGGCTCACACAGCTGGGGGCGGGGAGGGGTGGGGTGCAGGGGAGCCCCCGTCACGACGCAGGTCCCTGCAGACCTGACACCCAGGGGCCGCCTCCCCTCAACACCGGAGTTGGTCGCAGACCCCCAGGCCACGGGGTGGACACCAGCCTCCACCCCAGCCCCCCGTGCGTGTGCTGAGTGCGCGTCTGTGTCCTGGTCCCCAGGTGTGAGGAGCCCCCGAGACGGAGGCTGGTCCAGGACCAGTCTGCCCTCGTCCCCTCTGTCCTCACCACAGGCTGAGCAGGACCCCTCCTCCTACCCTTTGCAGGCCCCGAGTTCGGGGCGCCCTGAGGACTGGCTGGGGGGCCTCTCCCTGGGGGCTGTGACCCGCGGTCGGGGGGCCCTGGCTGCGAGCAGATGTGTGTGCGGCTCAGGCCCCAGCGTGTGTCTGTGGCAGGGCCAGCTCAGAGCGGCAGGGCCTCATGAGTCACGAGAAACACGCTAAGAGTCCCAGAGACTTGGGGGACCAGGGGTCCGATGGGAGCGGCCCTGAGGTCCCACAGGTGGGCTGCTGAGCCGGCAGAACACACCCACACAGGCCCAGGCACAAGGGGGGACGTCATGACAACCTCCAGCTGGAACAGCCTCAGGCACCGTTTGATCCAGTAGCTCAAACACCGGCAGCGGGGCCTGACCCCCAGGCCTCCTGTGTCCACGTCCCTCCCAGGCCAGCATCGCAGAGTGACGTCCACGGAGGCACGTTCCGTTCTCCCAGCAGGTCCGGCCACCTGCCTCCTGGACCCGTCTCCCTGGTGGTGGGGATGGAATGTTCTCGGCTGATTGGCCGGAGTGACATGACCTACCTGGGGCAGAGTCCGCCCCCCAGACCACAGGAACAGAGTAGGGGGGGCCCCCAGGTAACCCAGGTGCTCTTCCCTGAAGAAGGACCTGCCTCACTCGCTGCCCCCCCCAACACCCTGTGGAGCCGTCACCCTGGGTCGCTGCCCCCCCCCAACACCCTGTGGAGCTGTCACCCTGGGCGTCCACCTTCCTCTCGGGGACACGGGGCTGCCACCTCCCAGCGCCCAGGACGCCAGCGAGCTTCCCCCCCCGCCGGGAGCCCGAAGGTCCCGAACGGACCCGCTTCCAGGAACATGGCGCAAGGGTCCCGCCCGGGAGCAGAGCTGAGCGCCTTCACGCACCTGCAAGGTCGCCACCCCGCCACGTCCTGGGCCGCCCGTCCCTCTGTCCCGGTCCCGGGGCCGCCCTCCGAGTGACTGCTGCGCTCCCCGGGAGCGGGACAGGCGCAGCCCCAGGCCCCTGGCTCATCACGGGACTGGCGGTAATGAGCGGCCACAGGCCAGCGCCGAGGCTGCTCCCGGACCCCATGTGCGGGAGGGAAGGGGCACCCGGTGCCGGGAGCACATGTTTCTGAGTCTGCGTTTCGTCCTGGTGTTAACTGGGTGGAGGCCGTTAAAGTGTATGAGGCGAGCGGGGATGGGGCAGCCTCGCGGGGTGTCGGGAAGAGGAAGCGCGTTCACCTGGTCCGGGAGCTGCCGGGGGCGTCAGCGCCGCTGGGGTTGGGGGCGCGGAGCGGGGCGGGTGTGAGCAGGGTTTGCGGCCCGTGGAGGGCAGGGGTGTGTCTGCTCAGAGCAGGGGCGGGGACCCCAGCTCGCCGGAGCCCGGGGCAGGCCCGAGCCTCGGTTTCCCCATGGGGCGGGGAGGGAGGACGGCGCCT
>NW_027532175.1:446068-486556 GCF_008692635.1 Crocuta crocuta | reverse complement strand
AAAAATAAAAAAAATACTCCACTGTTTTTTGACTTGTCCAATGAATTTAGTAGTCGGAAATCCTGTGTATAAAATTATATTTTTCAGCTAGTCATTTAGTGTGATGAACCTTGATTAAATTATGGATTTTGCCAAATTAAATCTATGCTGCATTCTTTGCCAAAACTCAGAAACTGTCCTGAGATAAACACTAGTTAATCCTAGAAGCTTCCAAAAGTTTTGCTCCAAACTCCTCTGTTTTCTCTGTCTAGCTGCTTTATTTATCTATAGTTTTTGCTCAGCCTCTCAGCCTCCTTCCCATATCCAAATTAGCATGTACCTCCAGGCTAAAATGGCTAGAAAGTTCAGATTATCTCTAGGAGGTTCTCCCTTAGCTAGTTTTATAGCAACGTCTGTCCCCACTGACAGCACTTTCAGATGATTCCAGGCCAATGAATTCTCTATTGTATTCAGCATTCCCAGATGGGAACATTTGAAAACCACCAACTCTTTCATCATCCCTGAAACTGAGGTTCTCATCTAGGGAACTTCTGATGTCAAAGTTTGGAGCCTGACCTGCCCCTTACCCCCTTCAAAAACAACCCACAATTTAAATGGCTGATTCAAAGACAGGTGAAAATTATTACATTAAAAATAATAATCCCCAAGATTCTCATCACAGATGCAGTTCGTTGATAGACCGCATACTGATTTATCAATAAAATCTACCTAAACTCTGGGTAGAACACATTAGATTTAGAAATCTTAGTATAAATTCTGTAGCAAGCAGTGAGATGAGATTAAAATAAAATGTAATTTTCAATCCCTTGTTCCCATCTTGCCTCCCAGATCACAATAAGTAAAAGATATGACTAAGGAGATCAAAATGCAACTAAAATCTTTGCTCTTAAAAGTCAATCTCTTTTGGAAGATAAATTAATCTCATTATGTTTTATTTTCAGGCAACAACACCATGCTTTTTAGAGTCTTATTTCCTGGGAAGATATTAGAGAAATTGTTTCATTTCTCTCTCTCTCTCTCTCTCTCTCTCTCTCTATATATATATATATATAAATATATATATATAAATATATATATATTTATTTATTTTATATTTGTAACTTCCTGATAAATCCCCATGTTCTCATATATCTCTGCTTAAATAAACTTCTAAAACTATGTTTCAGGCTGAAAATTGGGAAACAAATCTATACTGGTTATAATAATGGCAAAATCCTTAACTGCAAACATAATAAAAATGTTAACCTTTAGGCTTTCAAGCTCGTTATTGAAATATTCCTGATCTAGGAATACTAGATTTGTAGAAATACTACAATTTTAGGCTCTGATCTACCAGCAAAGGACTTGCTCTTAGTCTCCCTATTTTAAATTTAAAATATGACATTCTTTGAAACACATAATGTGTTTATGTTCATAAATAAAAATATTACTTTCTGCCAACTTAATGGGATCATAGTGAGCCTTGCAGCTATTCTCTGGAATCCAATCTTGCCTGATTTCCAACCAGCTGGCATGGATACCAAAAGAATTCTTCATTGCTTTACTAGATTTTCTCTCTCCCTCTCTCTTTTCCTCTCTCTTGTAAAGCAGCCATCGCTCTCTTTTGCACAGAGCTACAGATACAAGCTACATTTTCCTCCAAACTGTATTAACCCCTGTATATATATATACATGCATATACACTGTGTGTGTGTGTGTGTGTGTGTATACATAATAAAGTCTGAGTGACTAATAGCCATTTATTGGAGATTATATCAGAAAGATGGTGGAATAGGAAGCCCCAGATGCTCCTTCAACCACAAAAACACTGATTCAACAATTAAAGGATTGATACCCATTGTAGGGAATCCAGAAAACAGTTAAGAGGATCTTGCTTGCCAGGCAAGCATGAAGTCTACAGCATCAAAGACATTAGGGACATTTGTGACAGTCTGTTGCCAGAGACCCTCTTCTTGCTCAACACCTACACAATTGAGAGGTACTATACCTTAGGGTCTCTGCTATAAAAAGTGAACTAAAACAGGACAAATAAAGGTCTGAGGTTTGTGTAGATCCACATGATACAAGAGTGAGAAAATTAAGAATGCATGCTACAGCTGTTGATATAAATTAGACACATAAATTGTCAGCAATATCCTTTCGAATCTTGAGTTTGACAAGTTTTTGGAATATTGTAATTCTTTTACCTGGTCACACCTCTGCTTAGAAATATGATTAATGAAAAGTCTTTCAGAAATCTAATCAAGTAAATGAAATAAATAAAAGGAGCGCTTGGATGACTTAGTTAAGCATCTGACTCTTGATTTTGGTTCAGATCATGATCTCATGGTTTATGGTTCGTGAGATTGAGCCCCATGTTGGACTCAGTACTGGCCATGGAGCCTGCTTAAGATTCTCTCCCTTCCTCTCCGTCTGCCCCATCTCTGCTCTCTCTCTCTCCTTAAGAATAAATAAATAAATAAATGAATAAATGAATGATTAAATAAATAAATAAGGAAATACATGTAAGATAGGATAAGGAATAGTATATAATTGAAAAATATTTATGCTGACTTAAAATTTTAATGAAATGACAATACTATAGCTACATAAAATAAATATAGATGGACCTCTGATATAGTCTCTGAATTTCCTAAGACTTCCTCTAAGTTTCATGGCCTTTGCAAATGCCAATCCTTCTGCTTTGAACTCTCTTCCTGCTACATTACCTGGCTAACTCCTTAATATTCTTCTTGCCTCAGCTTACATGTCTTATTCAGTGAGACCTTCCCAGATTCCTCCAAAGGAGATTGGATTTTCCCTTCCTTATAAATGTTATAACTGAAATTACATGGTGGCGTTTTTGTTAATATCTCCCCCCACCCCAACCAAACATATGCTGTGTGGTTCTTGCTTAACAGCATTTTTCAGGATTTTAAGAGAGTAGCTGGAATATTATTGGTAGTCACCCCATAATTGTTAAATAATTTTTGTATGAATTGATTAAAACGGAAATTGGTGGCAAATACTTGTAAGTCATACTCAAGAATATATATATCCCCAAACTCTCTCCTGTCATTCCCAGATCACCACTATAATGGCAAGCATGTAATTACCTAGATAAATGATATATCACAGGTAGACAGATGATTATTAATAGATAGATAGATGATATGAGAAAAGAGAAGTAGAAAATAAATAAATAAATAAATAACAAATTTTCTTAAGAAGGTGGTGGCAGTTTATTCAATGGTAATTTATAATTATGTAGGAAAAATGTAATGTGTGTTATATTTAGAGCTATCTATATTCAAAAGCACTATTAATCATAATATTGCAAATGTTTCTTAGACTCTGTGTAAAACTCTTCAATATTATGTTAATTTTTGAGTTCCTTCTGAACCACAAACAAAACATGAAGAAAAGATAGGCAAGGGGTATTTGCTACTGACAGAAAATATTATTTCTTTGCATGTCAATATCTGAGAGGAAGAGCTTTGAAAGTGGAAATTTGTTTCTGCCCTTACTTACACACTTCTGTCATTCAAATGTCTCCTCACTCCAAAGCAGTGTTTGACTTTAATGTTGGCAGTTACACAAGCCACAAACTTTTATAGTGTTCAGAAATAGTCATCTTCTGTTTGAAGCACTAATCTCTTTTAGTCATTATGGCTGATGTTTAGGGTCATGGGTTATGCTGTGCCATGAGAAAACACTAGATTCTAAGTAACAGAGTTGTTATAGACTTTTCCAAAATATCATGATTTTTTTTTCCTGTGTTAGGTCTTTCAATATGTGGTGTTCAAGGATATCTAATATGTGGTGTTAGCTGTTTCTGCCTGGGAACAAGAGAGATACTTAGTGGAACAGCCTCCGAATCTCAGTGAACTATGACAATTGTATATTTCTTTCTCTTTTTCCTTATTTCTGTGGCCTTTTCATTCCAGCCTTAAAGAACAGAACCTATCTCAGATATTTATTTTCATAGAAATGGGAAAAAAATAAAAGAATCACATGTCTCATGAAACTTTGATGGCACAGCTCTGTTTCTTTCCCTTTCCATGCCCAAGCAATTCACACATCGATGCCTGAAGTCAAGTGTGGACTGTATTTGCTTTTTGCTCATTAAAAGGGTCAGTAGGTAATTGGGGGAAATAACACAAAAATGTACTCATTTACTGTTCAAGGCCCCTTGGATTGTTTCCATATTTTGATCATGGATAATGATTCTATGTAAAATTAGAAGTTATTTTATGCTTCTTCTGTTGCATATCTACATGGCTTGAGGATCCGAATCTTCGGTTCTAATAGTTGATTTCAAACAGATTTGGAGAGTTGTATCAAATCACCTGTTCACTGGCAGTACATATATTTCAATTTTCCATTCTTGTCAAGCCTTTCCAGAAGATGAGTGCCTACACTTTAATGAGGTGAAAGAAAATAACTCTTAATATCTACTCCTACAAAGAGTAGGATTGAGATTATCAATCCATGAGATTATCTTTTAAAATGAGAGTAAAATAAAGGTATCTTCAGGAAAGTAAAACAGCTTATCAACACACTCATGTAAAAATTTCTAATAAGTGGTTAGACTTAGATGGAAGCTAGGGAATTCTATGCCGCAATAAGAGCAGGGCAGGCAGAATATAAAGATTAAGAGGGAAATTATTAATAGACCTAATAACAGTAACATGGAATAATTTTTCTATGTTTTATACTTTCCCAATTAAATATATACAATGATCATTATTTGGAATAAAAACAAGCAAGAAGAGAAAAAGTGAAATAATAATTTAGAAAAAGTGACACAGTGACTGTCCTTAGGAAAAACTGTATGATGCTGTACTAGGTTGAATATGTCTCAAAAAAGTGCACATCCCCTAAAACCTGTGAACCTAACCTTATTTGGAAATCGTTATTTTGGGGTGTGTGTGTGTGTGTGCTCTTTATTTTGTTTGGATGTAATCAAGTTAAGATAAAGTCATGTTGGATTATGGTGGTCTCTAATCCAATAAGACTATACTCCTTATAAGTAGAGAGAAACTTGTACAAAGAAATATACACAAAGAAGAACATCACATGATGATCGAGGCAGAGACTGAATTTATGCTACCACAAGCCAAGGAATTCAAGAATTGCTAACAACTACCAGAAGCTAGGAAGTAGATAACGGAACAAATTCTCATTCTGAGCCTCCCAAAGAAATCAACCCTGAAAATGCCTTGATTTTGGAGTACCTGCCTCCAAAACTGTGAAAGAATGAGTTTTTACTGGGGCGCCTGGGTGGCTTAGTCGTTAAGCGTCCGACTTTCGCTTAGGTCATGATCTCGCGGTTCGTGGGTTCAAGCCCCGCGTCGGGCTCTGTGCTGACTGCCAGCTCAGAGCCTGGAGCCTGTTTCAGTCTGTGACTGCCTCTCTCTCTGACCCTCCCCTGCTCATGCTGTCTCTCTCTCTCTCTCTCCTAGAAATAAATAAAACATTAAAAAAAAAAAGGAGTTTTTACTATCTGAAGCCACCCTATCACAATTTGTTACAGCCACCCTAGAAAACAAGCACACTTGCTCAGAAGCACCAATGGTATAATCAGTCATCATAATTGTGTGCTTTCTTACCATCACATAAATTGGATAAGTGGAGAATTGAACTTAACAAGGGTTGGGTTCTGCCAATTTAGTTCAAAACAGAAAGTAAAGGGCAAATAAACTATTGAAATATTCAAGGTTGTGAAAACTATGATCAACAATGGAATCTAATAGTGGCAAAGTAAATTTAGACATGCATGGATTGAGAAAGAAATGGGGACTGTAGAATCATTGGATTATATTTTATTTTATTTCATTTTTAATTTAGTTTTGAGAGAGAGAGAAAGCGTGAGCGGGGGGGTCAGAGAGAAAGGGAGATACAGAATCTGAAGACAGCCTCCAGGCTCTGAGCTAGCTGTCAGTACAGAGCCCAACGCGGGGCTCAAACCCACGAACGATGAGATCATGACCAGAGCCGAAGTCGGATGCTTAACCGACTGAGCCACCCAGGCACCCCATAGAATCATTGGATTTTAGGTAATAGATTTAAAATATTGGAATTGAGATTTTATAGAGTGAGATAGAAGAATACACAGTAAAATTGTTTAAATTAAAATTATAGAATTTGGGGCATATTTATTCTCTTTGCCTCTCCTGATCTACTCTCTATCCTTCATGCTTATCTTCTCCCCCAAAAGACTCACCTCTATTGACCATATTCACCACACTCTATGAATACAGATTAAGTCCAGGGAATGGGTAACCGAAACATAAAATCATGATGGAAAGGAGAAAAAGATCAAAATATCCCTTCTGTGGACTACTTCTCTGTGATGT
Organism: Crocuta crocuta; assembly: GCF_008692635.1. Taxonomy (NCBI): domain Eukaryota; kingdom Metazoa; phylum Chordata; class Mammalia; order Carnivora; family Hyaenidae; genus Crocuta; species Crocuta crocuta. The sequence goes on along the minus strand of NW_027532175.1, from coordinate 480,218 downwards.
CCTTTAGACTGGTTGTATTTCTCAATTCAAGGACACTGGTTCTATTTAGATAGTCTTCCCTGCACGATATCTTTTTTAGTTTAGGTTCATCCTTGGGACTTAAGAATAATATAACTCTGTCACCAATAACCCCATGCTACTGCACTATGATTAAGGTTCCTCTATTCCCTTCCCATACTTTTTCAAATAGCCATCTAATAAATAAATTTCCCATAAATTATGTTAAGTTTAATGGGCCATATGCCTGTCAGGGCCCTGACTGATAAAAAGTAGATTTGTATTGTTGAGGACAAAGACTTAGGAGAAAAAAAAAAATGTAGGGTAAAGGTCAATAGTAGGCAGAAGTTTTAGTAGCTAAGTAGACAGTATGTCGAAAAAAATCTATGTAGTTATTGAACCACTAAGAAATATATCAGCGAAAAATATTAAGAGTTTATGGGGAGTGAAATGGATGCTGAGGATGGATATAGCAAGAAAACATAGTCACTGATATCATCTAAGGCAAAAGTGTTAATGTCTGGAACCAACAATAAGAATCAAGGATGGTACATAACTGACCCTGTCATAGACCAATGTGAGAGAAAAGAGCCATGCTTTATTTTTCTTCTTGTTTAACCAAGTCTTTATATTTGAGCAGCTAAGATTATCTCTCATGTAAGGGTAAACATTCTCATAATTATAATATTGTACTTCATTATTTATTTGGTATAAATTCCCAGAAATGAGAGTTGAAACTTCTATTTCAAACAGAAACCATTCTTTAAATATTTATTTATTTTTGAGAGAGAGAGAAGACAGAGCACAAGTGGGGAAGGGGCAGAGCGAGACACAGAATCTGAAGCAGGGTCCAGGCTCTGAGTTGTCAGCACAGAGCCAGCCCTACATGGGGCTTGAACTCACAAACTGTGAGGTCATGACCTGAGCCGAAGTGGGCTTTGCCCACTGAGCCATCCAGGTGCTCCAAATAGAAACCATTTTTAAAGACTTTTGATTCGTATATACCACCAAAGGTCCAAGCAAAAAAGATTGTGGAGTATATAGATTTGCATGGATAAAGGCTATAATCTGTTAACTGGTATGGCATAATATTAAAAGATCTGTTTCTTAATAAAAGAAATAATATCACAGTCTTAATTGTACACACAGGTTGATTTTGTTGGGTATTTTTTCTTTAAACTATTTGTGGGCTTTTTTTTTTTTTTTTGTCCCCTAATCCCCCTCCTTTATTTCACCCATAACCCCACCCACCACCCTTTGGAAACCATCAATTTATTCTCTATAGTTAAGAGTCTGTTTCTTGGTTTGTCTCTCTCTTTTTTTCTTTGCTCATTTATTTAGTTTCTTAAATCCCACATCAGTGAGGTCATATGGTATTTGTCTTTCTCTGACTGGCTTATTTCACTCAACATTATGCTCTCCAGCTCTATGCATGTTGTTATAAATGGCAAATTTCACTCTTTTTTTTTCTTTTCAAGTATTTTTAACCAGATATCTGAACTGTTTTTCCCATTTCAAGTTTTTATTTAAATTCCACTTAGTTGGGGCGCCTGGGTAGCTCAGTCGGTTAAGCATCTGACTTCGGCTCAGGTCATGATCTCAAGGTTAATGGTTTTGAGCTCCACATCGGGCTCTGTGCTGACAGCTCAGACTGGAGCCTGCTCACTCTGTCTCTCTCTCTGAAATAAATGAGCCTGATCGGGGCTCAAACTCACAAGCCATGAGATCATGACCTGAGCTGAAGTCAGATGCTTAATGGACTGAGCCACCCTGGTGCCCCTGATATAATTAATTTTTTAAAAAGAGTTAAGAGGGATGATCTTTTACATTAGCAGAGGACATGGCATTAAGGGAATTGAGTCAGCAAATTCATAAGAAACAGTACCATTCTCAAAAACTGTGGGAGACCCCAAACAAGCATAACTGCATAATAATGCAATGACAGTCTTTACATAATTTTGCTGAAAATATCTGCATTTAGACAATTGGTAAGGAACTAAGACTTAGGAATGGAGAAAGGAACACTTGAGTTTTATCATCTACCTTTTAATTTTTTAGGTCTGTTAGCCAAAAACACAGTGGATATTTTGGAGAGGGGAGTAATGTCTTTAACTCTGATTTTGTAATTGTTTAGATTTGGAGTTGATAATGCTTATCTGTTTTTAATATCTGTACTATAGTGGAAGCAGCATAAGACAACAGAAATCTAGGAAGAAGCTATGATATTGAATTAAGCAAAGAATACCACAGGAAATGTTTAATGATAATTTAATGGATGTTTCAGAAAATAGAGGGCCACATTCTAATATTTGATTGTTATTCCATCTGTATGATGAAACTAGTATAACCCAAACGCTTAACAATATTCATACAAATGGAGAAGCTAATGAGATAGATTTTTCTGTCAATGGCCTTATATTTTCAGACCTGTCAGGAATGAAATGTTGCAGCCACAGGCATATGCTATGAATAGTAAACTGATGATGTCTTTCATGGTTGAAAAAATTATGCAAAAAATAACCTTGAAAGTATAGAATCAGATTTGGATATACAAATGAAAGCCGGTAATATCACAATGTGACTTTTTGTTAGATATTTAGTAAGTAGAAATAATTCTGAAAACTTTGTATGTAGTTATTACAGGGTCTGTCAATAACATTATGAAATAGGGGCCCCTTTTTTTTCATTCATACTTAAATATGATTAGTTTGATTACTTGAATTTCTCCAATTTGCATTGAGGTTTTTTCTAATTATTTTCCCTAAACTTTTTTCCCCTAAAATCTTTAATTTATCCTACCTCCAACAGTAAGAATACAAAGTGTATTTACTGAGATGTATTACTTTAAAACAATGAGATTTTTCATTGGTGCTACTTGAGACAAATTTCATTATTTACACACAGATATTATCTGTGTTCATTTAATTCGATCATTGAAAAATTCCCTTATTTCTTTAGAAAGATAAGTTGGATTCACCTCAATTTTCAGTCAGTCCCAAGTAATTATAATTTACAAGCGACTGTGACAGATAACATTTTTTTAATCAAAAATTCATTTTTTTCTCACTTCCTCTCCCTCTGGGGAAGAGAATACTATCCTAGCTCAATGATTTGGTTTTCGTTGTTGTTGTTGTTGTTGTTGTTTTTTATGTGAATAGTGCAAGCTGAAAGAATAGAGATGGAAGTGACACTGTACTTGTTCTAAGAGTCTAGGGTGTTAAGACTCTTTGAAGTTTATGGTCATCTCTGTGGGAGCTTCTTTTCTGTCAAAAGAATGTTCTCTAGAGTTGCTGCCCCTCCAGCCTGGACCCTGGGGTAGGACATGCAGAGGAAAATTCCCCTGACTGGTTGGCACATCTGCATGTTTTTAAATGTTGATTTATCTATTTTGAGAGAGAGAGAGAACTCAGCATGGGTAGGGAAGGGCAGAGAGAAGGGGAGAGAGAATCCTAAGTAGGCTACACTCTTAGCACAGAGCCAGATGAGGGGCTTGATCTAATGATCATGAGATTATGACCGGAGTCAGACACTTAACTGACTGAGCCACCCAGGTGCTCCCAGATTTGCATTTTGACTGATCTTCTGTTTTTAATACACATACTTGTAAAGTATAAATACATATGCTTTATGCGAACGGCCATTGAGTTGATGAAAAGAGCACTATGGTGAAAATGGTTGACGAGCACAGTGACTATCTGCAAATACAGTAGAAAAATAATCTGGTAGAAAGTATTCTGGATTAGCAGTTGAAATAGTACACATATCCCAGGAAAAAAATCTTAATTTATAAGGTATTTCATTAAGTAATACTCTTTATATAACACCTGGTGCTTCATCCATGAAGTGCAAGTGTTGGAATTGTGCATCTGAGAGTCGGTTCATGTTACAAGCATGTACTTAGGGAGAATAGTGAAAATATTTTGGAATCATTCAAAAACATGTGTAATATTTACAAATCATTCATTATTAACCTTATTAACAATGCATATTTTAACACATAAATTATGTTAACAAAAATATATTTATTCAAATAATAAATTGTTCTTGTTGTGTATAGTGAAAAAATAGGCCTAGCCCAAAAGCAATTTGGCATTTGCTCTTAGTATGGGGGCCATCATCTCTGTACCCTTGAAATGGTATTCTTTGCAAATTTGTGGTCATTCTGATTATTATAAGCATATGTTATATTTTATAAAGTATTTTTAAAGAATTTTTTAGTCAATTATAAAGAGCTCTAAATCTTAATTTTATGTTCTTATGTTGAAATAATAATCTTGGGTTTATTTATATCTATGACTGTTTTGTTTTTATTTTCCCTTACTAAACTTTTTCATAGTTCTTTAAAATAGTGTGTCATTGGATTTTCTTATTTAAATAAATTTCAGAAGCTTATATATTCAAAGTATGACTTGTTTTTCTTTTGTAAAAAATAGTTCCTTTTGCTCTTCTTATCCCACTTATGATTTTCTTTCAAAGATAAACTCTATGAAGTACTTCTTATATTTCAAAATAACTGATTTGAATTTCATTAAACATATAAGTTGACATAGATTTAGTCTTTACACTTAAAAGTAGTATATTTTACCATTTATTCAAAACTCCATTATTATTACAGATAAATGTGTTATTTTCTTCTGTTGACTCAGATATGTTTCTTATTAAGATTACTCCTATGTATTTTAATGCCTTTCAGTAGACTTCCTGGAAATTTATTCAAAATTGAAGAATTATTTATCTCTTGCTTAATTTGTACCGGGTACACTACCGGATATTTGACATACTTTGTTAACACTTTCATAAAAACATATATATATAATGGAATATTACTCAGCCATAAAAAAGACTAAAATCTTGCCATTTGCAATGACATGGAGGGAGCCAGAGAATAAAAGCAAAATAAGTCAGTCAGAAAAAGACAAATATAATATGATTTCACTTGTATGTGGAAATTAAGAAACAAAACAAATGAGCAAAAGAGGGGAAAAAGAGAGCATCAGACCAAGAAACAATCTCTTAACTACAGACAACAAACTGAGCGTTATGAAAGCGATGTGGGTGCAGGGGTTGGAGAAATAGGGATTGGGATTAAGGAAGACACTTGTGATGAGTACAGGGTGTTATATGTAAGTGATGAATCACTGAATTCTATACCTCAAACTAATATTACACTATATGTTAACTAACTGAATTTAGTTAGTTGTTTTTTTTTTAATTTTCTTTAATGTTTATTTATTTCGGCTCAGACTCTGGAGCCTGCTTCAGATTCTATATCTCTGGCTTTCTCTGTCCCTCTCCTGCTCCCTCTCAAAAATAAATAACCATTAAAAATTTTAAATTAATTATATCAACTCAAAAGAGGTAAAAATAAAAGTCAACCATTATGAAAGCTTATTATGTTGCAGGTAAATTTCCAAAGACGTTACATGTATAAAGTCTTTTACATGCACAGTACTTACATGTATAATAATGAATAGCTGCAAAACCCTAGTGGATTACATGTGATCGTTTTCTCCACTTTATTGAGGAAATTGAGAAATAAAATATCTGTAACTTACTTGATGTGGCACAAGTATTCAGGGACTAAGCTGGGTTGCTATTTAGTTTACTATTTTTTATACTTGTTTATACTAACTTTAAATGGAGAACATGGGTGAGTTTATGGAGGTTAAGGAATCAGGGGTGATATGGGAACACATATGATCAAATAATCACTGTTTACATATTAAAATAATTGTTTATGTATGTGTGTCCATGTACATAACTGTGTTTAAATGGAAATGACCTATTCAGGTATCTGGAGATTTATAAAATCATAGTCATAATGTGTTTCATGTTTTTAAAAATCTCCAACAGATTGAGTAATTTCAGATATAGAGTTTCTTTAGAGATTTACAAGATTTATAAATATTTCCAGTGTCTGAAACTCAGCATGGTGTCATTAGTATATTTCAACATTTTCATCTTCATAAATTGCTTTTCAATTAGCAGCTCTCTTGAAATTTGCTAGCATTTCTTGGGCATTCAGGAGTTTTATTATCTTCTAAATATTAGTTCATTATATCATTTTGTAAATATTGTTACTTTATAAAGTAGTACACATTCCTGTCATATGATTAGATTATATAATGAAAGAAGTTTAATTGTCACATATCATTAAGTGTGCGGAAAAATACGTTTTTCAAAGGAAGAGGAAACTAAAAATGCAATCCCTACAATTACATTAGGTGATTCAGAATATCCTATTGTTATATCATAAAAAGCCTTCGAGAGAGGTGACAATGGGAACATATATTGTAAGCTAATATGTTTAACTCCTTCAGTCTTAAAATAGTTTTCACTCTTTTTTACCCTTTGAAATAATGAGTGGGGCATAAATATAGGAAAAACAAAAATATCCATCTCTCCTACAAACTTAGAACAGAGCTAGTTCACGAGTATCAAATACAATCTCATCGATATAGCAGAAAGATGACCCCAAAACTAGCCCAAAGCCCAATTCATAGCTGCCTTTTTAATAAGAATTTATAGTAACTAAAAAATAGAAGAGTAGGGGAGACACACTGAACCCAACGAATAAGAGGGTTCACACTGATACAGCATTTTGGGGTGAAAAAATAGCAGATGTCTCCAATAGAAAAGTGGTATCTCTTTATGCACAACATGTATTTAGATCCATTTCATTATAGTTTGAGCAAAGAAAAAAGATTATTTTTGTGCCATATTTCTCAAGATTTTTTCTTCTTATGAACTCAGAGATATGTTCTCAGTAATGCTTAGAAGTTTTGAAGAAGTCCTGACCAATGTGGACATAAAATTGGGTAAAGTTTATACCATTTTTGTATATTCTGCAGCATTAAACAAGGTTCGTTATAGAGTTGGTTGGTTCACCATACATATAGGAACTCGTTATAAATTAAAAAACAGTGTTCATGCTTGTACGTTTTCTTGATGCAAGAATAACAAGTTCAAATCCGTCAGAAGCCATAGTTATGATGCTTCTTCATAGTTACGTTGCTTCTTAAAAAACAAACCAAAACCAACAACAACCTTCCACTGTCTTCCTTCATCACTCAGACTTAAAATCCAACACCCTACATTGTCCTACAAAGTTCTTACAATCAAAATTCTGCAACATGCATAATTACCTCTTGGACATCATTTCCTTTTTCCGTCTTACTCATTTCATCCAGTACCTCTTGCTCTCTTTCTCTTCTTCCTTCACTACAAGTACAATCCTGATTCATTTACCTGGAAAAAAGAATCTTGCTATATCCATCTGCTTGTCTCCTATCTTCAATCCCATTACATCTTTAATCGTTAATTGCTCAGTGAAGCATTCATGGACTACTTTATTATTTTTTTCTCTTACTACTTTAGTCTCCAGTATTCAATGTCCTCTTTCTTAGCTTTATTTTTATTCTTAGCATCTATTACTATTAATATACTATATATTTGATTACTTATTATATTAATGTTTGCTATACTGGAATATGAGGACAGAGTTTACTAATATACTGTTTTATTTGTTAAGAAAAATAAATGTCTAGCACCAAGGGCTACCCAATGAAACATGTTCAACAAATAATTTATTCTCCTAATACATGAAAAAATGCATTTGTGTACCCAAAACAACTTAATATATGTTCAAGCCCCTATATTACAAATTTACTTTAATTGTTAGGATTGTTTTCTTTAATTCTCTAAGTAACCTATCAGTAATAGCATAAGAATGTGTGAATAAAACACACACACACACACACACACACGAGAATTACCTTATTATTTATATATGTATGAATTGACTCCTTATTTAACTGAATCCCCAAAGAATATATTTTAGGAAACCCTCAGGACTAGTTTTGGATGTGAAATGGGTATTGACGTGACCATTCTAACTATGTAAAAATTACTAACAAAAGACTCTTTTTAAGCACCAATACTTGTTAGATAAAGATAGATTTTGTGAAATAAAAGCTGTGAATTCTTTGAAGTAGTTTCATATTTTATGGTATCAAACAGAGAATCTTAAATAGAGTGGAAAGAATACCTTAACATGGTGTTAAAGTGAAACTAAGCCAATCCATAAAAATACCAGATTCGTCGTTAAATCTCCATTAAAAAAGAATGGGAAATATTAGATAAATCTGAGGAATTGGAGGTCACTTTTTATTTGTATTATCTGGTTAATAGTTTAATTTTCCTTATTCTCACTTCATTGTTCCTTAAGGATATACTTTTAACAAGTATATAAACCATTATAATCCTTGTTATATGTTTGATAAGTGACTTTCATAAATTTATCATCATTAAAAAGTAGTACATAGACATATTAACACTTGTAATCCATTTTTCACCACCATTACTCTTCATGAATTCTGTTCATAGAACATTCTACCTCTAATAATCATTGACCAAGAATGTCTCTTAATGTTGAATAACCAACACAAAATTTAATGCAGAGTTTAATAAGACTTCTCTAAAGTCATCAGTATGAATTTTCCTTTCTTAAGGAAATTCCAAAACATTGATACACAGTTTTCTTTGCATTTTTTTAACCTTTCAACTTTTAGCAACATTTTTCTCTTAGGACTTGCTTGCCATTTATTTATTTGTTTATGATTTTATTATTTATGATCAAAATAAGAAATTATTTTTCTTTTAATAATAGCAATAAAAATGTATTTGTATTTAGTTTTCTGAAACTTTCAATACTTTTTTGAATTAGTAATTCCTAAAATAAATTTAATATATTTTAATCACACTTTCCCTTGATTTTTAGTTTTAGGAGAAAATTTTGTTTAACTACCAAGAAGTATGCCTCATGTTTCTTTTCCATTTCCTCATTAACATTAAATCCACAACACTAGTATTTGTTCCTCGGGGAAGAAAATTTTCAACCATTTGAAGCATCAGTAGCAGAAATATGAAGATGCTTTTGATATGAGTATTTCCATTAGTAAATTAAAAATAAAATAAAATATATAGTTTCTCTGGAAAAACTAATTGAGAGAAGACAAAATCCTAGTGATCTTGAGGGCTCCATGCAGGTATTTGAGAGAGGTAGCTTGGAATAAACCATACTAAATAACCCTCCTATAATTGTTTATTCTTTTAATAACACATGCTAAGTTTTCCAAGGCTAATTATTTTTCTTTATCCAGAATGAATTTTCTGTGGCATTTAGTAAATTTGATCAGTTTGTCTTCTGAAATGTTGATGTGTATTTGATGTTAATTCAAAGCATTATTTGAATATTTCTTTATATTCAACTTTAAGGTTCAAAAGCTGCCACATACATCAAATATCCTTTGAACAAAGAATGATGTGATAATGAGGGAGAAATGTGCTTACCAATTGCATAGGATATAATAGCATTGGCTCCCTGACCTGCATCAAACAAAGAAACAAGACAAAAGAAAGAATGAAAAGAAACTGCCAGGCATTGGATCAAATGAATTAGTTTTCTCACTAAATAAACAATTTAGAGCTTCTCATCACTTCTCAGTGCATGTTCATATGTCATCTCTGGTAGCAGCTCAAAGCTGATTTTGTGATTTCTCTCACTTGGTATCAGAGATTCAGACAACATCTTTTCTTCTTTTTTAAAGTACTTAGACTATGGATAAATAGCATGTTGAACATAAGACTATGCTGCAACTTTTTGTATTTGTAATGTAGAAGTTTTATCAGACCTTCACATCTCACATACACATCCCCAAAGTGATATCTTCCAGGGGTACAGAACAAGCCATTTCCTCAATTTCAGTGTCATATTCAATGACAAAGTAGATCTTCAAATCATTCTGGAAGTTAGTTAAGCTACTTTCCTTTCAAGTCAGACAAAATGTGCCAAGAATATAGGCTAGGGAAACACAGATTGATTGGAGCTCATGTTCTTGTATGTTTTGTTAATGAATTTCTGTTTGGTCTTATCCACTTACCACGCCATTTTTCTGAATTTTGTTGGTACACATTTGTTGGTACAAAATAACTTTTTGATCCAAATAAAATGGCCCCAGTTTCCATCCCTGGCCCTAAAAACGTCACCTTCTACCATTACATCACTTCTAATGTTGCCTCAAGAGGTAGTTATGTTCTATGACTTCTCATCCTTGGTATTTGTTTCCAGACCCAGTTTCAGTCGTCACCCACTACAGCAGTCCTCTTTCCCTTCCATTTTGTCCATGTGTTTGCTTTATTTCAGCTTCAGTTTCTCCAGAACAAAAATGTAAATCTATATCAGTAATACTTTGAAAGTTTGAGGATAATGAGAATGTGGTGAAAAAGTAGAGATTAAAGCCCAAATCAGAACAAACAACAAATTAAATACTAGTGTTCTTCCAAGTTTCTTTTTCATCTTTCACCCTTGCCAATTGGTATTTCTTATCATTCCTAACTGTCCCCAAACCCAACCTTTCCACCATTTTGTGGATATTTTTTCCTCTCAATAGCCACTTCCAAATTCCTAAAAATATCTTTTCTCTAGTGTTTTGAGAACCTAATTTCTGCTTTTTTGATTATGTTATATGAAGTGACATAATTCCTAAATTGTTTTGCTATTTTAGTTTCAGTATACCTTCAGTATACCTTCTTCCCCATCCAAATAAATGACAACAAATAAAAACAAGCAAGGAAGTAAAAGCCATTGTGTGTGATCCTTATAAGATTCACTTATGAGGCTTAAAATGGAGGGCCTTGGACATTTCTCAGACATATTTATTTGGAATTATTAAGCTACCGGCACAGCAACCTGTCTTTCAGTGAGATGACAAGGTGTTGCTCAAAACCACATTAAGGTTTGACAGCCACCTATGTGAAAATAAGAGCCTTGCTCTCTTGTTACAATATCCTCCTTAGATCACTTATTCAAATATGAGATAGACTTATTTATTTTTATCTCTTAAGTGGTTAGTCAGATTTTCTTTTTCTTTCTTTCTTTCTTTCTCTTTCTTTCTTTCTTTCTTTCTTTCTTTCTTTCTTCCTTTCTTTCTCTTTCTTTCTTTCCTTCCACTCTTTTGAAACACCGAGCTTTAGAAAATACATTTCTTTTGACATTTCACTGAAAAATAATGACATTAAATGATGTGAAATGATTTAAATTACATTTATAGACCTGAAATTTTACAATAAAAATGTTGATAGTACAATGATGTCTTTATTTGTAACTCAAGACATAGTATGTATCCTTCATCTATGCTGAAGCATTTAAAGTGTTTACCCTAAGCAAATCATTATACTAGACCCAGTGAGGATAGAAAAACTGTCCTCCTGAAACTTATAGTCCAAGGAGGAAGACCTGAGATCTATACAAATTGGTATCAAGCCAAATACACCTTAATAATTATTACCAAGAGAGGCTACAAAGAGAACAAGGAATAACTACAAAGAGTAACAATTTTATAAAGAGAAACTATAGCTTTAAACTACTTAATGATGCATAAGTATTTTTAAGCAGTTGTTAAGCTGAGAGTGTTTGGATGTTTGTAGATGCTGATGAAAAATGAATGATAGAGGCAGGAAAAGAGTGGTCTGTGGGACAGTTGGCCTGGAAACATCATCATCAGAGGATTAAATGAGAAAATATATTGAAGAGTTTAATAAATTGAGAGATTCTTTTTGCTTGTTTTACTATTGTTTATTAGCACACCAACAAATGCAGACATCGTAGTTCACAACACATAACTGATCCTATTCCATACCTTACAATTAACAGCTTAGGGTAGTTTACTACAGGTTTTCACATGCCATGATTCAAACCTCTCACCTTGGCACAGTAAAGTAGACTAATACATAAAATAAAACACATAACTACTCCTCATTTCCTATACGGTGTCTTAGAGCCATGTGTCCATTATATCTGTATCTATATCTTTCTATATCTATATCATCTATATCTATATCTATCTATCTATCTATCTATCTATCTATCTATCATCTATCTATATATATATATATAAGGTGACAGTCTCTGAAAGCTGTTAAATATCAATGTGCCCTCCCAAGAAGGTAAAAGAAATTCCATTTTTTTTGAACCAAAAAATGTGTGGTCTTATAAGGACTTTACATAAATGACCATGTTTATAACCTGTACAAAATTAAGCTACCTTAAATTACAGACTATGAACAACTGAACCCAGATGCCTATTCTTTGTACTACATTTCAGCTAATATTGCAAAACTAATGAAAGTTTTAAAAGTTGCTATTATCAAGTCTTTGTACTGTAGCAAGATAACTTAAGATACAACAAACTCTTAGGAAATGAGACTGAATAAAGTCTGTTCTAGAAATACCCTACTTTTTACTAACTCCCACCCTTCCCCACCCCTTCAAAGTCACAAGTAGCTCTTTCTGACAAACAGTGTAAAAATTGTGAAAACCCAGTTTATGTAACATATCTCTTGGTCCAGTGTATGGCCATTCTACCATGGTCTGCTCTGTTAGTCATATACTCAGTGGCAATGCAGGCTGTAAGAGGAGAGAAGATAAAAAGGAGAACTTTAAAAGAGGTTAGTGCTGCACTCCAATTATCTTATTAATATGTACAAGCAAATAACTCCTTGACTGTTAATGTTACAGTGATATTGTCCAAAATATAACCTTTGGAGGCTTGAAAGGGATATTCTGGTATAAGAGTGATATCAAGGAAGAATATTCCACCCTCATGTATGGATCCTGGAGGCCTCAGAATGGTGGATCTCCATTCATAGATGTTACCACCTTTGGGACTAGCACTCCAGTTAGGCAGAGGGTCTAAAGTATGTTTGCCAGTTCCTTCTGAATCCTCTTAGCCCTGGTAGTGAGGAGTTTGGAATTTTTGCTCATAACTAACTTTACTCTCTTTCTTCTTGGGGGTGTTTGTTTCTTTCTTTCTTTGCTGGTTGGAGGACAATGACGAGGGTTTGGTGCTGTCATTCCAAACGTCATCCAACATAGTGAAAACCCCACCCTCCAATAAACAGCCTATGTCTTTGTGTCTGACCCCTTTGTGCCATTGCTCTGGCTGAAGGCTGCTGCTCCTGGGGCTGGGCATGGCCTGTCTTTCTGTTGCTGGGAGAGGAGCAGAAGTCAAACTGAGTGAGTCTTGAGTAACTATCACTTCATAATATTAAGGCAAGAAAATACTATTTTAAATTACATAAGAGTCAGTAATGGGCTATCGCTAAACGAGTGAATTTTGACTGTGGTTTGAGGATCAGGAAACCTAATAAGTATTTTATTTAATAAATAAATCAAACACTGAAAATATAAAAATACCATGAAAATTATTGAGGTGGTTTTTTTGGCTAATTTCAACAGCTGCATGCTTATGATAAAAGTATAAGTGAGAAAAAATGATATTTTTAAGATATGTAAAATAGAAAATTATAAATAAAATTATAATGTAGTTTATAAGTCAAATGTAAATTACAAATAAAAATTCTGTCAATTCTAAGTACAGTCTTGAGATTTTCTTGTAAGAAGAAATGTCTCAGAATGATAGTCACAAAAGATAAATATCTTTCAGTAAAGCTTTTTATTCAACTTTTTTGAAAATAGTAAATATATAATTAGCTACATTGATTTTATCAGAGTGGCAACTGCCATCGATAATACTGTAAGTGTTTGCAATTATTTACAAATTGTAACAAACTATTATCAACTATAGAAAAAACTATAATCCTTAAAGTTGTTATCCTGTCATTTGTCACCGCAGGATTTTTTGGATAAGTTCTGGCCTCACAGAGATAACAAACTGAGAATAAAAAAGACATCAACTAATTTCCAACATCTCAGATGATCCCTAAAGAGCATCAGTAAAATTGAGTGTTATCTAAGGACTGTCACCAAATGTACAATTTAGGAAGATGGAACTGAGAACTGACAGTCAATTAAACCTCAAGGAAACTATGATATGATACATCTGCTGATTACAGAGGGGCTTAACACTAATGTGGAGTAAGTGGTTGATATCAAAGTGTGACGGAATGACAACCGTTAAATATGATCAAAGAAAGTGCCTCTTTTCAAGGAAGGCTACACTGAAAAAATAAATTCAGTTCAGTCTTTAATTTTTGTCAGTACATTTGGAATAAAAGACACTGAAAATTCTTTAAAGCAGAAAGCTGTGTAGGACATATAATACCTATGTGATTGGGCAGAGACAATAGAAGATTTGGTACCTCCAATGATATCAGTTCTATTTGCCCAAAGAAAATTTTACTCATAGTATTTTTAAAGCATTATAAAAGCTTAAAATTGAGATGAAAATGGTGATGTATGAAAAATAAAAAAGAGAGAGTGAATATTCTATTAGCTTATTTGAAGGCAGTGGAGGCTCTAGGGATAAACAAAGTTCTGGCAATATTTTAACTATAATATCAGAGAAAATAATAGTAGTCTCAAATAAGTAAAGGGCATGTTTTTGTATGAGTGATTGAAAGGGACTTAAAAAAAAAATAATGAAAGAGGGGCTCCTGGGTTGTTCAGTTGGTTAAGCATTCGACTCTTGGTTCGACTTTCTGCTCAGGTCATGATCTCACAGTTCATGAGCTCAAGCTCACACTGGGATCTGTACTCACAGCTGCAGAACCTGCTTGGGATACTCTCTTCCTTCTTTGCTTTCTACCCCTCTCCCACTCAGTCTCCACCTGTCTCTCTCAAAATAAATTAATAAACCTTTTTTAAAAATGAGGAGCACCTGGGTGGCTCAGTCTGTTGAGTGTCTGACTTTGGCTCAGGTCATGATCTCGCGGTTCATGAGTTCGAGCCCTTCATGAGGCTTGCTGTTGTCAGTGTGGAGCTGCCTTCAGAACCTCTATCCCTTTCTCTCCTTCTGCCCTTCCCCTGCTCGCACTTTCTCTCTCAAAAATAAACATTTAGGGGCGCCTGGGTGGCTCAGTCGGTTAAGTGTCCGACTTCAGTTCAGGTCCTGATCTCACAGTTCGTGGATTCGAGCCCCGCGTCAGGCTCTGTGCTGACAGCCAGCTCAGAGCCTGGAGCCTGCTTCCGATTCTGTGTCTCCCTCTTTCTCTGACCCTCCCCTGCTCACGCCGCCTGTCTCTTTCTCAGAAATAATTAAAACATTGAAAAAAATTTTTTAAAAATAATGAAAGATATTGTCTCCGCGATGGTGTTTACTCTCTAAGCTAGCATATTTTTTTAAATTTCTATTTAATATGTTCCATATATAGTTACAGGTAATAATACATGAACTGTCATTTGAAGAAAAAGTGAAACAGTCAACATACAATGACATTGAATTTACGAAATTTTAGGCAGAGAAAACAGCATTTTCCTTAAACAATTCAAGAAAAAATAAATTTTATGAGGTATTTTACATAATATTAATTGCAATATAGAAATATACTTCTAGAAGATTTGGATTGAAGAAACCCTGCAAATAAAAAGAGCAATTAAAAAGAGATTATATCATCCATATTATAGTTAAAGATACACCAAGTGAACACTATTATACTATAAACAGGAAAAAAAGAATGCATTTATGAGCAATTCGGGATGATTCATTATCCAATTATTGATATATTAAGGATAAAGAAACATAGTTACAATATTTTTTCAAATGTGTATGATTTTTAAGTAATATAGCTGAAGAAAAAATATAAAATATAAAAATTTTAAAAGGAACAATGATTTCAGTATTGATAAGGTCTAAGTTGCCAGTGGGATATCCATTTGGAGAAAATAAGTAAATAACAAAAGTTTTAAAAGAAAGTCATGATAAAAAAAGGTTTTGATGATCATTAATATGTTTGTGTATTTTAAAGTTTTTTTGTTTTAGTTAACTTTTGCTGTGTAAGAAACTATTCTAAAACTTTGTGGCTGAAAGCAATTTAAGTAGTTATTTAGCCTTGTATAGTTGTAGGTTAGCAAAACATCTAGGTGGTTCTTACTGGATCATTGTTGCTAGTCTCAGCCAGGCTTGCTTCATGTGTCTTGAGTCAGCTGGTAGATTGGCTATGGCTGGCTCTTTAAAAAATGTCATTCACAAATGAAACCTTGGGAAACTTGGGCTACAGCCCCATGGTCTCACCCTTCAGCATGCTAGTCTAAGTTTGTTCACTTGTTTTTAGAATTTCAACAGAGGGAGTAGGAAATAAATGTACAAAACCTAAGCCTAAGAAGAAGCATACTACCACTTCCACTGTGTTTCATTTGTCAAACAAGGCAGAGACAAAATTCAGAAAGAGATAAAGGGACTCCATTTCTTGGTGGTTAGAACTATTACAAAGGGCAGGGAACAATATGGGACAATATCAGATAAATGTTCATAGAAAAGTGAAAGTTCAGAAATCTTTAAAAACAAAACAAGAAAAGGAACTTTTCATGTCATGTAGAAGGTTGAAACAATGAAGGAGATTGAAAATAGAAAAGGTCGAAACACTCTCAAGTTCCATCCATGTTGCTACACATGGCTAGATTTCATACTTTCTCATTGCCATGTAGTATTCCATTATATAGATAAACCACATCTTCTTGATCTGTCATAGGTTTGCACGTATAGGAGGATTAGGAGGAAGTTAATGGAGGACCATGGGGGAGCAGAAGGGGAAAAAATGTGGGAGAGAGGGAGGGAGGCAAACCCTGAGAGTCTTGAATGCCGAGAACAAACCAAGGACTGATGGGAGTGGGGGAGAGAGGGAAGGGGGTGATGGGCATGGAGGAGGGCACTTGTGGGGATGAGCACTGGGTATTATATGGAAACCAACTTGACAATAAACTATTAAAAAAAAGAAAATGAAAATGTCAGATGCATTGTGGGAAAGTGATAAGAGAGCTTTTTCAAAAAAATTAGATATAGGAGCACCTGGGTGGCTTAGTTGGTTAAGCGTCCGACTTCAGCTCAGATCATGATCTCACGGTTCGTGGGTTCGAGCCCCGTGTCAGGCTCTGTGCTGACAGCCAGCTCAGAGCCTGGAGCCTGTTTCAGATTCTGTATCTCCCTCTCTCTCTGAACTGCCCCTGCTCACGCTATCTCTCTCTCTCTCTCAGAAATAAATAAAACATTTTAAAAAAATTAAATATAAAAATGCTCTAGGGTAATTTTAAAAATTCTTATTTTAATATTTATTTTGATTCCATTATCTGTTTGTTAGTGGTGAGAACACTAAAAATTTTAAAGAAAAATAGACATGACTTGTGAGCACACTCTATGTACGGGAACTTATTCTTGTGCAATGCCGTGCTTTTTCATGTTGTCTGTCTGTCTTTCTTTCCTTCCTTCTTTCTTTCTTTCTTTCTTTCTTTCTTTCTTTCTTTCTTTCTTTCTTNTTTGATTCCATTATCTGTTTGTTAGTGGTGAGAACACTAAAATTTTTAAAGAAAAATAGACATGACTTGTGAGCACACTCTATGTACGGGAACTTATTCTTGTGCAATGCCGTGCTTTTTCATGTTGTCTGTCTGTCTTTCTTTCCTTCCTTCTTTCTTTCTTTCTTTCTTTCTTTCTTTCTTTCTTTCTTTCTTTCTTTCTTTCTTTCTTTCCTTCTTTCTTTCTTTCTTTTTCTTTCTTTCCTTCTTTCCCTTCCTTTCCTTTCCTTTCCTTTCCTTTCCTTTCCTTTCCTTTCCTTTTTTTCTATTTTAGTGTTGTGATAATCCAACTACATTGTTAAATTCTTGGCAGTTGTCTTATGAAACATCAGTTTTATTTCTGATCCATAAACTTCTTATTATATCCCTTTTATCTATGGCTTTAAAAATTCTAATTGAATAGATTTTATATTTCAGAGAAATTTAGGTTTACAGAAAAAAATGAGTGAAAATAAAGATTTCTCAAATACCCTGTTTCCTTCCATACACAGTTGCTTTTATTATTAATATGTCACATTAATTAGTGTGGTATACTTCTTATAACTGATGAGCCAATATTGATACTTTATTATTAACTGAAGTCCACATTTTACATTAAGGTTAATTGTCTTTGCTTTTTTTTGACAGATGTGTAACATATATCCACCTTTAGAGTATCTTACAGGATGGTTCCACTGCTACAAATCCGCTGTGCTCTACTTATTCATCCTTCCCCCTCTCCTTCCAAAATACTGGTTAACCACTGGTTCTTTCCTTGTCTCATTAGTTTTGCCTTTCCCAGGTAATCATGTAGTTGGAATTATAGAGTGTATAACCTTTTCAAATTGTCCTCTTATACTTAGCAATATGCATTTAAGGATCCTTCATATGTCTTTGCGACTTGATAGCTCATTTCTTTCTAGTGGTGAATAATATGGCACTGTCTGCATGCATCACAGCTTATTTATCTATTCATCTACTAAAGTACCTATTGGGTTGCTCCCAAATATTGGGAATTATGAATAAAGCTGCTACAAACACTCATGTGTAGGTTTTTGTTTAGACATAAGTTTTTAGTTCATTTGGGTAAATATCAAGGCACATGATTGTTGGATCATAAATAAGGATGTGTTTAGTTTTGAAAGAAATTGCCAAGCTGTCTTTCATAGTGTTACTATATTCACTGAGTAATTACCTAATAGTACAGTTTCTGGATCGTAGGCTAGTTCTATTTTTAACTTTTTGAAGAATCTCCATCATACTGTTTTCCAGAGTGGCTACACCCATTTGCATTCTCACCCACTGTGCAAAGAGGGTCCTCTTTCCCCACATCCTTGCCAGCACCTGTTCTTTCTTGTGTTGTTGATTTTAGCCATTCTGACAGATGTGAGATGATATCTCATTGTAGTTTTGAATTGTAGTTCCCTGATGATCAGTGATGTGGAGCATCTTTTCATGTGTTTGTTGACCATCCATATATCTTCTTTGGAAAAATGTTTATTTATGTCTTCTGCCCATTTTTTCCAGATTATTCATTTTTTGGGTGTTGTTAAGTTCTTTATACATTTGTATACTATTCTTGATGATGTCCCAATAGATTATTTTTACTTTTCTTTCCCTTGACGTGTCTAGTAAGAAGTTATTATAACCAAGGTCAAAGAGGTTACTGTCTGTGTTCTCCTGCAGGATTTTGATGGTTTCTTGTACCACATTTAGGTCTTTCATCCATTTTGAATTTATTTTTGTGTATGGTGTAAGAAGATGGTCCAGTTTCATCTTTTTGCATGTTGCTGTTCAGTTTTTCCAATACCATTTGTTGAAGAGGCTGTGTTTTTTCCATTGGATATTCTTTCGTGTTTTGTCAAAGATTAATTGGCCATATAGTTGTGGGTTCATTTCTGGTTTTTCTATTCTGTTCTGTTGACCTATGTGTCTATTTTTATGCCAGTGCCATATTTTTCTGATCAGTATAGCTTTGTAATATACCTGAAATCTGGAATTGTGATACCTTCACTTTTCTCTTTCAGGCCTGCTTTGGCTTTTTGGGGACTTTTGTGGTTCCAGGTAAATTTTAGGATTGTTTATTCTAGTTGTGCAGAAAATTCTGTTGGCATTTTTATGGGGCTTGCATTAAATGTGTAAATTGCTTTGGGCAGCATAGGCATTTTAATAATATTTGTTCTCCCAACCCATGAACATGGAATGCCCATTTCTTTGCATCCTTTTCAATTACTTTCATCAATGTTTTTATATTTTTCAGAGTACAGGTCTGTCACCACTTTGGTTAGGTTTATTCTTAGGTATCTTATTGTTTTTGGTCCAATTGTAAATTATATTCTTTATCAAGTTGAGGATATTCCCTTCTTTCCTAGTTTGCTTAGTGTTCTTATCATAACAGTGTGTTGGATGCTGTCAATTTTTTTTACTCTTTTTGTATAATCATAAAAATTTTTTCCACTAGTCTGTTGATGTGATTTTTTTCATGTTTTCATATGGTAAGAGTCTTTAACATGAGCTCTACCTTTTTAGCAAAATTTTAAGTGTACTATTCAGAATTGTAGCTATCCACATGATGTTGTAAAGAAGATGCCCATAATTTATTCATCTTGTATATAATAGTTTAAAATGGTATTCTACTCTCTTTTGCAAACTGATTGAATAATGAGCACTAAGAAATTAAGGAGATTAAGAAATTGAAGTGATCTAACTCAGAGATAATTATAGGTTTGTCCCTAAGCTGCAGAGATTATTATGAAAAAAAAGGTGATATGGAATGTTTTGGGATCTATTTTGGAGTTAACATTGACAAGGATTACTGATTAATTTTATTATGGATGTTAAGCAAAAAGGGAGAATAAAAAAGATTTTTAAAAACATTTTTTGTCTGAAAAAAATAAAGATTTTTGTCTAAGCAATCAATGCCATCATGTAAAATGGAGAAGATTCGACAAAGAAGAATCTGGGAGAAAAGAGTATAATTAAAAGACCTGTTTATGGTATATATTGCCATTTATAGCCATAAGACAGCTAATGAGTGAGTTAAGGTAGAAAAGGTAATAGCATCTAGCATTGATTCCTAGATCTTATCTCATTTAGACAGTAAGTAGAAGAGTGAGCAAGAAAAGGAGATTGGAAGGAGCAAGAAAAGAGTTATTTGAAAGAAGTCATGAGGAAAATAAAAAGTCTTCAAGGGGTTTAGTCATTTATGTTAAATCTTATTAGAAATTTGATTTTCATACGTTTTATACATTAAATTTTATTATATTATGAAAAAAGTGGCATATTAGGTTTGTATTTTTCTCTGTGTTATCCTCACTATTAGCCCAATCATAGCAATAAAACAAGAGGAATGAATATGTTGGATGAATAATAAAGTACATTATAAACCACAACAATAAAATATTGGCATTGCATATTGTTATGGACTGAATTGTGTCACATCAAATATTCACATATAGAAGCTCTAAACCCCAGTACCTCAGAATGCAGCCATATTTGCAGATGAGGTCTTTAAAAAAAGTCATTAAGTTAAAATAAAGTCAGTAGAGCACTTTTGTAATACTATACAACTGGTTTTCTTATAAGAAGATGAGACACCAGGAGTGTATGTACACAGAGGAATGATCATGTGAAAAGGCAGCAAGGGGGAAGCTATATAAAAGCCAAGGAGAGAGGATTCAGAAAAAAAATTTTTTTCTAGCACCTTGATCTTAGATTCTTAGGCCCCAGAAATGTGAGAACTTAGATTTCTGTTGTTTAAGCTTGAGAATCTATGATATTTTGCTATGGCAGCACTAGTAAACTAATAGACATATATTTATTGACTTTAATGTAAATCTCTGTAATTATTTATCAATTATATTATTTCTGTCACTAAGTAGTTGTAACAAGCTAAACCATTAACCTCTCTGGAGCACAGTATAATAAAGAACTTAGAAGATGCAGAAGTGCACAGAATTTTCTGGGTTTTACAGAGAACAAAGAAAGTAATGTTAGGCAAATTTCCAAGTCATGTGCAAAGTCCTTAGCAATTGAGAACTTGGTCATAAAATGATGGAAAGGAGAAAATTAATAGGAACAATAGTATCATAAGTCCTTCAAAAGAGATTCAGTATCAAATGCATGAATAACAGAGGCCCTTGGGAAATTGATTATACCTTCAAATATTTGGGGTAAACTTAAATGTTTCATGATCAGACTCTGAAATTTCAATTTGTAATGAAAGAAAATATATCTTATTGGTGTTGGAAACTTCCAAAAAAATTAACATTTGATTTACCACTTGTACATTTTAATAATTAGCATACATTTTTGTAACTTCAAATGCATTATACATAAGGTAAAATAGTTGTTTATATAGTTTTATTTTTCTAGATAAATCTTCACTGACATTTGCATTATAAAATACATATTTGTTTTATGAACAAACTCATTCCAAATCACCTTTTCAAAGTTATAATTAGTTTGCAGTAACAAAATGTCTTCTACATTTGTTAATTCCCCTTAAACTTTTCTCAGGACAAGTATAAAATAGTTTTTCTATGCATTAAATAGCTGGAAATGCAGATCGACTTAGAACATTACCAAAAAAATGATTAGAAAATTATTATCTTAAATAATTATTATAATTTCATGTATTGTTTACGATGTTCATATAGGGTTCATACACTTCTTTAAATGATTCATTATTATTATAATGAATATTATTATGGCAACTATTTTGAAAATGATAGAGGCCTGTTTGAGATAGTCCTAGAAACCCATTTGTTATATTTCTTAGTAATAAAGACCATGCCAATTTATGTAATCCAATTAATTATTTTCCCGCTCACAAATACATGAGAGCTGAATTATCTCTGCATTAGAGAAAATGAAGCACACAAATATCATATAAATCAATTATATTTAAATTATATTTTTAAAACATGTCGATATAAAAGAGGCTATCAAATGTAGAACTTTTAAAATTCTAAAGAATATAATTTTCTTTTTCTTATAAAAGCTTTTATCATCCATGAAATTTTTTAAATTTAAAAATAAAAGTATTTCTATTTTTCGAGAGCAAGAGAGCTCAACCATGGGAGGGGCAGAGATAATGAGAGAGAATCCCAAGCACGTTCCATGCTGTCAGTGTAGAGCTCAACACGGAGCTTGAACCTAGGAACTATGAGATCATGACCTGAGCTGTAATCAAGAGTCGATGCCCAACTGACTGAGCCACCCAAGTGCTCCCATCTATGCCATTTTTAATGAAACTAAAAAAATATAATGGATTCCAAGAGACATCATTATTTTTTGTAGTATGTAGAAAAAAATATTATAAAAAGCACAAAATGAAATTGTGGCATGTTTCCAATTATAAAAAGTGTTTTCATTTTGTGAATATTAAAATGTGAAAAAGTAACTCCCAACCTCAATAAGTGTTTTATAATTTTATTCCTTTTGGTATAATAACAAATAATAATATTAGAGGATATATATCCACAGCTTTAGATGAATATTTACTTAATTTCTCCAAGGGTATGATATAATAATGCTCATGAAGTGATATGAACATCTGGACAATTACAAGAATGAAAATTATTTTTAAAACATTTGGATTTGGATAATGTTCTGGTAACTGCTTGTTAAACAGTCTTCATCTCTTTTGGAGAAATTTTGTATTTAATATATGCGTCATATTTCATTTAGGGATTAAAGAATATAGAATTAGTCATTTAATAGTAATTACCTGTAGTTAGCATATACACAAAATGGAAAATCTAATAGTCTCAGTCTGATGTTTGACTTGACTGGGCTTAATAACTGATTTTTTCATTTCATTACACTCTGTTGTGAAAGTGACACCAACTAGTGTTTTCTTCTCCTACTCACCTTGCAAGTTAATAAAGTAAAATACTTTTCAAAAAACAGAACATCCTTGAATAATGATACTTTTTATTTTAATTACTATAGGCATGGAATTTCTTTGAAGTTGACAGCAAAAGACTATATTTCTGATGTTCTTTTTAGTATGGCTATTACTGTATCATTGAATAAATCTAGTTATATTATTTTCTGAGAGAAAATGGAACTATAATGAGGAAATGGAACAAAAGTAGTATTTGATCATCCATCGGCATGTCAGGAAGGCACTCTTACTGAAGGCCCTTCCTTAGCATCTATATTGCAGTTAGTATCTATTATAGAGATAAAAATATACAAAAGTTTACACCTCAGCCAGTTCTAAGAATAAGATAAACACGTGTTTTTGCCTTCATGCCAACTTGTTTTTACATTCCTTGATAAAACTATCACTTAGTAAGTTTAATGTTCTTGAATTAACTATTTAAATACTTTTTTTTCTCCTGAAGGGAGAACAAAGTAAAGCAAAGCATATGAAATGTAAACTTTCCTTAGAGCTTTTTCTCCAAAACACAAGACTCCAAATGCATGAAAATTCCCTGGATTTGTCAAATGGCCTAGAATTCTGATGTAATAAGTTTAAATAATTTGTTTTTATATATTTCCAGCTATACATTTTTAAAAAATTGTCCATCAAGAAAGTTGTATTCACATTATTTGTTTTCCCTTGGAGTCTTAGAGAATTCACTATTCATTGTTGGTATTCAGTTCCATAGAAACAATTAGGTCTGCTGTAGAATGATGCAGATAGATAGATGATAGATATAATAGAAATAATAGGATGATAGATGATAGATAGATTAGATAGATAGATAGATAGATAGATAGATAGATAGATGATAGATAGATAGATAGATAGATGATAGATAGAGGTAGATGATAGACAAAGACACTAACCATAATGGGTGAAATGTCAAATTAGATTATGTTAAAATTAAGAACTTCTGACAGATGATAGATGATAGATAGATAAATAGATAGATAGATAGATAGATAAATAGATAGAAGATAGTCAGGTACATACATACATACATACATATATACAATGAAACATGGATACATAGATAGTGAAAGGAATCTATTCAAAGCACCCCTCCACCCTCACCAGTCAAGTTTACAGGCAAAACTCATAGGTGTCTGCACTTGGCCCTAAGTCATTGCTTTTCTAGGTCACAGAACCCTACATTCTCAGAAAATAGACCACAACTACCAAACATATTCTGTAACTTGAGCACAACCCACATCCCAGAGGAAGCCTGGACAGAGCCCTTTGAGTAACCTGCCACCTCCTGCCCTATCCAGCAAAGAATCCACCCACTCCTCACACACTCTATTGGCACAGCAACAAATAAATTTACAAACAGAGAGGGAGGAAAGCAAACCATAAGAGAATTTTAAATACAGAGAACAAACTGAGGGTTGATGGGGGGAGTGGGAGAGGGGAAGTGGGTGATGGGCATTGAGGGCACTTGGGATGAGCACTGCGTGTTATATGGAAACCAATCTGACAATAAATTAAAATTAAAAAAATACCCTAAAGCAAAAACAAACTAACTAACAAACAAACAAACTCTTAAAAGGCTTAGAGACAGACAGAAGCTTAGCTGGCTAACCTCTCTCTTGAAGTCTGGCCTCTCTTCTCTGTTGGAGAGTGAATAAACTCTGTCCTGCTTATCGCTCTATTCCTTGTGAAGTTTTTTGCCACCCATGTCACCAGCCACCCTAACAGACAAATAAGCAACTACAAAAACCATCACTAAACTATCGTAAAACTCTCATGAAATACGCAAGCAGTTAGCATAGATCCTAAGTCCATTCATTTAAACATTGCATTGGAAGAGGGAGTAAAAGAAGCTTAGAGTTTACCAGTTGCCCTGAAGTAGGTAATGTCCAAAGCTAATAGGCCATTTTTACCACATACATATTCAAGTAATAATTTTTTTTATTATTGCCAGATAAGAAGTTTAAAACAAAGTGTTTAGTATGAAAGTATTAAGATTTACCCATGTTATTAACCATATGTTCCTGGCTCATTCATTTTCATCAATGTATATTTGTGAATAAATCTAATTTTATATTTCCATTTTCCTTAAAAAGTGTAATATAAAAAAGTGTTAAATATAGAAATGCTATAACCTTCAGTTAAGTTGCTGACATAAATATCTGTGAGAAAAATTGAAATGTGGTTTTAATGTTTAAAGATCTTAAGAAAGGAATGCTAGGTACTAGGAAAATGATTTGCCCCTAAATCTATCATCTGAGGAGAGAAAATCTTGATCTTACCTGCTTGACAGCCCCTAAAACTATAGCAGAGAAACATTGACAGGAAATATACCTCAAGTATATAACAAGTAGCACACCTGTCTATCTTATAAAAATGGTAGGAGATATTTTTCTCCAGTTACTTGGAGAGAGATGAGCTCACTTTTACTTATTTAAATATATATATACACACAGAGACACAACACAAATGCCATCTTTATTTTCCATGTTACTATAATAGCTATGTATATTTGTTTCCTATAAAAAGGAAAGTTTTGCTTACAATAATAAATACATGTATGCATAGCATTTTATGACATATATTATATATACATTATATATATATATATTCTTAATAGAATATCACTTGAGAAGCCACTAAACATGCCAGATGGTCCAAGAATTTGCCTCAGAGAAGAATGATACCTCTTCAATATTTGTAACAGTACAAATAGAGAAAAATTCTATGTAGATGAGTAAAATTATTAGTTGGAGAAAGGATATTTCATGGAGTTTCTCACAGGTTTTTGTCAGTTCATGATTCTTGCTGCCCAGTCCCTTCTGATTCTTCATAGTCAGTTTCTGTAGGATGGATTTTGTGGGAGGTAGACAACAGCATGTGCTACTTTGACCTTAATAAAATGTCACATTAATAAAAAAAACACAGTGTTTTCCAAGCAAGGTGGAAGGTCCAGTTGCTCTGGAAGGCAATATTCAGTTTTATCATCAAGAATCATGAGCTATCACTGTATACCCACTTACATACCTAAATTATAAGCATTGGAAATACCATTTGCAAGAATGTAGAGCAACTTGAACTCTTATCTATCACTAGTGGTTATGGAAAATGCTTCAATCTTTTTGGAAAAGATATGGATATCTCTTTTAGAGTTAAAAATACACTTACCACACCACACAACAATTATACTCCTGGTTATGTATTCAACTATAATGAAAACATATGTCCATGCAACAGCTTGTATATACAGAATGTTCATGGAAAATCTGTTCATCATAGCCAAACCTGGACACAACACAATAAATTATAAACAGACTAATCATATTTATGCAAAAGACTCTTACTCAGCATAAAAAGGATTGAACTACTGATATATACAACATGGATAATTTTTATTTCTCTTTCTATGTGGAAAATAATATGTACACAAAACAACAATATCCTGCTGGCCTCAGCATGATCAGGTTGTGGTCATTGAATGAAAAGTATCACAAAGGAGGGGTGCCTGGGTGGCTCACTCAGTTCAGGATTCGAGTCCTGGTTTTTTCTCAGGTCATGACCTCACAGTTTCATAAATTCAGGCCCCGCATTGGGCTCTGTNGTCAGCACAGAGCCTGATGCGGGGCTCGAACCCACGAACCGTGAGATCATGACCCAAGCGAAAGTCGGACGCTTAACCGACTAAGCCACCCAGGCGCCCCTCTGTTTCTTTAAAATAAATAAATAAAACAAAAATAAAAAGACAAGTATCACAAGGGAAAACTTTGGAGTCTTGTAATATAGTATGTTTCAATAGAGATGTAGGCTATGTGGATGAATTTGTTTGTCAAACCTAAAAATTCTATGAGTAGAATTTATGCTTCTCACTATTTATGCATTTTACTTAAAATAAAGAACTGTAAACAAAAATTATCCAGGCTAATGCAGTTTTTCTCCCCACTCTACTGAGTAGTTTAACAATAGAGCATTAAAAGCAAAAACTGAAGTTAATTCAGAATTAAGAGTTTGTCAAAGAGAACAAGAAAACAATGAGAGAAAGAAGTTGAAATTATTAGAAAGGGCATGATTAAAACAAAGGGCTACAGGGGTTGATTGTAGAGGAAAGGAACTAAACGTTGGAAGGAAATCATTAGGCAAATTTAGAAGGGTCAAGTCCGGTCAGAGCAATGATTTAGAAGGAGTAGCCAAGCAAAATGCTGGAATCATAAGAAGTTGTAGTCAGAGTTAAAGTTCAACCTTAGGATTTCTTATGATTCAACATTTACAAGTTTGACAAGGTCCAGGGTCTAGAGTTAGTCCCTCTGTTGAACTGACACACCATGGTATATTAGTTTCCTCAGGCTGTTGAAACAAGTATCCCAAATTGAGTGGCTGACAAGAGTAGAAATTTATCATGTCTAGGTTTTGGAGGATAGAAGTTCAAAATCAAGATGTGAGCAGGGCCATGCTCCCCTGAAGGCACTAGGGATGGATTTCTATCAGGCCTTCGAGCTTCTGGTAGCCTCAGGGATCTTTAGCTTGGGGATGGTATTCTCTCTGTCTTCACATTGTCTTCCTTCTGTACCTGTCTCTCTCTTCACTTGACATTCTCCCAAAGTGTGTGTTTCTGTGTCCAAGTTTCTCCTTTTTATAAAGACACAGTCATATTGGGTTAGGGAGCAAAGTAACAACTTCGTTTTGTCTATTTATATCTGCTATGACTTTGTTTCCAAATAAGACCGCATTCAGAAGTTTGGGGAATCAGGATTTCAACATATAAATGGGGATAGGCACAATTTAACATGAAACGCAGGCTTAGGAGCTGGAATAATAAAAGAACCCAGAATTTAGTGATAGATATTGAGAATGATGAAGTAGAGATGATAAGGTTATACAACATGAGCCAGAGGGGATCATAACAGTCTGGACATTGCCTGGGGTCACAGCAGATTGTCACTGAGGAGTAGATGTGTGGATAGAAGGGATATACCTTTTTGAGGAGAAATCATGTTGACCTTCTGTGAAGGCCTCGAGACCTTATGTGCAGGATGTGAGAAGAATCAAATGGTTGTGAAGGTGGCTCAGTGAGGAGACTAAGTGGATCAAGGTCAGATGGAGCAGCTCTGCAATGGGAATACAGAACTGCTCTGTATGTGAGTGCTAGGGAATGTGAGTGCTCCTAACAATGAGGCAGGGTTAGTCCCTCTTCTGAACTGGACACCTCTTCACTCGTTGCCCTTACTGTATTTACTTAAAATGACATTACATTTTATGTTCTTGGGTGCTTAGGAGAAGAAAAAGACCAACTTTTTTTCCCTAAAGGGTTTTACAATAGCTATTAACTCTGTTTAAAACATGATATTTGCATGGCTGGGTCATTAATATCATCCATTTTGTAGCTTAAATGTCACGAGCTAAGAGAAGGCTTACTTTTCCCTACCTTTGACTCACAAATGGCTATATGGTATATATATATCACATCTTAACATATTTTAACTATTTGCATAGAAGGCATCACTCTGATAAATTTCTAATTTATTTCACTTTTTATCTATCTTTTACACTGCACTGTAATGAAATGAGAAAAAAACCAGAAAACAAAAAATTTAATTCTCTTGATCATTTCTGTTTTCCGAGTAACTAGAGCAGAGATTGGCACAAGGAAAGTCTTGATAATTATTTGCTGAATGAAACGGGATGTCTGTTTGTTTTGTCATTATGCTCCTAG
Source organism: Crocuta crocuta (assembly GCF_008692635.1). Lineage (NCBI taxonomy): Eukaryota > Metazoa > Chordata > Mammalia > Carnivora > Hyaenidae > Crocuta > Crocuta crocuta. The sequence goes on along the minus strand of NW_027532175.1, from coordinate 451,322 downwards.
AACATAGCACAGAACTTGCCATATAGTAAGTGCTTCATAAATCATTCTGAATGCATTAATTAATAAATAGATGAGTGACCAACTGTAGTAACCTTTCAATAATAACCAGAGATGACAACATATTGGGAGAGATGATAAAATTTTGCAGCTGAGGGTTTTTAGAATGAATTACTTCTACCCAAATGCCGGAAGATGTAGCAAAAGTGGTGGGGTAGGTTGTAGCCCCAAGAGATAGTCAGTCCTAATCTTCACAACTAGTGAATATGTTATGCTCAAGTTCAGAAGGACTTTGTAAATGTGATTAAATTAAGGACCTTGAAATGGGAAGATTATTTCAAGGAAATCGGTGGTTGGCCCGATGCAACCACAAAGGTTGTCATTAAAAGGACAGCAGGGCAGTCAGTGTTAGAGAGAATGTGATGCAGCGACAGAAGAGGGGAAGGCGAGCCAGAAACAAATTTTGAAATTCCTCACTGCTCGCTTTGAAGATGGAGGAGGGCGCTGCAAACCAAAAAATATAGGAAGGCTTTAATATGCGGAAAGCACAAGAAATAGATTCCCCCCCTAAATGTGTCCAGGAGGAATTCTGCCCTGGTGAGCCCATTTTAAATTTGCAACCTCCAGAACTGTAAGAGAATAAATGTGTGCATTTTAAGCCACTAAATTTGCATAATTTGTTACAGTAGCAATAGGAACCTAATACAATGATGAGAGATGAAGATGGAAGAGTTCAATTCATGAATTCACTGAACATCTGAAGGAATCCTTGGATGATAAACTTGATTTGCCACATCACATTTTAACGCAATTACCATATTGTAACATATAACTGAATATTTTTGTATGTGTGAATATATTTTATATAGCATTCCTACAAGATATTACTACATGGAGTAGAAAGAAACTGTTATTCCCTAATTAAAATATATTTGTATCTGAACTAATATTTTAAAAGCCAGAAATGGCTTTCTTCTTTAGCCTTATTAGAAACTCATAATTGCCCTTCTTATTTACTATCCTTTAGACTATACGTAAATTCTATGACTTACAAAAACAAGAGTCTTACACATGGAATGCTTTTATGTTGCCTCCAAATAGGCTAAATCTAAGTCATCAAATGGTAATTAAGCATCAGAATTTTACAATTCAGGCAAACTTTAAATGTGGTTACTACTCAGGTTATTAGCAACAGCCACATTACTTGAGTACTTACTAGAAATATAGGATCTTACTCCACCCAACCATATGAAATCATAATTTGCATTTTAATATCACTCACAGGTAATCTGCATGCACATTAAAATTTGAAAAGCACTGGCTTGTTTTATCTGATCAAATTTTTTGTTTTGCAAGTGACAAACTTACTTATTTTTTTTTTAATGTTTTATTTATTTCTGAGAGAGAGAGAGAGACAGCGTGAGCCAGGGAGGGTCAGAAAGAGAGGGAGACACAGAATCTGAAACAGGGTCCACGTTCTGAGCTAGCTGTCAGCACAGAGCCCAATGCGGGGCTCGAACCCACAAACCACGAGATCATCACCTGAGTGGAAGTCAGATGCTTAACTGACTGAGCCACCCAGGTGCCCCTTATTTTCTTTTTTTTAAATGCTTATTATTTATGAGAGAGAGAAAAAGAGAGTGTGGGAAGGACAGAAAAAGAAGAAGAGAGAGGTAATCCCAAGCAGGTTCTGCACTGACAGAACTCACCAACCATGAGATGATGACTTGAGCCAAAAACAAGGGTCAGACACTCAACCAGCTGGGTCACCCAGGTGCCCCAGAACTTATTTTCTAAGAAATTAAAAATCAGGATTAGGAGAAGAACTCAAATTCCACAATTTTCAAGGAAGAGTTCTTTCTGCTGGCACATTTAGGGTGGTGGTGGCTGGTGTCATCTTAAAAACACTATTTTTAAATAGTTTATTCTTTTCCAGGGTATAATTAACACACGTCTTGATGTAACTCTAGAGACATATGAGGTCATCACTCTATATGACTACATGTGAAATATTCAATTCTCAAAAATGAAACTACCAACTACTAACTGACTGAACATTTTTCCTTTAAGTATGATGACCACTGGGATTTAGGGGTGGTAGTAGAAGACATGCTATATGATGTGTGAGAATTTTCATTATTGCAAAGGGGTGGTGGAAATGTCGATAATAGAAGGAAAATAATTCCATTAAATTGAGGAAGTCAACAATACCCTGAGTATTAACCAGAAATTCAAACAGAAATCCATATAAAACCCATGTGGAAATGAGAACACATGATGAAAGGTGCTGATTTGATCAATGTATTGAATTATAAATTAAATTATACTTACTTGACTATTAGTATCGCTGATTTTTGAAAAAAATACTACAGAGACTGATTAAATTGTTACATAAAATATTGAATAAGATGCTCAAACATTTCAATTACAATAGATGCCTTAAATTTTTATTTTTTTATTTTTTTAATGTTTTATTTATTTCTAGGAGAGAGAGAGAGACAGCGTGAGCAGGGGAGGGTCAGAGAGAGAGGGAGTCACAGACTGAAACAGGCTCCAAGCTCTGAGCTGGCAGTCAGCACAGAGCCCGACGCGGGGCTCGAACCCACGAACCGCGAGATCATGACCCAAGCGAAAGTCGGACGCTTAGCCGACTGAGCCACACAGGCGCCCCGATGCCTTAAATTTTTAAAAGAAAGATCAGAAATGAAGCTATTTAAAATGAGATCACTTAACTATAAGTGACAAAAATTTCAATCTAAAAGCTTCCTGTGCCATATTTAATATAATAAATCAATTGGTGAGACAGATGACACAAAGTTTAAAATCAGAACACAGCCAGAAAAATATGACAATTTAAATGGAGAATTAAACAACAGATTTATAAAAGAGACTCCTTTTTTATTATAATTATCTCGTCTATGCCTTTTTTATATATTGTCAAATTGTGCTCTTTTTATGAAATTTTTTTTCAGAACAAAATAACTTACTTATTTTAAGCAACTAAAACCTAATTTTATTTACAGTATTCTAGTTCACTGATGTTGGAAGTTCTTTGGTAAACTTAAAGACATGCACTCATTTTTTACAGCTGTATAGATATTGACCACAGTTGTTTTTTAATCTTTAACCTTCTCTCCTAACCTGTTAAATTTGTCATGTAAGTATTTGCCACATAGAATGTCATTCTTTAAGAGTCACAATGAAAGGAATCACATTTTCAAGGTATGAACATATTCAGGGATAGTTCATTATTTTCTTTATTGTTTAAGGTATTGGGCAAAACACCCATTACATTTAAAATTGAAATAATAATGAGATGCATCACAAGTTATCAGGTGTTCTTGCTTTCCATAAATTAAAAGCAAAAGAAAAATGGATAGATTGATTAGGAGAATTTGATTTTTCTACATTTAGCGTGAGACCTGAAAGACAAATTATTAAGCACAATAATGATGACAGCAGACCCATATGTTAAGCAACATTAATGTGCACAGAGTGTAGACTGTTCATAGATAGATGATAGATAAACAGGCTTAAAAAATTAATGTTTATTTATTTTTGAGAGAAAGACAGAGCATGAGTGGGGGAGGGGCAGAGAGAGGGGATGGCACAAAATCCAAACCAAAGCAGGCTCCAGGTTCCAGTCTCCAAGCTGTCAGCATAGAGTCTGATGTGGAGCTCGAACTCATGAACTGTGAGATCAGACTTGAGCAAAAGTTGGATGCATAAACAACTGAGCCACCCAGGTGCCCCTAAACAGTTTTATAGAAGAGGAAAATAAATGGATAGATGACTGACAGTTCTTTGTAACATTCAGCAAATATCTTGCTATTTGGAATAAAACGGTCACATAGATTATAAGACATGTATTAAGAATAGTAATAAGCCCTATAAGCTTAGGTGCAGTGTGAAGTATAGTTGTTTATACCAAGAAGATGAATCCTGACTTCACTACTTAGTAGCTATGTAAATACACTGAAGTCATTGAACTTCCAAATGCCTTTGTTCCCTTCCCAGGTAAAAGGTACATTTATGTAAGTTCACCTCCAGGGATAAAATTGAATGAATCTATTAATATTTAAGCAGTGGTTGCATAAATCTAAGTATAGACATAATATGAAAATAATATGAGAACAAATCTGAGTAATATCTGCATTTCTCATATATTTTATACATAAGCATTACAAAGTTATCAGTATCACCCATGTATAAAATATGCATAGACCTACATTTAATTCAAAGATAGCACCACCAAAATGTCAAATTAATCAATCAATTAAACTATCATGATTTTTTTTCTCATCAAAATTTTAATTCAACCATAGACATTTTCATTCCTTCCCAAGAGCAACTAATATATCTAAAATGAGAGGTATCTACTCCTGGATTAAATATTATAATATAAATATATAATAATATGGTTCTTATAACTGTAATGATGTAATTTATAGACAATTTTTAATTTATAATAATGATATAATACATAAAATGTAAAAGGATTTTCAGGTGCCTATAAACACTACTTAGGTAAATAAATATTCTACTGAGCATGACAAATCAAAAATTAAACTTTTCTATTTTGATAATGATTCATCTTCTAATAACTATAGAAAAAACAAGGAGTCTTGAGCCTCTTATCTGAACAAATCGGATGCTGTCAGTGAGAAGACTTAAAATCATCATTCCCTCTACCCTTTTGTCTGCATAAGTATGAGTTACTTATGTGTTACCAAGGGCAGAATCTTTTTTTTAGCTTTATTGAGACATAATTGACATAACATTTTGTAAGTTTAAGGTGGACAACATGTTAATTTGATACACTTATATATTACAACATGATTACCCTGTAGCATTAGCTAATACCTCCATCACATCAATTAATTATCATTTCTTCTTTGTGGTGAGAATATTTAAGATCTACTTTCTTAGCAACTTGTAAGTGAATAATACAGAATTGTTAACTGTAATCACAACACTGTGCATTAGATCCCCAGAACTTAGTCTAACTGCAAGATTGTACCCATTGACCACGATCTCCTCATTTCCCACACTCCCATACAACTCTCCATTTTTATAAGCTCAACCGTTTTAGATTTCCAATATAAGTGATATCGTACGGTACATGTCTTTCTCTGTCTGACTTATCTCACTTAGAATAATGCACTCAAGGTCCATCCATGTTGTCACAAATAGCAAGATTTCTTTCTTTCTAAAGCCTGAATCTTATTCCATTTCATATATATATATATATATATAT
>NW_027532175.1:435582-445946 GCF_008692635.1 Crocuta crocuta | reverse complement strand
TGGACATGATTTATTTTCCATAGGTGGTATAGTTTGAAATCTGGAAGTATGATGCCACCAGCTTTGTTTTTCTCAGGCTTCCTTCGGTTACTTGTGGTCTTTTGTGATTCCACACAAATTTTAGGATTATTTTTCTATTTCTATGAAAAATGTCATTGGATTTTTAAAATATTTTTAAGTTTATTTATTTATTTTGAGAGAAAGAGAAAGAGAGAACACAAGTGGGAAGAGAGAGCACAAGTGGGAGTGGGGCAGAGAAAGAGGGAGAGAATCCCAAGCAGAATCTCACTATCAGCCCATAGCTTGGCCTGGTGCTCAATCCCACAAACCGTGAGATCATGTCCTGAGGTGAAATCAAAATCAAGAGTCAGATGCTCAACCGACTGAGCCACCCAGGCACCCTGCCATTGGAATTTAATAGGATTGAATTCAATCTATAGATGATTTGGTGTAATATGGACATTTTGACATTAATTCTTTTGATCCATGAACACAGGTTATTTTTCTAGTTTGTATTTTCTTAAACTTTTTTCACCACTGTCTTATTAGTGTCAATTTTACAGATCTTTCAGTTCCTTGTTTAAATTTATTTCTAAGTGTTTTATTTTTTTAATACTGTTGTGAATGGGATTATTATATTTCTTTTTCAGATATATCATTGTCAGTGTTTAGAAACACAATAGGTTGTGGAATGGGGGGAAAAGATAATATTTCTGGGAGTAGCTTTGATGAGCTACAATAGAATATATTCAGATGGAAAAACTCTAAGCATTATAACTGACTTAGGACAGAAAATGTGTGTGTGTGTGTGTGTGTGTGTGTGTGTGATATGTGCATGATTGTATCTGCATTGGTATATACGTATTAAAATATAAATTCCTGTGAGCACTTTTACGATTTTGGAGACCAGACTACTTTGTTTAAGTCATCCCTAAATTAGTGTAGAATGGACGGATAAAATTCTACTTTTCTCACTTAACAGAGCAATTGTAACCTAAACAAATTTAAGGAAGCTTGATGCTGAGGCCAGTAGTTTTGGACGACTCCTGAGAGTAGACCTTTTGTTAGTAATTGCAGAAACCATCCTCAAGGGTGATATTTTATTTTTCACTCTATCTATCAAGAATTACCCACCAGTCACAATCTGTGGATACAAATGACTATTCTAGGTTTTTATAATTTTTCGGGCTGAAGACTTCCAGGAAGGTATCTACTGAAAAAGATACAGGTTCAGAACATCTAGATTAAATATCTGCATAAGCGTAACACAAAGGTTGAGAAATTCTTGGGGATGCAATGTTTTAAATGATGGTTGGTATAGTTGAATATATTATCAACCAGTATACCAAAAAATAGATTCCCAAATTATCCTAACAAGACTCTAAAAACAGTAATTCACATTAGCTATCTTTTGTCTTCTTTACTTATGAATTGAATAGACAGGATTATAGAGCAAAATTAATTTTCAGAATAATTTTCCAACCAAGGAGTTTATGTGATGGCTACAAAATTAAATTTAGGGTCTGTCTTTATATTTTATCCAAAATAAAAGCTAATTATGCCTAGATATCTCAACTGCAGTTGTTGGAGAAAAGGCGTACACTGTGTCTTCCCTTCTACAACAAATCATTTCACTGTGGTCACAGTGTATTTTAGGGTTGTATTACCTAAGGTAAGAAAGGTCAGGACTATCTTCTCATTTTATGGCTTAGGAAATACTTACCAATCAAGTGATTCGTATCTGGTAGCACAATTATGAAGCCAACTAAGAGTATACCTTGTAGCTGTGCCTGAATGGTTGCTGAGAATTTAATCTAACTTATTTTCATGTAATAGGTGGGAAAGCTGAGAGCCAGAGGATCAAATTACTCACCTTAGCTTAATACATAATTAGTAGTTTTGAAGAGACAAGAATAATTGTGTGCTGGTTTTATCATCTATTAGTTGTCTGTGGTTATTTTTGTATTTTGTTGCTTTCTATTATTACCCTAAATCTCCTGGAGAGCAAGGACCATGATCTACATTATGGGTATTTTAAATAACCTCTAACAATGTTTCACAGTATAAGTTCTCAACATGTGATCATTTAAAAGATGAATGAATAAAAAGGAAAATATTAGTCTATAAAATAAAGACTTAAGATCACCAACTCTAAAGACAAGCCTCATTCAAATTATTAAATTTGTCTGTGCTAAGGCAAAGAATGCAAGTAATACTGCTGGATTTTCCTATTTAAAAGTAAAGCAAGGGCAGCTTTCTAAAACAAGGTCATCTAAATCCAGTGTAGACCACATGTTTATCTCTAAAATATATTATTCGTGAAGCTTTTGAATTTCTGAAAACGCCTTATTATCAAAGCAGACACAGCACAGCTTGCCTAATACTTTGATGTTGGATGACTAGTTGTGAAGTTCTGTTTTCTTTGTGGTTAAATCTTTGGTTGAGGGTTTGCAAGTCTGACAACATAAAATAAAAATAGAAAATGAACATCAGATAGAATTATATGTCTACATCGCCAATCAATAAACTGAAGAAAGAGATTGCAAAAATACAGTGAGGTTTACATTTACCTTGTAATGTGAATAATGATGGTGGTATTTTTGCTTTAAGTAATTCTTGGTTTATTCTCTAGTGAAAACTTGGTTGTGTTAGGTTAGCTAATGTGCGTTTAACAAAGTTAAACATAGTACAAATGCTCCTTACAAAGAATCGAAGAATTTGACTGAACAGAACATGCAATTAAGTATTTTGTGTGTCAGTGTATTATGGATAAAAACGAATTCATTGACACCAACTTAAGGATCATCCATGAGTAGGCATCCTTGATCATTCCACCTCAGAACAGATCCCCATTTAAAATGATAATGTCAGAACAAATACAGTTATACACAAATATAATTTAAGAAAAATTTAACTGTGTAAATTATATTTGCAAAATGAATAAAAGCTATATTTTTTATAAATTCAACAAAGATTTCCTGACTGCCTACTAAAGTTTAGCTATTATATTACACAGTAGAAATATAGGAATGCAATCTTTTGCCTTTTAGCACAGTGATTTGTAACCTTGGCTCTTTTTCATTATTACTTACAGAGCTATTAAAATAAAGACACCTAACCCTTCTTGCAGAGACTGCAATTCAGAACCTCTGGGGCAGGTTCTAGTGAATTCTATTAAACTTCTGAGATTCAACTGAAGAAACATTTTTGAAAAACCTACTTCCTCTGCATGACTCACTGTGTGAAGACTTAATTAAGCTAATATAATGAACAGTGGTATTTGGGTGGCTCTTGTTGATCTTCTAATTCTTGATATCTGCTCACGTCATGATCTCACGATCTCAGGATTGAGCCATGCTGAGCCTGGGGCCTGCTTGGGATTCTCTGTCTCCCTCTCTTTCTGTTCCTCTCCTGTTTGTGCTCTCTCTCTCTCTCTCTCTCTCTCTCTCTCTGGTTCTCTCTCTCTCTGTGTCTCTCAAAAATAAATAAATAAATAAATAAACTTAAAAACTGGATCATTCTAAGAACACCATAAAAATATGCCCTGTATATAAAATGGTCATTGATGATATATATCTAGCTGATTGTATTTTTCTCAAAAACTCACTTCTTTTTAAATTTGTGTTTTAACAGATAAAGGGTGAGAAAATACAAAAGTGTTTGCCAAGCATTTGTTATAATATAGAGAAGGTTGGAGAGGCAACCATAGCCAGATCATAAAATGTGACAGGTGTTTTGGATTTTTCCTCGGAATCAACAGGGACTCAATAAAGAATTTAAATAAAAAATACTAATATCTGTATTCTATAAAGCAAACACTGGTTGCAAAATAAACATCCAGAATCTTAATTCATACAGGATTGGGAACTACATCTCCCAGCATGCCCTGTGGCAGCCTTTGAAGTTAGAAAGGGTGGAAGAGTCAAAGCCAAGTAGTAAATGTTTGGGGAGAGATAGTCAAAGACGGAAGAATTAATAAGTGAGGACTTTAAAATTACATTTTAAAAATTTGAAATGAAACGTGAAGATAATGAGGAAAGAAATGTAAGGCATTTTTAAAAAGAAACAGAGTTATTAGAACTTAGAGGTTTTATATATATATATATTCCCTAAATTGACAACAGATTAAATGTAGAATAAACGGTTAGAAAAAGTGACAATAGACCAATAGAAGTTATCCAAACAGAAGTGGAGATAGACCAAATTGGAAAAAAATAAACACAGTCTCACTGACCTGTAAAATAAAATAAAGTGGTTTGGCGTATGTGTATTAGAGTCCCAAAAGGGTAAGAGGGAATAAGGGCAGAAATATGAGCTAGCATCAAGTAGTATAGGACAGGAATAGTGTAGACAATTGGGGTAGGCAGGTAGTTGTGTTAAGATACAAAATAATGTGCCTGCCGTTGACAAATTTAGTGCTAATTGATCATGATCAAATTGGAAATTAAAGTCTACTTAATCATATGGAAGCTACTTATTGAATACTTATTGCCACGAGCCTGTGTAGGGGTTGAGCAGTGACTTGAACTCTAAGAAATGCATTCTCGGTTATTTTTAGAATGAATTATCCTCCAAGAAGATGAGGCCAGGAAACTCTCTAAGAGACATCTACTATTGCTGAGTAGTGGGAGACCATGAGGGTCTGAATTTGTGTAGTGGCATGCTAAACCAGAGTGGATTTGAAAAGCCTTATTGAGGTAGACTAGAATTTAGGCACTGACTGAATAAAAATTAGGAATAGTTCAGATTAAATTTTAATGTTGAGCCATCAAGGAAAGACAAAAAGCTTTTGTAGAGAAAGAAGACATGTTCTAAATATATATATATATATACACATATATAATATAAATATATAATATATATAAATATATATAAACATATAATATAAATATATAAATATATATATTTAGAACATATATGTATGTGTATATATATATATATATGATTCAAAGCACAGACAGGACAAGAATTTAGAAATATCAAGAAAATAAATTGTAGACCTAAACCCTGTGACTCCAGTATTGTAAATTTATATGAGAGAGTTATTTTAATTTTATTTACTGCCTCCTTTAATGCCTAAAACTGTACTACATACTTAGTAATTTTTTTAAGAAAGGAATTTTAATTAGTTGATCAGTATGATTTCTGCACAAAAGTTTGGAGAAGACTGCAAAAGTTTTCATGGTGATAAATAAAAGAGAGGAAGCCCTAGGTCCTTCAAAAGACATACATAAGAGACTAAGGCCATAAACTCAAAAGTGCCAATGAGAATGCACCACAAAAGTGGTTGTAGGATAAAGTTCTTATAGAACATACTTTGTATATTATCAAAAACTGAAAGGATCATGGGCATTGCTTTTGCTAAGGGTTTAGATGTGTAGAATTAAACTACTGAGGACTAAACAGACTGGCTATTTATTGGGGAAAAGATGAGACACAGTATATTTAACTAGTTCACAAAGCAAGGAGAATAAAACTGGTTAATTTCTCACCATAAACTTCAAATACAGCCAACATAAATATTTTCAAATGTTACTGCTTTTAGTGTATAATATAGCATGCGTGGCAATAAAATATGCAGTGCCAAAAACAGCATAATCATCTAATATTAAAAGCATTGATTAGGAGGAAGTAAGCAATTGTGGCAAAGTCATTGGAACCATTAACAGTTCAAAGTATTTAGCTACACTGCAGTATTTTTAATATACTGCCTCGGGCAGCCTTTCCATTGCAAAATGTTGGATGGTGTATATGATGTGTGGCACTGCTACTATCTGCTGTCAAGGTTAATCCATCCAGATCAATCTTGGGTACCCAGAGGTTGTTTCAAGCCTGTTTGTAAAAACATTACAACCAAAATCAGTAGTGTTTCATATCAGTTGCATAGAAGATTTTATTTTATGTTGAAATGTAGAGCAATTTCATATTTCTTTCACTTTATTTCAGGATCAATAAATAATAAGCATTTCAAAATATTTGTTTGTCTTCCTTAGAAACTAACACAATTTCTCATTGTTTTCTGTAATTAGTGGGACAGTTATGCCAGTGAGGAAAATGTCTTGTTCAACTCATTTTCTCTCACTTTTTAATGGAGTCATTGCTGATATGATATGTGGATAGACAGAAAGATAGACACAAACACACATTCACCCACATATGTATTGTGTTTTACATATATATACAATTTATAAAGAACTTCCATAGACAAGATAAATAAGTTTTCCCATCAAAATCCTAAAAATGCCATCATAAAGTAATTGTTTCAGTAATTTGAGAGCTTTGTATTGATTATGTCATCTCATTAGCTATAGAAGAAGGCTTGAAAATAATATAGATATTTTTACAGTTAGGAAATATATACTGGTGAACGAGCTCATCGATTGCTGTATCTGTGTCTTATTCACTCTTCATTTACTGGACAATTATTAGATGTGTGATATATCACCAGCCTCTAGGAGTGTGATCAATTTATCTCTTAAACCAAACTGTGACTTTCAAATAATTTCTGTATAATTCAGTTTAATTATAAAATAATTAATATTTTATTTTAAAAGATGCCATCTCTAAATTTAAAAAAGCTACTTGTTTATATCAGCAATATATTTAAGAAGAATGTTAGTTTCTTCTAAGCTCATTCCTGGAAACTATGTAACAACATGGGTAAAAGGAAGAAAGAATATCTAGTGATGGAACATAGCAATCTACTTAGTAGATACAGATTCAGTGGTGACATTTAGGTTCCTGCTGGCATCCTTAGACACAGGCTGCTACCTCTATAATCCTCTATATCATAATTCAGTGAATTAAAAAACAGGAAAACAATGACAGTGCATAAGTGTTTTACTTACACTGTCTCTTAATTTTCTGATGATTTGGGAAAATACGTTTGAAATACTACTCTTACATCAACTACTACTTCAATAAGAATCTTAAAATTTTGATGATCAAAGTCATACATTTACAACAACTATGACCCAAGTGTCCAACAAAACCAATTTTGTGGTTAAATTGGGCAACAATTGGGTTAGAAGTTTATCTGCAAAATAATCAGAACCACTTAACTGCATAAGACAGTTCAACACAGGTTGGGATAAGTTAACTAGAATTAATGTAGCTAATTATTATCAATAAATATTTTTCTTGGCATTGTAATTCTACTTTCAAGTATTTCACTTCAGTATATTATGTCTTAAGACCATCGCAGATTTTCACACATCCACTAGTGAATAGTGAGCTATCATGTGGTACTGCACATTCTAGTCACTGGCTCATTTGTGTTGCTATCAACAGGATTTATTAAATTATTGTAAATATTATATAACTTTACTCTATTTTTTTTCATGCAAACAGGTATTAAAAAATTAAAATCACTAGTATTAGCAGCAATGAGAAGTCTAGAATTCCTGTTCTTAATGCAGTTATAATGACCTGGAAATAATCAGGTTTTCCAAGACAGCACATTAATTTTTTTAATATTTCAAGTGTTTATTTAAATTCCACTTAGTTAATATACAGTGTAATATTAGTTTTATGAGTAGAATTTAGAATGCATAATTTATATATACCACCCAGCGCCCATCACAAGTGCTTTCCTTTTTTTTTAATTTTTAAATGTTTTATTTATTTCTGAGAGAGAGAGACAGTGTGAGGAGGGGAGGGTCAGAGAAAGAGGGAGACACAGAATCCGAAACAGGCTCCAGGCCCTGAGCTAACTATCAGCACAGAGCCAGCCGCTGGACTTGAACCCACAAACTGTGAGATCATGACCTGAGTCAAAGTCTGATGCTTAACTGACTGAGCTATGTAGGCGCCCCCACAAGTGCCCTCCTTAATACCCATCACCCATTTAGCCCACCTCCACTGCAATGCAGCACATTTTTAATATCAATAGAAAATTCATTAATTTTAAGCATTGTCCCTACCTATCTCACACATATTGTGAAATTAAAATATTAAATTGAAAATACATTGAAAATATAGAAAAACGTTGCCAAAAATTTCATAATTACTTCATTCTTCAAAGACAGATCCTCTTTATAACTGCTATTACTTGACTTTGGTAATTTGATTTGTCATTACATAATCACAAATCTCTCATATAGTGAAGAATGGATTTTAGGTTTTTTCAAATCAAGTATTATTTATGTCATTTGTGTTTAGGCATCTCCTGTTTCTTGTCATAACAACACAACTTGTTAACTAATTATTCAGCTTAGTTCCACCTTCAGTTTTAGAAAAGATGGAGGGAAAGATGAATTAAATAAAGCCTACCAATTCAAACAATACACAAAAAGTTAATTAGCATGTTGTACTCACAGTCTTACTTCTTGTGGCCAGGATTTGGACCATGATTTTTCTTTGTTTAATTGTGATGACATTTTCTGGTATAAGACACTTTCATGAGTGGGGGAGACTACCAAAACTCCTGGGGTCCTATTGGATATTTTGAACAGTTATGTTAGCATTTATCCATCTGTCCACACCAAATTATCCTCAGGACTCATTTGGAGATTTTTAGTGCTACTGATAGCTTATAAAATAGCTTTACAAAAACTTGAAATATAAAATGAAGGCATGTGATGAAAGAATCTAATGTTCTGGCAATATTTCTTGCACGTACATAAACACTCTCCTATCATTTTTACTTAGAAAGAATAGGCATAAAATAATAAGTAATCTTAATATTTAATATTGTTTACTATGTAATGCATAAAGAAGTGATACATGTAAATGGCCTAATACTAATGATAACACATTAGAAAGACTTGATTATACGCAAATTACAGCCTTTTAAAGGACTAAAGAACATTTAGATTATATTTTCCTGTTTTCAAATATTTGTGTAGTGTAATGGAGAAAATGAGGTCTATAAAATAGAATAATGAGTATTATATATGGTGGTACATGAACAAGTGCTATAATATTTGCTAAAACAATAATTCATACAGGAAAGCTAGATGTAGAGGGGAACATTGTGACATATAAACATAAGGAAGGATATATTAAAGAGATGCTACTTAGATGTACTTTATAGGACTTTTGGGTCTAAGATTCCAGCTAAGTACTCATCTTATGATTTCTGAGGCCATGCATGCCATTTTTGTTCCTATCACTCCAAGAATAATATCAGTCCCTCTTTGATTCCTCCCAAAAGAATAACTAAAAAATTAATTGGTTAATGAAAATTTTACTAAAGTGTGTATGCAAAGTAAAAATTATATTATTCATTTCTACAAAATAAATAAACCAAAATCTCCTTAGTCATATCTGTATATTTTCCAATACCCAATATACCTATTCTGATATCTTTTCACATATTTCTTATGCAGTGACAACCTTGGTAGAAAATTTTCTCTCCTGAATTTTCCAGAGACATTCAAATTCTCATCTTTATTATGCAGAACATCTAGCCCAAGCCCATGTCTTACCTTTAAGTTTGCATATTCCAATGCAAACAAAAGTCCTTCCTTTTTCCAGGACCCATCCTCCATTGGGTACAGTTTTTGGGTCCACTTTTGTGTCTTTGAACATACTCGTGGTTCTATTCTCATTAAGCTAATTTCTCACTAACAAGTATAGTGTTTTCTTAAAAAAAATGAACTTAGGGAGACATATTCTTTTTTACCATAATATACAGATTGACCCTTAAAAGAGAAGCCTGAATGGACAAGATCAAACAAAACACAGAATAAGAAATAAAAATGAAACATGTAGGCAAAATAAAAAGTTGAAAGTTTTGGGGTAACTAAACAATTAGTACTATAGAATGCTTTGCTGAGAGATTAGAATCCAAAGTAATAAGTATCAGCAGCACCTTAGCAATCATGACAGTTACAAAGTACAAGAGCTAAATTTAGAATAGAAATGTTGCATGGGTCACAGACTGGATCAAAGGTGAAAGACAGTGTGAGTACATAGAAAAGAAAGTATCGAAGCAAACCAAATATGAGATGACTGGGTTTCAAATCAAGAAGGTACGATGGTGATAAAGAGGGAGAGTGCATGTGAAAACTTAGAGGAATCAAGTGTCATGCCAGGCTAACATGCATGCTGGATTTATGTTTACACATAAAATTTAGAGCATTAGAAAACATTTAAGTTGCCCACATGATAACTCTGAAAGCAGTCAGGGGCAAATAAAAACATCTTGTACTAAACAGTAAATCCTTAAATCAGGTTTTATAAGCTTACAATGAGCTTAAACTCTTGAAAAACATAGATCCTACTGGATAGATTCATTCTTATCTGTTTTGTGAATTGGAGACTTCTTCAGATATTTTCACAAAAATGAAATATATCCTCATGTATTTTGTATGTACTAGAATATCTGACTATAATTCTTAATTAATTTAACATAATTCTGA
>NW_027532175.1:433792-435374 GCF_008692635.1 Crocuta crocuta | reverse complement strand
ACATAATTCTGATACTTGGTTTCTTAAACTGTCATATTTTGAGTGGATTCCAAAATGGGGTGGCCATGTTCCAAAAAACTTACACAGGCACACTCTTTGTGGAAACTATTAGAGTTTCTACCTATCCATAATTTAAATTTGCTGTGACAATATCTATTTTTGCATATGTGTAAAATGCATATAATTGGGTCAATGCACATTTTTTGATTTGTAAATAATATACTTATATAATAAATATATATATTTATATGTGCATGAGTATATATATATATGTGTTGTCTCTTCATTCTTTTGCACAATGAAAAAGAACTGAGATCTACTATAGTTAGAAGTTATGAACTAACTGTGGCTGAAGTACCCACAGACAAATATTAAGCCATGTTAAATCACATATATATCCTTCTTTTCACAGCACTGCTGTACAGAGGAGAGGTACCGTCTAAGCCCCTCTGAGTCCAGCCAAAGCCATACTCTGCCACTGGAAAAAAGAGAAAGTTTCTTAGCTTCTACTGGGGGAGTGCTGGGTGCCATGGAGCAAGGTATTGGGAAAAGGCCTCACTAGAACTAGTCACTTGAAGAAGCCTGGTTTGAAGCATGGAACTCAGCCACACTCATCACTGTGGACACCACTTCCCCAAGGACTAAAACGAAAGTTGCTTAAAGGCTCCACACTATCCATGTTAAAACGATTTCCTGACTTTCCGCAAAACACTACCATGGAGGGGGAGGGGCAAGATGGCAGAGAAGTAAGGAGCTCCGTACTTGCACTCGCGCTCATACCTCACATGGAAAAGATCTGAAGCCATTGGAAACCTTACAAAATCTGAGAGATTGGCAGAAAAAGGACGCAGAATGCACCGAGAAAGGCTTCTAACGTGAGTGTGAACTGGGGAAGATAAAATCGGGCGGGGATCAGAGACTCCAGGATCGGAGGCGATCCCCCTCTGTCGGGAATGAGAGGGGAAAAAGAGAGAGTCCAAAACAGAAAAACCTCCGCTAGGGAAAAAAACCTCTGCTTGGGGCATAGAAAGACCGTAGTTGCCAAATACCTGCACTCCAGGTTCCCTCCTGCCAACTAGTCCTGGAGGAGCTGAGATCACAGACTGCTTCTTTGTGCTTGCTCCTGGCTGGGTGGACTTCAGAGTAGCGGCGTGTCTGCCACCAGTGTCCTCCCAGCTGGAAAATAGGAATAGGAAAATAAAATAACCAAGGTCCCAACAAGAGAGACCAAGAGATACCATTCAAAAAAGACTCTCTGAAAGGATAGGCCCTGGACAGTCAAAGAGTCTTCTTGGATAGAGCAGCACTCATAGCTACAGAGAGCATTAACAGGTCTTTAAAACCAACAAGAGCCGGAAAGCTAACTAAAATGACGAAACGAAAGACCTCTCCTCCAAAGAAACTCCAAGAAGAAATGACAGCTAATGAACTGCTCAAAACAGATATCAGCAGCATCACTGAACAAGATTTTAGAATAATAATGGTAAAATTAATAGCTGGGCTTGAAAAAAACATAGGGGACATCAAAGAAACTATGGCTACAGACAGAATGGAAAATAAAAATAGGCATGAAGAATTAAAA
>NW_027532175.1:380894-433782 GCF_008692635.1 Crocuta crocuta | reverse complement strand
ACCGCGAGATCATGACCTAAGCGAAAGTCGGACGCTTAACCGACTAAGCCACCCAGGCGCCCCAAAAAGACAGCTTTTTTAACAGATGGTGTTGGGANGGGGATGGGCATGGGGGAGGACACTTGTGGGGATGAGCACTGGGTGTTATGTGGAAACTAATTTGACAATAAACTATTTGTAAAAAAATAAATAAAAATAAATAAAATAGAAAAAAAGTCACTACCGTGATGAATTTGATAAGCCTCATAGATTCCAGTATACGATTAAAAATCTATACATCATAGACACCTCCTAAACCTGGTACATCATTATAAACCCAGGACACCAGGTCCACATCCAATCATACATATGTATTAATCTGTTATAGTCCTGTTTATGCAATCTCCACGACCATCCTATGATATATTTTGACTGATAACATCTATGATTAACAAATTTCCTGAAATTTTCAAATAATTCTTCATGTCCCCATCTACCTCTTTATAACACAAACTCGATCATATCCTAACACCACCACCTCTAAAGTCTTCTCAAATGAATGCGTTGGGTTTTTTGTTTGTTTTTCTTTAATTACTACAAAAATTAGGACTCAAAGATAGGTGTAAAAAATGAAAGAAAACAAAAGAACACTCTCTGAATGTGTTTCCTAGCATTCTAATTCAGTTTCTTTTTTGCCAACATTTTGACCTTGCTGAAAACTCCAATTGATTTTTTTTCTATCAACTATTCTTTCTACAAACTATGTCTTCATTTTATTTCCCGTTCAACTTAGGGTCAATGCTCCATAATTACAACAACACCCTTGCAAACACTTTTTACTCTCTTTCCCCTTCTCCATCTGTTTTACCTGATTCCTAATTAAACTCAATTTTCTGCCTTCTCCATGGCTGCACACATCAGAACTGATTTGTCTCACCTTAAATTCAAGACTACAGATTTCAAACAATCACTTTATACCTAACTCAGAAACCTGACTATATTTTACATTAAAAAAAAAGTCCTACTACCCCAAATCTCTTGCTCAATTTCTATATCCCTTTTAATTTTATTTTCCGCATTCTTTCTTCATTCTCAGCTAATAGGCTTGGCCCATGCTTCACTGGGAAAACAGAACCAATCTAAATGGGCTTATTTCAACTTATCAAGAGCAAATGCACAGCACATGCATTCTCTGCCTTCTATCTTGTTGCCGCACACCTGAATATTTGTATGGAATACCTTAAACTGGCTGACTTCAAAAATATTTTTTCTCTCTTGAATGATTTAATATAATTTACAGAAGATGGTAGGTTTACTAAATCCAAGCTATATCACATAAGCAGAGTGTAAGTTTAGATTATTAAAATAAATCAAATTTGAAATAATTTAACGTTTTCTTCAGTTGTGTCAATATTTGCTGCTTTGCTTGATTTTGGTTAGTTAATAATAACAGTAATACAAATTTACTAGCTCTCTTAATTGACAAAGGATTTTCTGAGATTTTATAAATAGTTACTCACCTATGTTAAATCAGATACAGGCTTAAAAAGATCTCAAAGTAGATAAAAGGTTATGAAGTAATCATTAGTACTATTAGAGCACAATGATTACCTCTCTTTAAAAAACCTTCTGAAAGAACTTTAAAACTTAATTCTAGTGAAATAATTGGCATTACATAAAGTATTAGAATTATACGAACTACAAAAGGAATTATAAAAAGATCACTGGTTTGGATTTTTGGTCTAGAAAAGACTTTTCCAGCCCTAGATCGATTCCGTAGTCTTTCTCATCTTCCAAGTTCTCATTTAAAGGAGAATTCTCCCAATGCCAGTTTTTCATAGGCGACAGAAAGTCCTGTTACACTGAATCAGGAAATAGGTGAGTGGCACAGCAAGAAAATATATAACCCAGAAATGGCTGAATAATATATGATACTTTGTAAGTATTTTCAAACTGCATTATGAGACCAGGGCAGTAAGAAATTATAAACCTCAGATGCTAAACCTGAGTTAGATAGGCTGACGTGTCTCCTACCTCAAACTAGACATAAATGGGAATCAAGGCAGCAGGCAGCATGGATTCTTGGGCTCCTCTGTCCCAGGAGGCATCTCTCTCCATGTTAGCAGCTGAGAGCATTGAATTTCAAAAGCATCCCCTGAAGAAATAAGGAAGTACTAAGGCACTGCCTTGCTTACACTATCATGTATATTTGAGCTTCTATGTTTATTTTTCATTACTTTGCAGTTACGGTAAAAGGGTATTTTTTTTTTAAGTAAAAGTAATGTTGACCAATATATAAATACATCTTTATATATTAGACTTTATGTAATGAAAAACTCGAATTTTATCTCCAAAATCAGATGGCCACAGAAACTGTCTTGACCACTTTCAACTGAATTATTCTCAGTTTTACTTGTTTTCAAATTCAATCTTTCATGGCTGAAAAAAGGGGAAGAGAGAGACTCAGCAACTTTTAGCACCACTGGCTAAATCCGAAGCATTTTGGAGATAATCTTCATGCTTCACATGAAATAATTCCATTCCACTTTTTAGCAAGATGTAGAAACACAACTACTTTCTTCTGAAAACTTCCTTGATTATCTAGCTTTTATGTAGTACTATCTTTTAAAAAATATGATGAGCTCTAATAGCACTACGTTTAGGAGTACAATGAAATAACTCTCTAGTAATACACGTGAAAGGTTGTCACATCTAGTAATATGCTGGTCAAAATTGTTTCCAATACACTAAATTCTAATTGAATTTGGAAATAATACAGATGTGGAAATGCTAAAAGTTTGAATTGGCGAGAAGGGGAATCAAAACCAACACAAATTGTTAGTAAATTGACATTTCAATAACATAACCATGCAACTCTAAAAGAAAAAAATGTATGTATAAATTTAAACAATTCTACCACTGGTCCAAAATATAGCACTTTGACTTTATTTTTTCTGAATGAGTTATAATCCCCAGTATTACTGTTATACAATTAAATATACTACAACTTAAATATATTGCAGATTTTGGTAATTAAATATTAAACTAAATGAATAATTTTTATTAGATGATTTTAGCTGTTTTCTTGGATGCTTATTACTGTACAGATAAACACAAGACTTAGCATCAATTTTGCATTCTTATAAATGATTATTTTGAGAAACTGCTTTCTTAAAGCAGTGTCACTCAATTGGCATGCACCAAAAATCACAAAGTGAATTAGCAACATTGATAATTTTTAGTGATCTTTAAGCTGACATTTTAAATATGTTTAATTTTTGAAAGCAAAGATTGTAAGCCACAGAAATTCTAAAGGATCTTTTATCTGGTATTAGAGCTGCTTTTGTATTTTCTGAGTAATGTAACCAAGGCTTTATCAAGATTTGTAAAATAACAGCTAATTTTATTTCTTAGTCTTTCCTTAGAGAAACTCAGAAAAGATGAGGACATTAATTATTTCATTTTAATATACTTCTGCCAATAAAAAAATTGGTAGGTGGGATTTTTTCCCCAATTTTCCCAGTTGAAAATTGACATACAACCCTGTGTAAGTTGAAGGCATGTAGCTTGATGGTTTGATTTACATACATTGTAAAATGGTTACTGCAATAGGTTCAGCTAGTAGCCACCTTCTCATATAAAAAGAAAAGAAAGGAAAAAGAAAAAAGAAATAAATGTCTCCTTCTGAAGAGAACTGATAGGATTTACTTTTAACATCTATATATCACCAAGCAGCAGCAGCAGCTATAGCCATATGGTGTACATTACATCCTTAGTATTTACTTATACATAGAAGTTTGTACCTTTTGATCATCTTCCTCCATTTCCTCTCCCCTCACCTTCTGCCTCTAGTAATCACAAATCTGGTCTGACCTCTTTTCTTACGAGTTTTTCTTTTTAAAATTTTTAGTTTCTATGTATAAATACTTTCATCATACTTGTGCTTAGATCTGCAGATTTGACATGCAGAAAGTATCCATCACATAACATAACAGAAAAAGCATTTTGCATTTTCACTCAACCTGTAAGACTTACTTTCTGCTGAAATATAAGCCTTTTTACAGTTTTCTGCAGAAAACTGTTCAGAAATGAACATATTAATGTGTTTTTAAGCATATTATAAGAGCCACTATATTATATAAAGGGGGAAAAAACCCCAACTTTGTTGAATGCACTATATAAAATGGACTATAAAAGATATCTAAGTTAAAATGACATAGATCTAGTATAAATTATTTATTATCAAATAAGAATAACCAAGTTATGTCATATTTTATTAATTAATTTATAATAATGAAGTATAACTAAAACATAATGATTATGATAAAATGTGTATTAGTTTTCAGTAATTGTGAGTACATATATCGATCAGGTGCTTAGCTTTTAAAACTATCTTTTAGAGGTCATAATTAAATAGAATTCCATTTATTTAGTTTTGAATAACTCTTCCCAAATTAAACACTAATTTTTTTCAATGCTTATTTATTTTGAGAGTGAGTGTATGAGCAGGGCAGGGACAGAGAGAGGGGGAGAAAGAATCCCAAGCAGGATCTGTCGTGCAGAGCCAGACTCAGGGCTCGATCCCAGGAACGATGAGATGACCTGAGCTGAAATCAGGCGTCAAATGCTTAACAACTAAGTCAAGAGGCGCCCCATTAAAATCTTTAATAAGGTCTCTGTGTATCTTCAAAGATATATCTTCCCTCATTTACAGATGATTGCTCTGTTAGAAAATGCTTAAGCTTGCATAGCAAATATAATTTATTATACATAATTATTTTGATTTTGTCTATTTCTATATCATCGGTTATATTTTAAAAATTATATATCTAGGTAAGTTATATTCCCTGTAGATATCATTTGAAGCTAATAAGGGGACATCATAAAATATTTGCTTCTGTGTGATAGGGTTTAAAATCACAGAATTTGATATAAAGCAACCTGGCTTAATTGGTGATGTATAGCATGCACTGGTCTCTCTGCTGACCTTAGGAACATCAGAAGTCCCATTCTTCTGATCACCAGATATGCTTCAAATGTAGCTTGGGTGCTTTGGAATCTAGATTGCATGAGAAGTTACATCCCTTATGTATCGGTATCATTGTTATACCTAACTCTGTTCAGAGTGTCAATATATTCCCCTCTGTGACTAAGAGTTTTAAACTGCTTTTCACATGTTTCTTTGATCTTAACATTCTCTTGGATTATGCATTTTTAGTTATGGCATCATATGATGTAAAAATCAGAAGCCTGATGGCAGTGGAATGATAGACAAAGTATTAATTTTGGCCAGGGAAATTCAGCAAATGAGAACTGGGCAGTGGTCCCCCGTTTGTTTAGATTACTTTTTGTTCATCACAGTATCTGTGTCCTTGAATAAAAGGTATAGAATAGGGTTAGTTTGAAGAAATTTCTACTTTTCAGGGGTTATCAATCCACTTAGATTTCAGCTTAAATGGTATTTTAGTCCAAAATTATGTTTTGTAATTCCACTTAGGTGGGTTACATAATCAGTGGGAAATCCATATAGAATACGGTTCATGACTTTATTAATTAAGATTAGAAGACTGGGGCGCCTGGGTGGCTCAGTTGGTTAAGCCTCCAACTTCTGCTCCAGTCATGATCTCATGGTTCATAAGTTTGAGTCCTGTATCGGGCTTTTTGCTGACAACTCAGAGCCTGGAGCTTGCTTCAGATTCTGTGCCTTCCTCTCTCTCTCTCTTTGCCCTCCCCTACTCATGCTCTGTCTCTCTCCACCTCTTAAAAATGAATAAATGTTAAAAAAAAAAAAGTTTAGAAGACTGACATCAATTTCGATATCTCTGTGTTTATCTGCAGGGATACATTCATAAAGAACTGCATATTGCTTGCCAGTACTTGGTTTTACTTGGAAACATTTCTGCTATTAAGAGGACCAAAATTATTCTTTGTTTTCAAAAGTGTGTTGTTTGTTTATAAATGTTCTCTTCTTGTAGTGGTTCTCTCTTCTCTGTCACCTCATTATTCAAACTCCAGCGCATACTACTCTGTCTCTAATCCTCTGAAGACTGATCACAGGGACAGTCATTTTATTTTATACATTCTATATTTCACAGTAAGACAAATATTTCTAAACACTAGCTTAATTTCATAACTCTCTTTCCCAATAAACATGGAGCAATATGTATATCAAAACTAATGCTTTCATCCTTTTTAAAATATCTTCCAAATTATCTGGTGTTAGCCATATGTGCCTTCCACTCATTTTAAATTTTAAAATGATGAGCCAATTTGATTATTGTCTTTTCTGCATTTAATACTTAGTGTTCATTCTTCTAAACTTTTAATAAAGGCTTAAATGTCTTAAGACAGCTGATGTTAATCTTCATCAAGCAATTCATAGCTCTATGCTTGCTTAGGATCTAAATGTAGTATCATTTATTTAAATAACTATAACGTTATTTAACTGATGTTGGTTAAGTTATAAAATAATGCCATCTACTTGTAGATTATTTAATTAGTCTCAATAGAATTGCAGCCCTATTTATATGTCATCACATCTGGAATCCAAATTTGAGGATTAAAGAATTTTAGTCATAGTAGAAAAATTCATAAGTGAAATTGCTGCTATTAAAAATCCCAGCAGTATTACAGTAGGTTTTAAATTCTTTATTGTATTTCAAGTCATCACTGTTTTCCTGTAGCCTCTTATTTACTCTTTATCATAAAGCAATGTATATATCTCTTGAAATTTGAGACATACTTGTACTCAATATGCTTATTTTTCTAAACTCAAAATATTTTTGTCTCAGTTGCATGTTAAATTTTATGTCTGTAGTTGATTTCTAGATTAAAAAATTAGGTCTTAAAACATGCTTTAGGTGTGTTTTTTATATTAATTTTCTTATGTTGTGAATATTGTAACTATCATCTCAATTTAAAAGCTTTAAGAATTAGCTTTTTCATCTTCTCCATCATAATAAGAATATAAACTATAATATTTAGTATGTCAGTGATTGTATTTGTTGAGGAATATTTAAAAGTTGAACAAAGGCAGATAATAGGGGCAGAAAAATCACATGAACACTTATTCTTTGTTTCAGTCATTTTTCAAGATGCCTTTTAATGTCCATGTCATTTCAATTACTGTTGATCTCTTCTGCTGTTTCTTACTTCAGTTTCTTGGCTTCAATTCAGTACTCTGAAGAAGGAAAAAATATGTGTTTTGGAATATTTAGTGTAGAATGCCTAAATATTTTTGGGTGCTGTGAATAGTAAATCATCAAAGGAAAATTTAAGGAGGCTTTCCAAAAGACAGCGTCAGAAATCTTGCCTTTAGCCTCTATTATTGTGAAGATTGCCATGGTACTGATGTTGGTGGGAGAAGACACATGGAAAAGATTGGAGAATTTAGTAAAATTTTAAAATTTATATAAATTCAGTGCAGTTTCATAGAATCAACTTTGGACATGGGCATTCCCTGAATTTCAGAATAAAGTAGGTAGGCTTCTCAATTTTGTAATATTTGCTTAGTCTCCAAAAAGGCCCAACCATCTAAACTGTGTGTGTAGAGGAGGGAAACAAATAGAGTTAATAGTAATGAAAACTGTTACTTTTTATTAGTCCACTTTACCAGCAGTTTCAGCATTAACTCCTAATTCTTAAGTATCTTATAAGATCTTCAGCTCCATCAAAAAGAATCACTCATTATATGGAAGGGTTGAATCACTATATTGTACAACTGAAACTAATATAACACTGCATTTTAACTAACTGGAATTAAAATAAAATTTTAAAAGAAAGAATCACCAGGGGAAAAAACGTGTAAGCTATGTGAATGCCGGTGAAGAGAGGGGCATTCCATCAGAGAAGGCTCTGGTATTCTCTGACGAATAGGAAATATTCATATCATCCTAAAGCTGCCCATGATACAGACTAGCTTAAAATTTAATCCCTGTTGAAGAAGGGTGCTTTATTAATCTATGCCTTTGACACTCGTTCATATAGTTATTTAACTCTTCATTTGGTTTATCTTAGAACCATAGAATTACTGTAACTTTTAATTTTGTTTTTTAAAAACAGCTAAAATAAAAGACTACAACTAAGCCACTCTTTTAGGTGTATTTATATTTGTTGCAATGCCTAAACTGATTGTACCCCTTATTTTTCCAGCAAATAATCAGGAGGCTAGCCCATTACATCATGATAACAGAATAGCAACAAGGTAGAAATAAGCAAGTGTGTCTCAAAAACAAAAGCTTTTTTACCGTCCAGCTAGATGATACCTATATAAAATAGATTTCAAATTCATAAATACTATTTTTCTAGAATCTTCTGTAAGTGTATTTATGGTATAAGATTTAAAAGTTCCTCTCAAAAATGGTAGTGTTGAAACATACCCATATCCTCTTTTAAAAGGCCGTCAACAAATATTTTCAGCAAATATGATTTCTTGATGTGACTACATAAGACATCTTCAATCAAAGACTTTGAATAACCATTTTATATAAAATATACATTTGGGATATTAAAGCACTGCTGCCAATGGCCATATGTACTGCTTTGTTTCCTGCCAAAGTAATTGTGGTCATGTAGCTTCGACCTCTGTTTGGGCAAGATATTTATCTTTCTTTGCTTTAATCTGTCCTAATTACTTCGGTTTCTTTGCCACCATCACTCATGAAGAAGCTAATTGCTTTCTTCGAGATGCCAGCCCTACTTGAAATCACCAATATGCTTTGTCACTAAGGGAGAAGCTAAACATCTGTTACCTCATCATCACCTCCTCTTCTCATGAAAAAGCAGCTGCAGCTGTTTTTTTGTAAGATTTCTCATTTCATGTACAGGGATATGGAGAGTTGATGTCTTTTTTAAATTTTTTTCTATGAGATAACCTACTGAAGGAAAGCCAACTTTTTAAGAAGTTTCCCCAGTATTCAATGCGACAATGAGGCACACTATGTTTTCTGCCATGGAGTCACTCAGGGTATTTCTTTCTAGCCTTTCATGAAGTGATATGCAACTTTCATGGACTATTTCTGAATTAATCCTACTTGTGTGTGTTACGCTGTGTCATTCCTAACCTAAACTATCTGCACAGATGTAGAAGACACTCCTATTAGAGCACTTTTCTCTCTCAATTATAGGTGATATTATACCTCCTTTTTAATTTTTTTAAATTTATTTATTCATTTCGAGAGAGACAGAGAGTGAGCAGGGGAGAGGCAGAGGGAGAGAGAGAATCCCAAACAGGCTCCACACTGTCAGCATGGAGCCTGATTCAGACCTCAAACACATGGACAAAAGATCATGAGCTGAGCTGAAACCAAGAGTCAGGCACTTAACCGACTGAGCCACCCAGGCCCCACTATGTGCCCTTTTTTAAAATAAATCATGATATTGAGGGTTGATGGGGGTGGTGGGGGAGAGGGTAAAATAGGTAATAGGCATTGATGAGGGCACTTGTTGGGATAAGCACTGGGTGTTGTACGTAAGCCATGAATCACAGGAATCTACCCCCAAAACCAAGAGTACACTATATACACTGTATGTTAGCCAAGTTGATAATAAATTATATAAATACATATATACATGCATACATATATACATACATACATACATAAAATCATGATTTGGAAGAGTTTCTTCCCTTATTTTCTATGTTCATCATGAAGAGTTGCAGATAATGAATTCTGAGCACATCAAAAAATTAAAATAAACAGATTTTGTGAAGGAAGATAACCCAATGTCTTTAATCATTACTTTATAGATGTTTTTTAAAAGTCCCTTGTACTCCCTTGACAATATAACAATTATGTCACAACGGCTACAAGCCCTTGCAAAGGTGTAAGTGACTTGTCTCAGACCACACAGCCTGTCCCTACAAGTAATAGCAGCCAACGTATTCTATGACAAGACCCTCGAGGCCTGTGTCCTCAACATGCTTTGATCTTATCTTAGACACTCAATCCCCTTTACCTATTTTTCTACCATGAAAATAAAACTTGCGATTATTTGAGGGAGGAAAAAAAGATGCAAAATTAAATTTTTGGCCCCCAAATTGAATTATAATGCTAACTGAGGACACAGGCACTACCATTTTCACAGAAAATAGGCTAATATGACTGTGCATGCCATAACTGGGACTGGATAATTTCCTCCTTCACTCTCCTCACGTGGAAGGAGTAGAAATTCCAGGGTGGAATCAGGGGATGGAAGCAGTGATCTTAAGCCCCTATTCACAACATGAGAAAAAAATTATTTATTTATTTATTTATTTATTTAGAAAAAATCTATTCATACCAAATGATGTTTCTGTATCTTTGCCACTCAATTTAAGTCCTATGACCCCACTACAGACCTTTTTTTTTTTTCCAATTTAACTGATAAAATTAAGATCACATGTATGGACTCTCAACCTTCGGTCACCAACTTTTAACTATTAATTCTCCTGTGTCTACAAGTCTTATCCCCCTAGTATACCTCTTCCTTGTCTTTTTTAAATATAAAATCATTTTTCAAAGAAGAGTGCACATTTGCTGTCTCTATTTTTAGTTCTCAATCCACTGAAATCTAACTCCTACTGAATCTGCTTAGCATGGGAATCACTTGTGATTGAATTCTATAACCACCGTAACTTTATCAAACACTCCCATGGTGTTTACATCAAGTCACTGAAAGTCACTGTTCTCATAGTTTTGCAAATGTTGCTAAGTAAGAGAGCATTGACAGGACATCAGGTTATGGGAAAATATCATGAACAAACATTTTTAGTCTGTATCCATAATTTACTGCTGAACTTGGCATTGCTATACACTCCACCTTCTGAAATAATTCTCTTATTTTCCATGATAAAACTCTTACTGGGGTTTCTTTTACTCAGGCTCATCTTCTTTCTTAGTCTCCTTTATGGCTCCCTTTCAAATCCTGGTATCATTCCTCTACTCTTTTTCTTTTATATACTTAACCTTGGGTGGTCCAATACACTGAGGGCCCCAATGCATCTCAAGCCTAGTTTGTCTCCACTTGTCCACAGCCTTCAAAACCTAAGAATCACAAACTAAAGGATATTAACCTCAAAACTGATCTCCTTCAAACTTTCCATTGGTGGTGAATGTGTCACTACCAATCTCATTTCAAGAGCCACATAGGAACCTATCAAAATAGTTCTTTGGTGTATTGATTCTACATCTTTAATATCTCTGGAACTTTGACTCAAATTTGCCAAAGTGTATACTATGTGACTATGTACTGAGTTCTCCCAGTCTTTATTGGAAAAAGATGGACAAACAACGTTAGCTTGATTTGTTTTCTTTCAAAGCTGTTTTTAGTGTTTGAAAACTACACATTGTGAAATCTTTCTATGTAAGATAAATTTAAATTCAGAAGCTATTCAACAAATAGTATTGCTTTGTTAAATATGTGAAGGCTTAGAATCACAGGAACAAATAAAACTAGAGATCCATCTACACGGGGAAATCCATTCAGATAGTACAATGGTTATTTAATTATATCTCCTTTTAGTTAAATATTTCATCTAAGATGTAAATAATTTCCTTTATGCCACTATATATGCAGCATTCTGCAATATAAATTATAAATAATAGTTATTAAATTTGAAACAGTACTGACGGAAAGAATTTAGAATATGAAATACTCTTAAGGTAGTCATTAAATATCATTATATATTTTCTAAGAGATATTTGAATTGAATGTCCATTACTACCATGTTCTAACTGATATAAAATAGAAACGCTAAACATGTTCCTCAGAAATCAGTTTCTTGGGGCGCTTGGGTGGCTCAGTCAGTTGAGTGTCCGACTTTGGCTCAGGTCATGATCTCACAGTTCGTGGGTTCGAGCCCCGCGTCGGGCTCAGTGCTGACAGCTAGCTCAGAGCTTGGAGCCTGTTTCAGATTCTGTGTCTCCCTCTCTCTCTGACCCTCCCCTGCTCACGCTGTCTCTCTCTCTCTCAGAAATACATTAAATAAACACACACACACACAAAAAAAAGATATCAGTTTCTCTATCAAGTAAATTAGATATGCAAATTTTCTAACAAAATAATGTTCATTACAAAAATAATATAAAGAATGACATCAGAAGACCTTGGAATATATTCTGAAAGAGGATTTTGTATTCTTTGAAAGGGCAAAGATATAGAAAGCTAGAGTTTATAATAGATGAATGCAATTAGAGGTGAAGTAAATGGAGCAGTCACCTTCGAAAAAATTATTATAATACATTCAATATTATAATGCTAAAAATTCCTAACTTTATAAGGAAAATATTAGAAGGTCTGTCCCCATATCTGTGTTTCAGTTTCTAGAGGTCATTGCAGTTTCTGGCTTTTTCTTTCAGGATGTATATTTAAATTTGCAATCATTACATTTAGTAATTTATTTTTTTATATCATTTACATACAAGTAGGAGTATACTAAAAACCCAATTCTAAAATATGCATATATTATAAAAAGCTCTTTATGTTAACTGTTTATGGATTGCCTTCTTTCTTTTTTTTGGATTATATTCTACTTCATTTTATGGGTGTCCCTTAATTTAGCATTGTATTGATGACTATTTATTTCACTTTCAGCTCTATTTTCATTCTATTAGCAAGGATCCTACAAAGAATATATGTGCATGTTTCTATTATTTGTTATGCAGCTGTACCACGTACCCATGGTCTATCTCACACTGCTCATCTTGTTTTTATGACACACCGCATCTCAAGTTGATTGTTTTCCCATTGCCATGTGTATACCCATAGAACAATTTCAGACTAAAAACACATTCAACACAGCTTAATCATGAAGTTCTCCCACATTTAATGTTATCTACCCAAACTATTTCTAGGGACCTAAATTAGTGACAGTATCTCGTAACTGAAATTCATGACAACTACAAAGAATTTCCTACAAGAAGTAGTTGTTGTATTTATTACTTGTTTCACTTGTCAACCTTTTATTATTATTATTATTCTGAGAAACAAACTGCAGCACATATGCATTTCCAAACTCACATGTAAAATAATTAGGTGTCAATCCAAGTCTGAGTAAATATAAAATAAAACATCTGCTTTCTTTTACTATAAGCTGGATTTATTCCAGAGATCCTTTTAATTTAAGGAAAATCACCTGACAGGATATGTGGAAGATCTTTATTAAAATACAGCTACATTTTACTGCACAATTGTATATAGCTCAATTATGATGGGTGGCACATTTTTTGTGATGCCGTTTTAACTCTATGAGCTTATGCTTTGAATGACAATGTAGTGACAAAGCTCACAGAGGGGTATCTGGCTGTGGCCTCTCCATCTGCTTCCTTTCTGACCAGACTTAGTTCTTTAAGGTTGCATAAATGATAACTAGAAATCTTCAAGGCAGTTAAGTTTATAGTCATATGACAATCTAAAAGGTGATGGAAAAACAAAATTTAAAGTCATACAAACACTCTTTCTTCCTCAGATCAATTAAGGTATCACACAGAGTTTTCTTTCTTTATACCAATCTTTTTATTTCCTTTCCACTTTATGCTCATTTTCATTGTTTTACACTGCTACTGAATTCTGATGAGGAGGGACGTCCAATCTAATATGTTCAGCCTTCAGGTAATTACTTTGTATACTTAAACTCCTATTCCATAGAAATAAGATAAACAAAATTCCAAGATGCACAGTGACCATTTGTGCAGCAACCAGAGGTCATTGTCAGTCTTAACCTTTGCCAGCCCAACTGATATTGTTTGATAATATAGTTGTCAAGGATATTTCTTCAATGA
The DNA here is from genome assembly GCF_008692635.1 of Crocuta crocuta. Taxonomy (NCBI): domain Eukaryota; kingdom Metazoa; phylum Chordata; class Mammalia; order Carnivora; family Hyaenidae; genus Crocuta; species Crocuta crocuta. The sequence goes on along the minus strand of NW_027532175.1, from coordinate 420,043 downwards.
TATTCTAGCTTGGTTTGGCATTTTGTTTTTAAGGCTGAAATTCTAATATTATCACACCCTTTTAAATTAATTTTGAATTGTAAACATTCCAAATTGGAGAGCTCTGAATGGCCAGTAAGATTAGATACATAGTGAAATGTTTTAAATCAGACAGGAATTACTAAAATAGGCAAATGCCTACTTAAAGTCTAAGTCAGTGGAAGTGTGCTGCAATAAGATAAAAAAAAAAGTAGGAGATTAAATATTAAGGAAATGAGTGACTTATTAAAGGAATGAAATTATAGAAATAACTTTTATTTATTTATTTTGATTAACATGCAAATGTGGTAGGCACACCCAGAACCTCACACAGAAATGTTTTGGTTTAATTCCCACCCCAACATCCGATAGCTAAGACAATGTAGAAAATACATTGTTTATATATAGTTTTAATTTAAAATAAACCATGCAATGATCCTGGAAATCTTCTCAAAACAAAAATTAAATCTGGCTGTTGATTCAACCAATGTTGTGTACATTCTGTAACACATAACTCAAAACCCAGGAAATTGAATTTTTTCATAATGAGATCAGTCTCCTTCATCCAACAAAGGGAACTTCAGTATTACAGTCTCCTTCTGCTGATAAAAATGTCTGTCTGCCACTTGCACTGGACACCCATGGAAGTTGGGCTTATTATGCAAACCTTCCACATTTATATAGTAATTTACCAAGTACATTTCATGTACTATCTCATTTAATCAATAATCTGGTGATTTCTAAAATTATTCACATGATTAAAATGAACACATTGAGACTATAAAACAGATGTGCTTGGGGTCAAATTAGTAAGTATTAGAACCCAACCTGATTTAGAGTTTCTCTTTCCACAGATGATAACTTTGACCCTGCTCTCCAGGAGATGCACAGATCCATTGCTAACATCCTAGCATGCAATCTCTTCAACAATTGAAAAATAATGCATAAATGACCTGTGGTTGGCACTATTGTTCTTAGTGTAATACACTATCAACGTTTTCCTCTTTTCCTCTCCTGAGACCAAGCTTTCACTTTATAATAAAACTCTAATATATATAAATAAATTGCCTGTGTTCCAAACTCTGACACTTTCATGTAAATCAGAGGCTATTTTCTAATAATATATCATCTGGAACTATCCCTCTGAGGATTTTTAACATTCTTATGGTGATTCCATCTTTGTAGAGAGTCAACTAAAGTTTAAAAAAAAAGAGTAGGTCTTGATTCAATTTTCATAAGAGTGCCCTGGAGAATTTTAACCTAGTTCCTTCATGTCTTGAAAATGTAGAAGAAAGTATGTTATTACAGTTAAGTCCTCCCTATTGGATTTCCTTTTGACTTTTATTTTGACACTGGTGAAATAATTTTCACATTTTACTAGCCTCAAAAACTCAGTCACCCTTTATCTTTATTTCCTCTCACTCTTGCACAACTTAATCAGATACCATGACTCCCCATTTCCTACCTGAGAAAATTCACTTTGCCACTTTTTGTGTGATATTGGGCAAGTCAAAAATCTGTGCTTCAGTTTTGTCAATGGTAAAATGGAGATAATATAAGTACCCAACTAATATGTTTATAAGTTTAAAGGTATTATTTCTTAAGCCTTTCATGCAATGCTTGACACGTATTAAGCAACACATGAGATTAACAACCTTAGCCAAGTGCACAAAATTCTCTGAAAACCTTATTCCAAAATCATACCAATTCCCAGCTGTTGCATTCATTATTTTCCGACTGCCAAACTGATCTTGTTAGTATCTTCTGGACTCATCAGACTTACTACATAACTTACAAGATTTTTGTGAGGATAGAATGATATGAAGAGCTTAATCCAGAACCTGGTAAATGTTAACTATTCAATAACTTTCAAATACTATACATAGATATATTATTTATAAATATGATATATGGTATCATTTCTTATAATTATATATACTATTACTTGATTCCCATTCATTCTCTTAAGAATCTGTTTCTCTGTGATGCCTTTTAAAAATATATGTGACTGGGGTGCCTGGGTGGCTCAGTCGGTTAAGCGTCCCACTTTGGCTCAGGTCACAATCTCGCGGTTGGTGGGTTTGAGCCCAGCATCGGGCTCTGTGCTGACAGCTAGCTCAGAGCCTGGAGCCTGTTTCTGATTCTGTGTTTCCCTCTCTCTCTCTGACCCTCCCCTGCTCACACTCTCTCTCTCTCTCTTAGAAATTAAAAAAAAAAATAAAAAATAAAAATATATGTGACGATGTATTTTTCATACCCATGTTCACCTTGTTTTCTCAACACAACTGCAGGTTTTTTTAATTAGATAAATATTATCTTGTCTTCTAAATTTATCAAATATGTCACTAATTATGATAAAATGTCATAAGGGGACCCATCAAGTTCACTTTAAAGCACAGAACAAATTTAATGGCTTAAATATAATAACATGGACTTTCAAATAGAATATAAAAACCACAGAATTTTGTGATATATGATTTGCCAGAGTAAATGAAAAGCCTTTGTATCCTTAAGACAAAAATGGAGGAATTATCATTCACAACATATCAATCATGTGTTGATTATTACCTGTCAGTGACGTGTAACAGCTGTGTGGTTAGAGTTACAGTTGCTGGGATGTGACCAGGTATATTCCTGTGGTCGAGGAACCGTGAATTCTTGAGTGATGGTGTGTTCGGCTTTGGTCTCTCTTAAAGCAGATCAATTGGATGAAAGAGAATGTTAAAACTAAATTTCAAACCATCAATAAAATTTTGGGAAGGAAAAATATTAAATAAAACCATAACTACCTGAATCTAAGTATGTGTGTTGTGAAGTGTGTGTGTGTGTGTGTGTGCGTGCGTGCTCTCAAACTCATAGATTTGTAGGCATAAAAAGTTTAGCTTATGGTCATTTGCTGAGAGAAAACATTTCTTTCACACATTACCATTTTTTAATATCAAATATATGTAAACCCCCAGATTGGTTAAAAATGTATTTTATTTTAGTCCCTGGTATTTGGAAGTTTTTTTTCATAGAATGATCTATAGAAAGAGACTACGTTTCTGAGGCATTTTCTCTCCCATTAATTCTAGATGATGGCAGTGATAGCTCTCATTGATACGCATGGACATTTGAGGACAAAGTCCCTCCCTTCATTCAACAGTTTTAATTATAAAAAACTATTAAAGGAACAGGACTATACTGAAACCATCTAATACATCCATGCATAATTTGTTTAACTATTGCCTTTAATGCCTAAGGCTGGCACTCGTTAATTTTTAATACTTGGACTCTCTTACACAGTGAAAAAACTAAGTCAACATTAGTTTGTGATGACTCTTTCCTGTCATTTTCTGCCCTCAGAATATAGGTCAATATTCAGCCCTCTTCTTTTGTGTAGGACCTCCTTCACCTGAAAGGGGAAGATATATATTCCTAGGTATTAAACAATAATCACATTAATGTGTATTTGTTTTTCTAGCCTCTCTTTGGGCTTCCTGACACATGGGATGATTTATGCTGTGTGTAAACCAGGAACAGTTTTGTGAAATACAATGCATGTTTCATACCTTTTAGAAACAGTAGTTATATAAAAGGACAATATTAGCTACAAGAACATTAAAAGAAAATGTCAGAAATGTGCTTTACAAACTCATCTATGCTGGGTAACACTCTTAAAATCCTAATCAAAGTTGAAGACGTAGAAGAGAAAGGAACAAAATTAAAGTACACATAAATGGAATTAAAGAAAAGACAAATACAATTAACTCTAGTTTATTCAAAGTGATGAATAAATGCATAAATTTAAAAAGTAAGTGATAAAATAAAAATTTCCCTAATCATTTTAAGTTAAATTAAAAATACTTATAGAGATTTTTACATGTATACATTCATAATTATACTTTGCCCAGCCATGTTAAATTAATACGTGGATGGTTTATAGTAACCTAGAATTGTATTGGTTGATAAGAGAAACTTGAATGTAAAATATACTTCACATTAAATGTCTACATATGATTCAGCCTTGACTGTACTACATACAATTCAGGCAAAAGCAAAAATTGTGACTTTACTAGAAGTACACGGGACAATAATAAGGTGGTTTACATCTTTGAAATTAAAGTCCTCTTCTACAAATTTAATTTGGGGAAATGAAAAGAATGTGATCAGCGATTTCTGGAGGTGATATCTCCCCACACACAAACGATATATTAGTGGATATCTGAGTAAACATTAATAAACCTATAAGTGATTACAGTGTATCCTCTAATAAATCAACTCAATAAGAACCCGAGAAAAAGGAGCTGCAGATTTATCACTATGTTTTCAACATTAGCCAAGATCCAATTTGGTATTCTTAGTAGCTCTGTTCAAAAGAACAACTGGTTATTATAAGATGTTAACAGCATTACATTCTGTGATTATCTACTAAACTTTTTCTGAATGTGTATCACAAAGGACCAGCTTAAGACAAAAGTTTCTTCCATTTAGGAGGCAGTGACTTCTCTATATTGAGAGCTTGCAGCAAAACCAATCTTGAGCATAGAATGTGTCATTTGAACAAAGTATTATCACATTTTACTGGACTTAGTTGCTTTTGGGGTTAAGTGTTTGAAGGACAGACTAGTTCATCATCTTTTTTGTATCCATTCAACCTGGTAGAGGCCCCAGTATCTGCAAATCATTTACTAAGTGTTTGTTGAAATCCCCTAATTATCTCATTTCCACTACAGAATTAAAGTATTTTATTTTTTGTATGCCAAAGAATATTCTACTTCAGAAAAAATCAAGTTCAATTTGTGATTTTTTAAGAATAAGAGTTATATATCTAAGGTCTAGATGTCTATATGATGTTATATTATCGCCTTGTACTTTTTTCCACTCTCTTTTTTTTTTTAATTAAGAGTATATTCAATCACAATCTACTCTAGAGGAAGTGCTTAGCCCGACAGTTATTTAATCTTGAAGACTGTATATTCTTAAAACTGGAACTTGGCATGGGTACAGTGTGAGCAGATGTTTATGAGAATTCCAGAATAAGATAGACACTTAAAGATATTGAGTGATTCAGTGCACTGATTCTGCAAGCTGCTGTCAGAAAGCTGAAAGGCTCTATGGCTTTTCTGTGTATGGCTGTTTTCAGCAATAAAATTTGCATTTTAATCTGCAGGGATGTTCATCTCTTTCTGCCAGCTAGTATCAGCATCCTGTCCAGAATCATCAAACTAGAAGCATGATGGCCTTGACAAATATTTCCATTTCACTTAGCAAATATTTCTTCCATCACTGAAAAGTTAACGCCTCTATAACCAGAACTTATATTACTTTGGAGGGGTCTAAAACTTCATTTAAACAAACAAAAGTGATTTCATAAGGAATTATATTGCCATAACAAATCAACAGTTTGAATAAGGGAATAGTCAGAGGAGTCCCCATAGCATCTGGAGCACATAGAATTCAAAGTGCTCAAAGGGGAAAACATTGTCCTTAGTTATGCTTGCTCACTTTAGTGGAAATTACACATGCATATCAGAGTAGAAGCTGTTCCTGCTCAACTTACTGAAAATTCTAATTAGAGGGATCCACACAGTGCTCATCCAATTATACCTATGGACTTGCTAAAACCACTTATGTAAGCAGGAATGTAAATTAACGTGGTTGCTCAAAAATATATACAGAACGATACCACATAGAATTTAGAACAAAAATACCAGCTATTAAATCACTAATACTTTGAGATGCTGGAGAAATATTTAAAGTGAGATTGAAAGGAGAATAAAATGGGTTCTCTGCTTCATGTTCTCAAAAAGGGAGAAAAAAACTAATTAAAACAAATAAACAAGCAGAGAAAGAAAGCGAAAAAAAATTAGGTGAGTTTTTTGCCAGAGATGCTTGGCAAAATGTACCCATGGAAGTGAAATGGAAATGTTCTGAACTCCATAAATTTGTTGAAAGTATCATTTTACTTCCTGATATTTAGAGTAAAAGAGGGACAAAATGCACAAAACATTAATGTAAACACCAACCTTTACGTTGCATGATAGTATTATATTATTTGAATAAAATAGCACCCCTTTAACTCTCATATCACAGTCCTGTCCTATTTCTTTTGCTACATTTCTGACATTCTACACTTTCTACTTTTCTTCCCCTCAATTCATAACATGTGCATGTTCATAATATCCGAACACAGCAGCAGAGGCAGAATAGCACATTATTTTAGAGCCCAGCTCTTGAGTCAGAGACAACTGATGGTTAATCTTGGCTATGCACATTATTTTCTCTGTGATAGTGATCCAGAAAGTCATTATTAATAAATTGGTGTGAGTTGACAAGAAACATACCAGGATTTGGATCTCAGCTATGGCCGTCTTCCTCTCAGCTTTGCAGATCCAAACCACCCTACGGGGGTTCCCACCTTAGGGTATCCATAGGACCTTTAACTTTCACTGTTTATCCTTATTGTACCTAGTCAGAGTGGTAATGAGGAAGCATTGGCTAAGAATGTTCTGTTATGATTTCTATAAACACATCATTTTCTGTACTTTTTCTTTTTGTAGCTTATTTTATGAAAATATTGATCAGATTTATTTTATACTGTATGACCCTTGAAACTAGAATCATGTGTTTATTCATCTTTATTTACATCATAAAATGTAATGCAGCATCATATAGGCACAAGTGCTCATTGAATTAGTGTTGCATTAAAGAAAGCATAATTAATTAGGGGCACCTGGATAGTTCAGTTGGTTAAGTGTCTGACTTTGGCTCAGGTCATGATCCCACAGTTCATGAGTTTGAGCCCCGCATCGGGCTCTGTAATGGCATCTCAGAGTTCAGGTCCTGTTTCAGGTTCTGTGTCTCCCTCTTTCTCTACCCCTCCCCTGCTCATTCTCTCTCTCTCTCTCTCTCTCTCTCTCTGTCTCTCTGTCTCTCTCAAAAATAAACAAACATTAAAAAAATTTAAAGAAAACATATATAGTTTCTTGACATTGCTACTTATTTACTTATAAGTATAAATATATTGCACATATCTTTTATATTATTAAATATTATGTGCTTAGATATTCTTGAAGCTTTAGATCATGACAGGGACAGTATTCTGGTATTTTTTCCATGGGAAAATAATACTAAAGCTATATCATTTTAATTTGCAATTGATTCCTCAGAATACAATACACTTCATTCAAAGAAGTGGCTATCCTTGCTTCTATCAAGCAGTTCCTCACCTTTTTAAGGTTTTCTTACTCCGTAAGATATATTTTGAATATTTCTGGACAGAATTCATATTCAATCTTCTAACAAATTTTGTACTGGATACTATTTCTATAGAGTATTTTCCATTGATTAATAATAATTCTGAAGCTGATTGGGAACTTATATTTTATTAATTAATGCTGTCTCTCATATTTTCCTAGTACTCATGGTTTGTCAAGCCTTGATTGAAAATAAAAATTCCCATTATTGAATACACTGCAAGATTGTGATTTCTACCACCTATCTTTGCCAACAAACTAGAGCTTGACTTTCTTATTCACATAAAGATTTCATATACTTTAATTTCTTCTACTTCTAGCTGTGGTCACTCTATTTCATTGTTTCAAAAGATGACTTTTAAATATGATATTTTCACTTCTGAAAACTTTGTTGGCCATATGCTTTTTCAGTTTTGAGTTTTTTATTTATTTACATATACTTTAAACACTGATTCTGCTTCAGGGTGGCTCAGTAGGTTAAGAGAACGCCTTCACCCTAGGTCATGATCTCATGGTTTATGAGTTTGAACCCTGCATCAGACTATGCTGACAGCCTAAAGCCTGTAGCGTGCTTCAGATGATGTGTCTCCCTCTCTCTCTGTCCTTCCCCTGCTCAATCTCTCTCTCTCTCAAAAATAAATACATATTAAAATTTTAAAAAAACACTAAAAAATGATTACTGCTTCAGCAACAGCAATCTATGTCCTAGGACCTGTATATAGTTACCATAATTTAATAACACTAGTGACAGAAATGTAGATACAGGAGTTTAGGTATTTGAAATAGAACCATCTTCAACTACTGCATTTCTTATTACTAAGCAAGTGATTAAAAAGTTACTACTTAATTTCAAATATATGTAGCATAAATATCTATTTTCTTCATATTCTTAGTAGCAAGATTTCTACCTTCTATACTCCTGTGCCAAAATTATTTCTCTTCTCTTCTCTTTCCTCTCCTTTCCTTTCTTTCTCTTACTTTTCTTTCATTCTTATCTTTCTTTCTCTCTCTCTCTCTCTCTCCCCCTCCCTCCCTCCCTCCCTTCCTTCCTTCCTTCCTTTCTCTTTCTCTCTCTTTCTTTCTTTGTATTCCTTAGCAAAATCTCCTCAATATATCTCCTCAGTGTCAGTTAGCCTATACCAAATGTCTGACTTATCTCTTCTTTTCTATTCCAGCTCCCATTATTTAATATCTGCTTTGTTTATAAAGCCTCTTGCAAAGTTTCTCAGGGTCCCTTGAAGAGAAAGCTTTGTCTATGGTCATGATGTAGTGCCTTCCTACTCCCATAGCTTTATTTCCTCAGGGTCCAAGAGAGTAATGAGTTCTACGCAGAACTGGAGAGGAAGAATTCCTTCATAATTCTGTGATAGGGCTGTATTGAACCCTGATTTTCACCAGTATTCTCCATCTGCTCCTGTTGCTAACCTCTATTAGTATGCACTCAAATCAAAGCCAGATAATTCTATGTGGAGCAAAGGTCATTTTTTTTTCTATCCTCCTCAAACCCTTCCACATTTTTTTCTCACATTTATCTTTGCTCCAGGAATTTGATAACTAAAAATCCACACATATGTATAGAGACAAAGGTATATAATTATGAAGGTGTATCTTTCTTAACAAAAGCAGTCCTAAAATACTAGATACTAGACACTAGTCACATTATGCTATTGAAATATTTCTAGTCTTAATTGAGATGTGCTGTAAGTGTAAAATGAACTACATATTTAGAAGCCTTAGTAGTAAGAAAACCCAGACATTTTAGAAATCTTAAATATTTATATTGATTACACTCTAAAACACATTTTGGGTATATTAAACTACATTACTAATACTACTATCTGATTTCAATTTATCTTCTTTGTGTGGCTACCAGAAAGTTTAAAATTATGTATGTGGCCCACATTATGTTTCTATTGGACTGTCTTGATAGAGAATAATATTGAATTAAGATTTATGTTTGTACTGTCTTTCTTTAATAGCCACACTTATTTTCAATAAGTGTTTCAATGATGGTGTTAATTTTCTAATAATCCAGTGCACAAGGGTGACCACAAATAAGGCAGGTGACCATTACGGTAGGTATTTGCAAATACCCATGGTTTCATAATATTTTTATCTATTGTTCCTCCTTAGAATGGGGCTAATATTTCTGGCTTCAGAGAGTTCTATCATTCTGGTTTGTAAGAGAACACTGAAGTTATTATGGGTTTGATACTTAATATTCAATACTAATAAATTGTTGATTCTGTTACATAATTAATTATTAACTGAAATTGAGGGCATAGCCATATAAACTATATCCATATAGTGAATATATTACAAGTATCAGTAAAATAAACATTTATTTTGCATGTCATCTGCTTAACTCAATATTTCAGGATAAATAAACTGAGTAATAGATTTAGTAGTATGCACACTTTCTTGTTAAGGTAACAAGAAAATGAGTCTTTTGAATACAAGTAAATATGAATTATTTATCTAAAAGCAATTTTAGATAAATCCAGGGGGGGCTGGATGGCTCAGTTGGTTAAGAGTCAGACTCTTGCTTTTGGCTTAGGTTATGATCTCCAGGTGTGGTGAACTCGAGCCCCGCATAGGGCTCTGTGCTGGCAGCATGGAGCTTGTTTGGGATTCTCTGTCTCCCTGTCTCTCTGCCCCCTCCTTGCTTGCATGCTCTCTCTCTCTCTCAAAAATAAATAAATGTTTAAAAGCATTTTTATAGATATCTTAGATGTGGATGTTAAGAAAAAGACTACATCGGGGGCACCTGGGTGGCTCAGTCAGTTAAGCGTCCGACTTCGGCTCAGGTCATGATCTCACGGTTTGTGGGATGGAGCCCCGCATAGGTTCTGCACTGAGCCTGGAGCCTATTTCGGATTCTGTGTCTCCCTCTCTTTTTGGCCCTCCCCTGTTGACACTGTCTCTCTCTCAGAAATAAATAAAATATATATTTTTTTAATTTAAAAAGCATTTTAATAAATTGTTTCTGTTGTGTGTTCTAGTATCACAGTATTTTGTACAGTTTTAATAGTATTATGGACAGATGGCAAGTATAAAGACAATGGAAGTCAGGCCTAATAAATATTATGAGAATCTATGAATTTCAGATTATTGTGTTCAATGTATAAATGAAGTTTTCATACCCGCAGTAGCAATCATAAATGATAAATATATGGCTTATATTTTGTAAACACATGTAGTAACAACGATGGTATGTTATTTTGTAAATGGCTACAAATTTTTCATTTGTATAACATCAAGCTATAAAACACTATTTTCAACATTTGAATGTCAGTGAGAGTTATTACAGACTACATAAAACAGCATTTTTATTATCTATGCTGGTGTCTAGTCATATCAGTTTTGTTTCTTTTCATATGTTACCTTTGTTACCATTTTATAAGATTATAAATGTGCATTTTATTATAGAATCTGATGACCATTGCTAGATTTTAATATTTAAAAATTATCCTATTTCAAACGATATTTTATTACAGGAGTAAATATATTACTAAAGAATCTCAATTTGTATTTACATTACAACTAAAAATTCAATGACTTGTAAGAAGAACAAAATGCTGATATTGGGTTATATGAAATATATGGGTAATTAGTATGAGAATAATTTCAAGGCAGCATATTATTAAAACATTTGACTCTGATCTCTTATTGCAAAGCTAGCAGTTATTCAAACTAATTTCATATATAAATTGAATGTATTATGTGGCATGCTGTATGAAGAATATGGAAATTCTTCAGACACCCTTGAAAATTGGATTATCCAAGAATTAGATGGTTAATACCATTATAGAAAAAAATGAAAGTATTAAAAAAGACAATACAGCTATAAACTTGACTTTGGTATTATTTTCTATACAGACTCTCAATATCCAATAGAAATATAATATAAGCCGTAAATGATTTTTAAATTTTCTAGCAGCCACATTAAAAGAGTTAAAAGAAATAGGTGAAGTAAATTTCAATAATATATTTTATTTATTTCAATATATCTAAATATTTTAAATTTAATGTCCAATCTATATAAATATTATGTAGATAGATGGCATTCTATTTTCATACTAATTCTTTAAAAACTGGGCATACTTTAATTTAAAACACATCTGAGTTTGAACTAGATGCATTTCAAGTGCTCAACAGTGTCATGTGATTAATGCATTGGACAGCAAAGTTTTGATTTGATTTTATTATTTTTTTATGTTTTATTTTCATTTTTGAGAGAGAGGGACAAAGTGTAAGCATGGGAGGGAGAGAGAGAGAGAGAGAGAGAGAGAAAGAATCCCAAGCAGGTTCCAGGCTCTGAGCTGTCAGCACAGCAGGGCTTGAATTCATGAACTGGGAGATAATGACCTGAGCTAAAGTCGGATGCTTAACTGACTGAGCCACCCAGAAGCCCCATAATTTTAGATATCTCAGTGAATAAAGTATCTAGCGTTCACAATATTAATGTTCCCATTGTGAACTCTCATATTATTTTACTCTAGATTTTCCCTTTGTAACTCTACAGAGGTCTGGGAAAAATATTCCTTTACACAGTCAATCTGGATAAAATCTCAGGAATATATTATTTTTACATTGTCAACTTTTAACCAGCAGTAAGCAGATAATAGCAGAAGATGCACTGGACACTAGAACTACAAGTAAGAATAGAGGGCCTTTTTATTTACCAGCTGAGATAGGTCACAAAGGGAGGTGTCCAATGCACTAAGAAAAGTGCTGTGGTGTTAAATAAAAAATGTAAAATAAACACAAAAGCAGAAGAAAAACAATTTTAGTAGGGGTGCAGACATAGATCAGATCGTTTCTTATAAAGAATATCTTATTTGAGGGGAGCCTGGGTGGCTTAGTCGGTTAAGCGTCCGACTTTCGCTTAGGTCATGATCTCGCGGTTCGTGGGTTCGAGCCCCGCGTCGGGCCCTGTGCTGACTGCCAGCTCAGAGCCTGGAGCCTGTTTCAGTCTGTGACTCCCTCTCTCTCTGACCCTCCCCTGCTCACGCTGTCTCTCTCTCTCTCTCTCTCCTAGAAATAAATAAAACATTAAAAAAAAAAAGAATATCTTATTTGAAATGGTCCTCAAAAGGTTAAAAAAGTTCAATAGCCTTAATCTAACTCTGCCTTCTCACTGAACTCTGAAAAGCCTGCATTGATTATACCTGGGAAAAATTATGTAACTCTGAATATGGGACCAGTTTAATCTGCAACTTCAAAGAGATTCTCAGCGATATGAGGAAATCCATCTACGTTTCTACAATCAGCGTCCAGTCTTCACACTGTCTCTTAATCCTTCAAGTCCCTGAAACAGCAAACTCAAACATCCACCACTCACAAAAAACATTACTTCCTTCTGAGACAAAATAGAAACCATAAGACAGGAAGTTATTTCACAGACATCTGCATATATTCCTGGTAACACATACAAACATCTATTTTATTTTTCCCCTTCCTTCTTTTGAAAATATGTCCCATTTCCTGTCCTAGTCTTAGCTCTCCAATTTTGCTATTCTGGACTATTTAATCTCCTACTTTTCTAGGATCTTATTCTATCCATTTTATGTTTGTGTGTGTGAGTGTGTGTGTGTAAATCTCTGTAGATTTTTTTTCCTCCTATTCTTTCTTGTCTCCATGTACATTTAACCTTGTTCACATTTCTCACATCTTAAATAAATACAAAATCTTTGCTTTGATCCTACACACTTTCTTGCATCCTACATTCTTTAACATTCAATACTTTAAAGAGCATTTGCATCTTCATTATCTTCAGTCTCCATTCCCCATTTACCCCACATTTATTGACAGACCCTCTTCTGCACTATAACACCATACACGATCTTCTTTCTGAGGTCATGAATTACTTCTGGTTCCCGGTACTCAGTGAGGACAACTCACTATCTTCATCATTTCTTTCTTTCCTGAAATTTTGCTTCTCTCCCTTTCCATTGCACCTATAATTTTGGTCATTACCTCTCAGCTTTTTCATCTGGTTCACTTTCTTCCTTACATCCCAAATACATACTACAGTTCAGATTTTCTCTAGGATTATCTTCTCTCTTCATGTCACTTGGCTCTTTAGCAGGAATATATACAATTGTATGTCTTCAATTATAATAATTCCTAAATGTATATTCTTAATGGAATTCTAATTCTGCAAATCTAGATTATATCTAAACTTACCTATGAGATCTCTCTTTGGATTTCTTGTAGTTAACTAAATTCTATTTTCCCTAAATTACTTGTGTTCCTGGATTCTTGATTTTACTTTGCAGAATCACAATTTAGTCAGTTGTTCAAAAGCATAAATCTATTTTTTGTCTTTGACTTTTCACTCTCCATTTCAATCCATGCCCCTCACCTCTTATTCTTAGCTGATTAGTAAAAGCATGCTGTCTTTCTGCCTCCCAAATATCTAACATTATTATTTAGTTCATTTTATTTGCAATGGCCGGGTTTTTTTGTTTGTTTGTTTATATGGATAGAACCAGGTTAATAACTTTAAAATACTTGGGATGTAGACAATGCATGGAAGGAGTCTATGTTATAGGTAAGTTTGGCTTCTATTAAGGATGCAGTCCCTTCTTATATTTCCCTCTCCAGAAATATGTCACATACCAATCCCTAGGTAAAGGATGATTAAGGAAAAGAAGGCAGTTAATGTGAGAAGATCAGTCAGAAAAGTTTGTGCAAGTTTGCATTTGTGTGTATGGGTGTGTATTTTTGTTTCTCCTTAACTGATATAAAAGGAGTTGGGGACAGTACCATAACATGAGCAAAAGTCTGGTTGATGACTTCACACTGTTCAGTGGTAATCTTATTATAATGTGTTTTATATATGTTGAAACAGAACCAAATTGTAGAAAGAAAAATTTTAGTCTACTCATGTTTTATCTTCAAAGACTGAGAAAAAGTAGTGCAAAAATGGTAGATGATAGCTATATAGACAGTTGATTAGATAGACAGATTACATAGATGATAGATGATAGATAGATAGATAGATAGACAGACAGATACATAGATAATGGAGTGATTGAGGGGAGAAAAACAGAGACAGAGACACACACACACAGAGAAAAATAGTCAATGTCTATTTTAGTGAAGATAAATATGTCCATTTGCAATCCTTTCTCTAATTGAATTCTTTACTACTTTTTTCTGTTTCAAAAAGGCTGTATACCTCACTCATGATCTCCTTTACCCTGTTGTTTTTAACATTCTTAAAAATATCAAATAATAATGATCATAATAGTGAATGTAATAATTGTAATATATTTTAATTCCCATGTTCCAATATGCATTGCAGTTTATATACACTACCCATAATTTTAGTATAAAATTTCATTACTATATAGTCAAAATACATAAAACATAAAAATATATCATTTGAGATGTACACATTAAAATTGTATACCAAGTAAATGTGCATTTTATATTTTCAGAATTTTCAAAAGGAAGAATAAGAGGTAATAAAGTATGAATTACAAGAATTCTTCCTCTAGTGTAAAGACTTTCTTAAGTTAAAAATTAATGTAGTGATATTAAAAATGATATAATTAATTGTATTTTGACTTACCCATCTATACATAATGAATCTGGGGATCTCAAAAGCATCAAGAAAAAATGAGATTATTTTAAAATGAAAAAGTCAAGGGGACAATATTTGTAATTGGATTATAACAAACTTTTCATCAAGTCTCATATAGAGTTAAAAAGTATTATTTTAGGGGCGCCTGGGTGGCTTAGTCGGTTAAGCGTCCGACTTTCGCTTGGGTCATGATCTCGCGGTTCGTGGGTTCGAGCCCCGCGTCGGGCCCTGTGCTGACTGCCAGCTCAGAGCCTGGAGCCTGTTTCAGTCTGTGACTCCCTCTCTTTCTGACCCTCCCCTGCTCATGCTGTCTCTATCTCTCTCCTAGAAATAAATAAAAACATTAAAAAAAAAAGTATTATTTTAGCAGCTGGAAAAGTAGTACAAAATACGCTCCAGGTCTGATTATGACACAAATGACAAATTAATATCCAAGGATCAAGATAAAGTTATATAACATTGTTTCATTTAATATTTTATGATTAATTAAACATTCTTCACTTATGTGGTATTTACATTTTGTATATTTTGCTGCTAATAATTTATATGAGAATGATAATGTTCGTTAAAGTTTATATTTCATGGTTATAATTCTACTTTGTCTTCTAAGATATGTTTACATGTTATTTTCAAAACATCTTTAATATTCAAGAGCACCTGGGTGACTCAATCGATTGAGTGTCTGAGTTTGGTTCAGGTCATGATCTCACAGTTCTTAGGATGAAGTTCCACATCAGGCTTTGGGTTGACAGTGCAGAGCCTGCTTTAGGCTCTCTGTCTCCCTCTTTTCCTTCCCCTCCCTTGCTCACTTTCTTAAAACGAAAATAAACATTACAAAAATATTAAAAAATCTTTAATATTTAGTAAATGTTAAATTAACACATAGCACACTGGTATTAATACTAATAAATAAATATTGGTACTGTGTTTTGGTAGTACAATAATTATTGATAATGGTAATCATTTTGGAAAACAGAAAAGATATAAAAGCAAACAGGGGAGAAGGGAAAGGAGACTAAATACTATTTTATATTTCATATCATTTTATAACTTATAAAACACTTAATAATTTTCCTGGTAATCCTTTCAAAGTAAAATTATTCAATATTTAGTCCATCTCAGCACCTCTCTGACAGTGTGACGCATTATCCTCCATTTTACTGGAAGGAACAGTTGTTAAAAGTCCTTAAGACTTGACTTCCTCTTGTCAGACTGACAATTCTTTCCCTGCCAACTCTCAGTTTTTCCACTAATTCATATGTTTTTCTACAAAATTATTTTATCTAGTTCTTGATACCTGTCTGGAATCACAATAATAAACAACTTTTGCTTCATTTCCCTCTATATGGATGAACAGCTCTTTTAATAGGTAGCATGGAGAGAAAAGGAAGCAGAGATGATCAATGAATGCTGTTATCAATTCAGCCAATGACTAGGAAATAGAATGGTATCAGTACACTGCCTAAGAATGGGCCACAGAAGTGTCAAGTGGAGTTCTTGAAGCAGAATACTCTTTCTACGTGATAAGTAATGGATGCAGTAGGGATGCCTACTGTAAGTACTACATACTGATTCTGAAGCTAAAAGTACTTCACTATCTCAAAAAGCACAGTGTTGGAGGTAAGTTGGTGACAGGGAAAGAGAGAAGGAGGGCAGGAGAAAAAGGAAGACAAAGGAAAAGATGAAGAAACAAGGAGAAGAATTAAAACTTTCTACAGGTCTCATTGGACAACAAAGAAGGGGAGAAAACAATTATTTTCACAAGGATATATTTTGTTGGGAGAGCAGGAAGGCAGGTTATTAAGGATGGAAATGGTTGATATCTTTTCTTCACATTAAAGGAATAGGAATCACAGAGTGAGAAGAATAGTAATTTGAATTGTCGTCAATAATAAGTCAAAGGGAAGAAGAAAGATTTCACCCAAACTATTTTATTTATAACTGGACATGAGAGAAAAAAATGTCAGTTGGCCATATTTTTTCCACAATAAAGGACTGAAGTTTCCTACTAAAAGAGAAAAAAATTCAGAATGAGCCTAAAAAAACAACTTTGGCAATGACATTTGCACTAACCCTCTTAAATGCTGTAATAAAGAAAGGTTTGTAATAAAGAGAGGTTGCATGTGAGGAACATGGGCATTAGATATTGCCAGTTTCTCTCACCTCCTTCCCATCAATTCTGTTCTCTCCTGTATAGCAGGAGCTGGAAGGGTAAAACCAAACTTCCCTTTCTCACTTGCATTTAGAGTTCTGATGGAAAGCAGCTTCTGTGAGTTAAGTGCAATGGCACAGAATGAGAAGTGAGGTAGGTGCCATCTCTCTGCAGCTGTGACATCTGGCAAACAAATCTGTGTAGCTGTGAGTGTTTGTGGGTACTGGGCTCCAATTCCAGGGTCTGTCCACCAGGATCATGAGCACAAAGTAGCAGTCATGAAAGTACAAGCAGCAGCAGTTTCCTAGATTGCAGATTGCCACCAAGGTCATATAACCTTGGAAACCATGGTCTAGTTATCAATTCCTTGACTTCTCCTCACTTAGCCCTTCCAATCATGTTTAATCACCAAATTCCCATGAAATACCTACAGTGATTTTCTGCTTTGAATTATATTAGATACTGATGAGAAAAGAGAGACCAGGAAAATGCAAATGAAAAGAAAAAGAAAGATACAGAACAGGATAAAGAGCCATGTTATATAGTGGAATTTTCAGATCATTATATGAATTATATAATGCAAGATTGCAAGAACATGACTTCTGCCTCACTTCCAAATTCTGTGCCCTAGTCCCAAATTGCAGTAGTTGTTCCTAGCTACAAAGGAGATGGAGAAATGTGGTTTTACCTTTCTAGTCACTGTTATGGCTGGAAAGGACAGAATGAATGTGACTAAGTGCAAACAAAACAAACAATATCTAGTGCACACCGTGCTCCTTATATAAAGCCTTTTTCATTACTTAATTTTAAGATATTTTTCATCAATATCATATAGCTCAAGTTGATTTTGCACATATTTTGTTTTAGTAGAAAATTTTAGAATTTAGCAGAATGTATATGACTACATATACATGAGCTTTGTGTATATACCTACACACTCATAAAGACACATGTAAAAAATATACACTTCTTATTTTCTTTTATAATGCATATGAATCATTTACAAATAATTTAAGTATTTCATGTACTTCTTTTTAAAATTAGATCTTTAAAACATTTCCAAAACTAAGGTTTATAAGGTACATTATCTGCTCATAAAACATTCCAATTAAAACCATAAGACTGACTCCACCAAAAAACTACTAAAATTTATAAATGAATTAAGTAAGGTTGCAAAATACAAAATCAATGAACAGGAATCTGTTACATTTCTATACAATAATAATGAAAAAGCAGAAAGAGAAATTAACAAAAAAAAAATCCCATTGACAATTGCACCAAAATAATAAAATACATAAGAATGACTTCCCCAAGAGATGAAAGACCTGTATAATAAAAACTATAAAACATTGGCGAAGGAAATTAAAGACAGCACATAGAAATGGAAAGACATTCCATGGTCAAAGATTGGAAGAACAAATATTGTGAAAATATCCATACGACCCAAAGCAATTTACAGATTTAATGCGATACCTATCAAAATATCAAAATTCACAGAACAAGAACAAACAGTCCTAAAATTTGTGTGGAATCACGAAAGACCACAAATAGTCACAGCAATCTTGAAAAAAAAAAATAAAACAAACCTAGAGATATCACAATTCCAGATTTCTAGTTCTACTACAAAGTTGTAGTAATCAAAACAGTATGGTATTAGCACAAAAACAGACAGAAGATCAATGGAACAGGATAGAAAGCCCAGAAACAAACTCATGATTATACAGTCAATTAATCTCCAACAAAAGGGGCAAGAACATGCAATGGGAAAAAGACAGTCTCTTCAACAAGTTTTAAAGTTAAAGTTTTAACGTTTTTCAGTATTTTTTTCTTTATTGTTAAAAATATTTATTTTTCTAAAAGATCTGAATAAAAGTTGGAAAGAGAAAGAAGGATGTCAAGTGGCCAAATCAAAACCCAGGCTGAGGAAAGACAAAGAGGCTGCCTATAAAACCCTGGCATCTGGAGGAAGGTACAGAGATTGAGACGGCTGCTGGCCCGTGGAACCGAACAGCATGGGTCAGCCATATTCATAAGTACCACTGAGCTGCAGCAGGGGCCACAAAGTTGCTGACCCCAATCATTCATCCTTTTTGAGAAGGCAGAAGTAGTTGCTCACTCTTAAGACATATCTGAAGTAGGCAAAACAAAGACACTATCTATTAGGAAAGGAGGATGTCAAATCATTTCTATGGCCATCCGGTTTCTAGGTTGAAGAAAAAAATTTCCCTAGATAACTAGTAGCCCATGAGCTATATACCACATGTGGTTCTGAGGTTGGAATTTATGCCGTATTTCCAGAATGCCCACATTGAGAAACTATCATGAAAATCAGTCCCTGAATACCGATATTCCCGGTATACTCAGAAAAGCAAATGCACAACACTCTTCAGAGGCAAAATTTCCACTAGGGTTCAATACAATCCATACAAAACTCCTCAGGTAAAATTGCTTATGCTGTAATGTTAAGAAGCACAGGAGCAAAAATCATCATACTCAATACACGGTCAACTTAGATTCATAAAAGTTTAAAGAAAGAACTTGCAGTGTATAAAATATACCACATGTGGGGGCGCCTGGGTGGCTTAGTTGGTTGAGCGTCCGACTTTTGCTTAGGTCATGATCTCGCGGTTCGTGGGTTCGAGCCCCGTCGCGCTCTGTGCTGACTGCCAGCTCAGAGCCTGGAGCCTGTTTCAGTCTGCGACTCCCTCTCTCTCTGACCCTCCCCTGCTTGCGCTGTCTCTCTCTCTCTCTCTCTCTCTCCTAGAAATAAATAAAAAAAAAAATTAAAAAAAAATCCCACATGTGTATATTTATGTATCTACTTTTTTGTAATATATTTAAATTAGAAAATGAACTTGAACTTTCTAAATCTGCCAAAGAGTAAAGAAAAACTTTTTGAAGTTAGAATTCAGTGAAATAAAAATTCATTTTTTTAAATTGAAGAACTTTTTAATGTTTCATTTGGAACCCAAAGGAATCAAAGCTAAATCAAAATGTGTCTTTTTTAACTAAAGCTCAAGGAAACTGAAGCCCTTCATCAAACCTCATTCACTGCAGTTCTACTTCAGCTTGGTCTTTGCCGCAGGCAAAGATCAGATCCCCCAGGGAAATGAAATTGCTACCACACCTGAAGTCTGGGCTGCCCTTTTTAAGAATGGATATGGTGCCTTCAAGACTGTGAAAGTTGGGGTGCCTGGGTCGGTTGAGCGACTGACTCTTGATTTCAGCTCAAGTCATGATCCCAGGGTCCTGAGATGGAGCCCTGAGTCAGTGTGGAATGTCACTCCTCATACGTGGAGCCTGCTTAAGATTCTCTCTCCCTCTGCCCCTCTACCCATATGGTGATCTTGCATTCTCTTTCCCTCCCTCTCTCTCTTAAAAAAAAAAAAAAAAAAAAAAAGAAAAGTAAAGAAAATCTGTGAAAGTTGCGTTAGTTCATGGGTAAGTCTGTCATGTTTTTTTTTTCTTTTTTAGAAAAAGAAAATCCAAAAAATTAACAAACTCTATTAGACTATCAAATAACTAGTCACATTCACAAACTTTAGAAACACAACCAAAGCCATAGTGTTAAAGAAGTTACCTCTGGACAACTTTTGTACATCAAACCTGGTATTGTATTTCAGTTTGCCAAAAATCAGGGCAGAAGTAAACTTACGAAGTAAACAGTTATTCCTGGAAAGAATGTGGTTGGAAAAAATCTTGGTTTTAGTTTAGCCAGAATCACAGTGTCCATTTTTTTAAAAATTCTTTTTGTCTTTCCTGCCTCACTGATTCTGAATCAATTTATATGCTGCCATCTGCTTTCTACTTTTACTTCCAGACTGCTAAGAGCTTCCGGAGAAATTCACCAAACAGTACCAATAGTTTCTGCATTTTCATGATTTCCAACCTCCAGTGACTTACTATACTTCCATCTGCCAAACTTTTTTCACTTCTAATCCTCTTTTTTGATGTCCCTCTAAACATTAATCCATCTGTTTTCTTTATATTTGAGCTTAAGATTTCATACTGTAACATATTGTAAATTGCCCGACTTTGTATTTTATAAGAAATTATACAAATAAAATACTGCAGAAAAGAAAATACCTGGGAATAAATTCATACATTTGCATTATTTGTGTGTGTGAAAAGTTTTCCAATGGCATGGATTTTCCCTTTGGGCCATTTTCTTTAAATATCATAAAAATTACTAAGAAATTAGAGATGATAATTAATGTAGGTTTATATCATTCCTTCCATATTAATAAATTAATAAAGACCAAATTGCACAAAAAATATCAAAATTGGAACTATAAACACTCAAAAACATTCTTACCAGTTGAATTAAACAGGTATGAGGTTTCACTTATACTAATCTGGTACTTTATTTTTTTTAATTTATTGGTATATTTTGAGAGAGAGAGAGAGAGAGAGAGTAAGAGAGCAGGGAAAGGGCAGAAAGAGAGGAAAAGAAGGAATCCTAAGCAGGCGCCATGCTACTATCTCAGAGCCCCCAGGCTCAATTTCACAAAATGTGAGATTATAACCTGAGCCAAAATCAAGAGTTGGATGCTTAATTGACTGAGCCAGCAAGGCACCCCATAATCTTGTACTTTAATCTTGTTGTGTAATCTTACAAATTGATACTTAAACAGACATTGCTCTTTTAGCTACATAGTTTTAGTTTGTATCTGTATTATTTTCTTTATAAGAGTCCCTTACTCTCTATCCATGCTCCAGAAAACACACACACACACACACACACACACACACACACATTCTGCTTTATGATGTCTATTTACTGAAGAACAAGGCAATAATAAGAAAGTTGGCCTAAATACATGAAAGTCCTCTTTGCTCTTACCAGTTGGTTCATACACTGTGAATCTCTGTCATACTCTAGATTTTAAAACTATCCGGTTCAATATCCATAACATCCCAGTGGTACCAAGTGTATCCATCTGTAAAACAAGCTTACAAAAAACTAGCAACAACTTTCAAATAATAAAGCTGTCCTTCTCAGAGAAGAAAAACAGTTAACTTCTATTATTCTATCTATAATTGCTCAGGTTTCTATAGTAAAAAAAAAAAAAAAAAAGCAACTAGAAGGATATCTGAATGGATAACTTTATCTCTGATGCAGCTACAGAGGTAAAAACTAAAACTTAGCCAAAAGGTGCTTCTTGCTAATATTTCCTCCTTGTCCAGAAACCCATGCATATTATAGGTATTTCTCTGTGTTCTTTCTTTCATAAACAATTCCTTATTCTCTCTCTATAGTTTTGCACTTACAGGAGAGAGACAGGAGCTGAGGAAATGTTCATTGCCCTCTTGATGGTGAATTCATCACCATTTGTAAATATTTTCCAAAATCTTATATTTCTACATCTTTCAACATTATAAACCAGATACACTTCTATTATAGCTCTTTAACTTCGACTATTTTTGAGAAAGTTATCTGAGGGGATTACTTCAATGTGGTAAGACACAGGATCTAAAATTATTACACATATTTACACATGACATTTTCTTTAACATGTGACATTTTATTTTTATGATTGATAGGTGTGTTATATTGTTTTAACCATTTAAGTATGTTCAAAATAGAGCCTGTCTGTGTCTTAAAAATATTTTGAGTCTACTCAATAGATGTCTGTTTTACTGAGTTGACTTTGATTTTGTTAGTTAACTATTTTGTGAAAAAGTCATTAAATTAATTCCTAAGGATCTTGTTAATTATAACTATTGGATATTAATACAAGTTATCAATGATATCTTAAATTTTAATTTATGCACATCAAGTTATCTTATATTTGATATTTTTTATGATGTGGCTATTTTTTTTAATATAAAAAAGCTTCAGAAATCATAGTTCAGTGTGGGAGGAGCACTGAGGAATTCAACTATAAATGGACCGTATTTGTCAAATTTGCTCAGTTAAAAATATTTACTCTAAAATAAAAGAAATTTAAAAAATCAAATAAGGATAATTATTTTAAGGAATAGAAAGACAATGTAATTAATAAATTTTGTCTCAAAGATACTTAAAGATCATTTTAGGTAAGTAGTTTCTAAAAGTATATATATTATATAGTAAATAGAGCAATCAATAATGAACAAAATAAGTAGAAAATAAATTATCATGGTCAGTTTATAGGTACTAAATTTCACAACTTCTTCACTCAAAGCTATCAAACATCTACCTGCACAATGTTTAGGACATAATTTCAGTGATCCAGTATTTCTACAATAAATTCGCTCTTCATCATGTCTTGTTCATATTAATGATAGAGAAGAACATACAAGGCTCTGGGTTTTGCATTCATTATAAATTCCAGTCTATGCGGATAATGAAACATTGTTGGCAATGTAATCCATCATCAGTTCATTACTTTTCTATTCTTAAAGTCACTTGGCCTATAGAAATAGAGCTTATTATATCTTGCTTGAATGGTGATTGCAAGAGCATACATATTTCCCTGGGTCATGTCTTTGGAACTCACTTGTATTCAATTATGCTGCATTAGTTAAACTCTAGTTCCCCTTATATACCTCATTATTCTACCTGTGGCATAAGAAAATTGCTCAAAATTTCATTTGATACATTATTTTGATAGCTCACATACGCACATGCACATTATATATACTCACACACCCCAAAATTGTGTGTATTATTTAAATAGAAACAAATTGAAACATTATAATATTATATATAGAATGACCTTTTTTCACTGTATGTGTGTCATACCCCATACTAAACTTAATCATTATGAAAACGTTTTTCACAAAATTAAACATTATTGTTATAATAAAATTCATCTATGTTATCTATTTTTACTACAATTTTTCTTTTAAATAGAAAAACATCAAGATCAACTACATAGTACTTGGTATCCCATACCAAATTATTTTCACTAAAGTAGACACAAGAAGAGAGAGAGAAAAAAAGAAGAAATATACACTCTCAGTGTTTTATGTTGTCCTCATTTATAAAAGAAACATAGAGAATCAAGCATTCCCTAAGTACCTACCTTATCGCATTGTCTCATTTAATCCTCAGGACAACTGTGTGATACTAATGTACAAGGAATGGGGTGCTGGTTAAGCCATTGGAAAAATAAGCAACACATCCAAATTATATAGCTGTGGAGAAACAGAATATAGACTGGAATATTATCTGACTCAAAAGTCCCAGGTTTTTTATTAAAATGTAGCAAAACCTCAAAAATTAAAAAAGACAGAAAGAAAAGCAAAAAGTAAGAAAAGAAAGAAAAAGAGCTCTAATCTGAGAATTATTTTAATCTATTTTATAAAAAATGCTATTTAGTATCTGATTATTTGATTTTCTACTGCTGGAAATATATTCTGTATTTAATATATTCTGTATTTATAAGCAAGCTAATTCTAAATGATGTATTTTATTTTAATATAAAGTATTGATGCTTAGGATAAAAATGTGGCAATTTCATTACATTTAGAAACAGAGAATGTGTAACAGTGCTTGACTTCCAGTATATTGGAGTCATGGAGATCTTGATGAAAATTCTGACATTTAGTGGAAGTGAGGCTTTGGCCAAATTAATTTACCCCACTAAATCATCATTTTCTTCTCTATAAAATGGGGTTAATAAAGACAATTTCCCAAAGCTACAGAGTCCATGATTTAATACATACAAAGCACCTAACATGTCATTTTTTCTTTTCATTGCTATTGTTATTAGCAGATGAATTAAAAATAAATAAAGTTTAAGTTACAAATGCATGCAGTTAATATGAAAAAAATAGAATCATTTCAATGTAAATAAGATGCAATCAATTAAAATTCGTTCGAAAGATTTTTTCTACATAGTAATTTATTCTGTATTAAAAATTTAAAACTAATTTTAGAGGCACCTGGATGGCTCAGTTGGTTAAGCCTCCGACTTCGGCTCAGGTCATGATCTCATAGTTCGTGGGTTCGAGCCCCGTGTCAGGCTCTGTGCTGACAGCTAGCTCAGAGCCTGGAGCCTGTTTCAGATTCTATGTCTCCCTCTCTCTCTGACCCTCCCCTGTTCATGCTCTCTCTCTCTCTCTCTATTTCTCAGAAATAAATAGAAACATTTAAAAAAACTAATTTAAAAAAATCAAATAAATATATTTTAAAGAACTTCAAATATATATGTTCAAAAGAATATATTAACTTAAAAACATTCCAAATATTTGGAATTTTAAATCAAGAAACTATTTAGACTTTTGTTTTATTTTATTTTTTTAATTTTTAATGTTTTATTTATTTTTGAGAGAGAGAGAGACAGAGTATGAGTGGGGAGGGGCAGAGAGAAAGGGAGACACAGAATCTGAAACAGGCTCCAGTCTCTGAACTGTCAACACAGAGCCTGATGCTGGGCTCCAGCACGTGAACCACGAGATCATGAACTGAGCCAATGTCGGACCCTTAACCGAATGAGCCATCCAGACGCCCCTTTAGACTTTTATTTTTATTAATGTTTTATTGCATTTCGGAAACTATAGGGTTTCATTTGTAGAAAATATTCTGTAGTATCATCTCACGTCAAAGATATATAATATTAAGAAACCAAAGGAATTTATTTCTTCTTCTTTTTTTTAATGTTTTTATTTCTTTCTCGGAGAGAGAGAGAGAGACAGCGTGAGCAGGGGAGGGTTAGAGAGAGAGGGAGTCACAGACTGAAACAGGCTCCAGGCTCTGAGCTGGCAGTCAGCACAGAGCCCGACGCGGGGCTCGAACCCACGAACCGCGAGATCATGACCCAAGCGAAAGTCGGACACTTAACCGACTAAGCCACCCAGGCGCCCCAGGAATTTATTTCATTAGGCAACTGATGTTTATATATAGAATTAATCTGTATTTTAAAAATTCCATATGAGATACTATAAATGCATATTATTTTATTAAATGATTCTAATTTTCCAAAACCTTTGCCAAAATATATATCTTATGTTTAGTGGGGAAAAATTATTTTCATTAGCTCAAATACCTGAACACTTTGGGATGCCTGAGTGGCTCAGTCAGTTAAACATCTGACTCTTGATTTCAGTTTAGGTCATAATTTCACGGTTGGTGGAATTGAGCCCCTCCTCAGGCTCTGTACTGACAGTGTGTAGCCTGCTTAGGATTCTCTCTCTCCCTCTTTCTCTGCCTCTCCTCCACTCACTCACTCTCTAAATAAATAAATAAGTAAATAAATAGGTTTTAAAAAATTTAAAATATCACCAACATTTCATGCTGACTTAACTCAGAAACTTTTCAACATGTATAGAGACTTCTCGATATGTTACCTCATATATGATACAATTAAAACCCTCTAAATCAAAATAGCTTTAATCCATGAAAAGCATATTGTACGTGTATTATTTTTAGGGATATGAATACTTGATATATTTATGCTTCTTATATATATGGTAGATTGAAATGAGAACAATGAACAAATTAATCAATTTCTATTCATTATAAACAGTCCATAGACAGGAGACATTGCAAATTAATGCAAGGCAAAATATAATTACAGCAGATGGTGATGCAATCAGCAAAGAATAAACAAAAAGCTTGGAATATAAGCAGTAAATATAGAGATTTGATTTTTCTGGTCAAGGTAGAAGGATTTACATTACAAATACTCAAGCTTTCTTTGCAGCATGGATCCTTTGAATGATTTGTGAAAGTTTCTAAATTGATAAGTAGAAAAGTATGCTTTAGGTAAACTGCACTAATTACAAAATTCACTTCTTTTATCATCCTGCTTTGAGCTACTGATTAAAGAATAAGAAAGACTTTAGATTAGGAAAATATGGGCCTTCATATGGCTGCCTATGAGCATTTGTCAGGTGTAGATATAAGCTCTCAATTTAGATCTGCTCTGTTAGTGATATAATATATGATCATAATTGTGAAAGTTGGATACTGAGAGCAGCCAGATCATGAGTTGATCACAGTAAAAATAAAAATAGATTGTATAATTTCCAGTTGAAGCTTGGATGTACAAATAGCTCAAATGTTGTGATTTTTGTTCTTACATTAGGGAAAATATCTGAACTAAGTGAAATCCAATGAGTCTTCTTGAATTATCACAGAATTTAAATCATAAGGCAAACCAGCATCTCCAAAATCTGGAGATGAAGATGAATACAGAGAGTCATATATGAGATGAGCTTACCTGGAGCAGAAGACTGGTAGAACCATAAACCAGAAGAAGTAAAAGGTAAACAGGACTAATTGTGGGAGGCAGATTATAGACTGGACCCTCTGTCTTAGAGTTGCTTAGCACATACACTTCATGGGCCTTTACCTCCAGTACCCTACCAGTTCCTCAAGGTGGAGAACCAAGGAAACCCTCAGGAAACTTACTTATTTTGAAATACATCCAGAAAGTCTCCAGAACAAAAGCCTACTCAACAAAGACAAACATGTTATAGGAGCTTTACCCAACTACAACCACTGTATCCTTTCTTTCTCACCTATGAGGGACAAAAAAGCTGAAAAATAGTTGTGAAGAGCACTGCCCAAAGTCACAGGCCAACATAAGGCTAATTTATCATAGGATTAGGGTGCCTGGGTGGCTCAGTTGGTTGAGCATTCAACTCTTGATTTTGATTCAGGTCATGATCTCATAGTTCATGAGTTTGAGCCCCGCATCAGGCTCCGCACTCTGCACTGATGGTACAGAGTCTGCTTGGAATTCTCTCACTTTCCCTCTCTCTCTGCCCCTCCTTTCTCTCTCTCTCTGTCTCTCTCTCTTTCTCTCTCTCTTTCCCTCTCTCTCTCTCAAAAAAATAAATAAATAAACTTTAAAAAAGGATTTGTCATAGGATTATAGAATGTTTCACCTAACCCCAAACCTTATCACTGCCTCTACAGACCTTCAAGATGATAGCAGTGAATTACAGCTGAAGAACTGTAAAATTCAGACTCTATTTTTAAAGGAGTTTTTAGGGACACTGATAGTGGAGGAGACAAAAAAGAGAAAGTTGAAGCCTCTGACACCTACAGAAACAGCAAATATGAAACACAACCTAGCGCTTAATCTAACACTGAAGGCCTATTTAACTCAGTTCCTATTACTAGATACATAATATATTTAAAGAATTGGGAATACTATCTTATAAAGTACCTGCACTATCCACAATAGCAGAATGAGATTAATTATATTGGTGTATTATTATTAACTCTAAGTCAAGTACTAAAAATTTTAAATAATATATTTACATACAAAAAGAGAAAATAAAATGGAATCATATAAAATACACAGTTAAACCAGAAAGAAAAACAGAAAAAGGAAGAATAAAAAGAATAAGTGAAATGATTAAAAATTACATTGTAAATATTAAGTCAACTATAGCAACAATCAAGTAGTTATGTAAAAAAACCTGAGTGGATTTAAAAAATATAAATACATGTTTCTATAAGAAATAGGCTTTAAATATGCAGAAATGGGTTAATAGTAAAAGGATAAAGAAAGACATGTCATGCTAACACTGATTTAAAAAAAGCTGGAGTAGCAGCTATATTAATTTCAGACAAAGCAGACTTCAGAACAGGAAAACTATCAAGAAAAGAAGTACTACAATAATTAAAAGGTGGTCAATTTTCAAAAAGACATGACAATTATTAATCAACAAAGCATTAAATATGTGAGGCAAAAACTAATAGAATTACAATGGATGTAGACAAATCCGTTATTATACTTTGAGGCTTCAGTAATTCCTTTTCAGTAATTGATAGATGAAGCAGGCAGAAAATCAGTAAGTATATAGTTAACCTGAATTGTCCTTTCAATCTACTTGATCTAATTGATATTTATGAAATACTTCATTCAACAAGAGCAGAGTACACATTTTTCTAAAGATCACATGGAACATTCACCAAAAAAGACCACATTCTGGGCCATAAAAAATACAATAAAAAATTAAAGAAATAGAAATCATATAAATGTGTCATCAGACAATAAAATAATTAAATTAGAAATCAAAAATAAAATAATAGCTGAAAAATTCCCAAATATTTGGAAATCATACAACACATAGAAAACATACAAATGAAAGTAGTATCAATAGAAATTTTCAAAATTTGCAATACAAATGAAAATTTGTATTATCGAATGTTGTGGGATACAATGAAATTAATATTTAGAAAATGATTAAAGCATTAAATGTATGTACGAATGGTTTTTGTTAAATAAGTAATATGTCATTTGGGGGGCTGAAGTAGAAAAATAAATCAGTAAAGCATTCCAAGCCCAAAATACAAGAAATAGATTTGAAATCTTGTTCCCAAATATTTTCTCTAATAATTGAATTTGTTTAAGAAATCAAGAAATAACTAGATTCATTTTCAAAATTAGGCTAATACAAAAGTAAAACAAACTAAAATAAAACAAAAATTATGTATAGTTAGGTAGGTAGTTAAGCTGATTAACCTCCAGGAAAAACTGTAGCTATCTTTTTCTTTTTTTTTTTTAAATTTAAATTTTATTTTTATTTATTTCTAGGAGAGAGAGAGAGACAGCATGAGCAGGGGAGGGTCAGAGAGAGAGGGAGACACAGAATCTGAAACAGGCTCCAGGCTCTGAGCTGGCAGTCAGCATAGAGCCCGACGCGGGGCTTGAACCCACGAACCGCGAGATCATGACCCAAGCGAAAGTCGGACGCTTAACCGACTAAGCCACCCAGGCACCCCAAAACTTTAGTGCAATCTTTAGTGACATGCTGGAGAAATATGAAACATAAAACTAGGTTTTTACTGTTTTTTTCAACTTTATTGAGCTATAATTGACATACAACATTGTGTAACTTGAAGTGTAAAATTGCTGATTTGATGTAGTTATATATTGCAAGATGATTACCACCATACTATTAGCTAACATCTCCATCATATCACATGATTGCCATTTTGTTTTTGTACTGAGGGTAAGAACATTTAAGATTACTGTTTAATCAACTCTTAAGCATATGACCCCATATTAACTATAATCACAATCCTGTGCATTGGATCCGCATAACTTATTTATCTTACAATTGGAAGTTTGTATCCTTTGATCAACATCTCTCTATTCCTCCTCCCCAACTCCAGTACCTGACAATCACCTAACAACTCATCTCTCTAAGAGTTTTTATTTAGATTTGGCAGATAAGTGATATACTATTTTTGCCTTTTTCTGTCTGACTTATTGCATTTAGTATAATGCCCTCAACTTTCAACTATGTCACAAGTGGCAGGATTTTATACCTTCTCATAGCTGTGTACGTGTGTGTGTGTGTGTGTGTGTGTGTGTGTGTGTGTGTGTGTATGGCATGTATAATATAAAGAAATCATGATTTTGTCATCCATTCATCAATGATAGACAGTGGTTGTTCCCATATCGTGACTATTGTGAATAGTGCTGCAATCAACGTGGGAGTGTACTTCTCTCTTTGATATCCTATTTTCACTTCCATTAGATATACACCTATAAGTAGGATTTCTGGATCTATGGTTGTTCTATTTTAATTTTTTAAGAAATATCAATACTGTTTTCTATAAAGCTCAATCTTGACAGTCATTTTACAGACTCACGTGAAACATACAGGGATAAGTGCAGAAAATATTTTAGCATAAACAAATCTGAGAGACTTACTGGGACCCACATATCTAATAGAGGCAGGGATAGGGAGAATATCCCAGGGAATTTCCCGAGAAAGAACATAAATTTAAACACATATACTGAAAGTACTTCATAAAGCAATAGATGAAGAATTCATGGTAAAAGCTAATAGGAAATCCTCAGAAATCTGGGTGTTATGTGGAAACTAATTTGACAATAAACTATTTGTAAAATAAATAAATAAATAAAAAATAAATCCACTATTATACAAAAAAAAGTTTTCAGAAATTTGGAATGGACATACATGAGAAGAGGAGGTCAGATAATCATCAGAAAATACTTAATAATTATGGATTAAATATTAAACTTGCATAATTTTAATTATAAAGTACTATACTATAAATATCATATAGATTACATCTGTGCTCCCTAAGCACAAGCCTATGTAACTGATTAATTTAAGACCTGAATAGCTTAGTTCAGCCAAGTCAAGCACATGTTCAAACAACAATAGATAGAAATAATTTGGTACAATCAATCATAAGCAGATGCAAATATAATGACAGCTGTTAAGATGTGAGATTCAGTTTTCCTGAAGCTCCTTCTTAATATGAAAAAAAGGAAAAACTCTATTGCTTGAAAATATTATGTTTTACAAAACTGAAAATAGTTTAGAATTTTTATCTTGAACATCCAAACAAATTAACACAATCTATAATATGCCTAGGACTTCACTAGCTTTACTTAATTATTTCTGGTTGTTAAGTTAATATAAAAATTATGATCACTGAAGCTTAGTAAGACAAACATCACAGTTTATTATATTTTATAAGTAATTTTATATGAATATAAAACATACAATGGAAATTGCACTTACCTACAACTTATTAAAATATATTATAACATGATATCTTGTTTGCACAGAAACATGATTTTTATGTGTTTTGCAATAGTTTATATAAATTATTAATCATGAGAAAAATGTTGGCCTACAGTATCAGATTTCTGAATTGTTTTAATATTCCAAATAATTTGTGTTTCCTGGTGAATAAAACAGACTTCTACATCTATATCTTATACTAACTTCACCTGAGTTCTAAAATGTTATATTTTATTTCCCAAACAATGGCCATATTTTGATATCTACAGTCCCCAAAGCATTCATAGAACATTAATTTTGTCAATAAACATGTATCTCATACATATTTGTGTATCTCAAAGTAAACACATTTTACAAAGTAAATATAAATATATTGTGAATACAGTAAACTATTGTTAAATAAACTCATTAAGAATTTGAGTATACTTGAGGGGCACCTGGGTGGCTCAGTCAGTTAGGCGTCCAACTTTGGCTCAGGTCATGATCTCATAGTTCATGAGTTTGAGCTCCACGGTGGGCTCTATGCTCACAGCTTAGAACCTGGAGCCTGCTTAGGATTCTGTGTGTGTGTCTCTCTCTGCCCCTCTCCCCCTTGTGCTCTGTTTGTCTCTCTCTTTCTAAAATAAATAAATATTTTTAAAAAGTTTTTAAAAGAATTTTAGGATATTTGAGTTATATTTATGATAAATTGGAATTATTTTTCATAAATAAAGTATGAAAAACATATGAACTTAAAATTCATAAAATCTGATTTAGAAAAGGAAAAAACATTTTTTATAAAGCTCTTCAAGAAAATGT
The DNA here is from genome assembly GCF_008692635.1 of Crocuta crocuta. NCBI lineage: Eukaryota > Metazoa > Chordata > Mammalia > Carnivora > Hyaenidae > Crocuta > Crocuta crocuta. The sequence goes on along the minus strand of NW_027532175.1, from coordinate 387,789 downwards.
ATGTATTTGTAAAGGTATTGATGGAAATCAATTGTTTAAATATTTTTGAGTTTACAGATCATTATGCATTAACATTGAAACTAGTGAATTGAATTAATATTGTGAAAACCATTTCTTTGAAGTTTTCAAATTCTTCATAAGAATGAAAACAATATAGTACACTTTTAATGGATAAGGGGAAAAATTCTCATTATGATTCCTAGTCCTATTTGAGTGAGCTAATAGCCATGTTACATTGGACATGGGTCTTAAAGGATAGAACTTTTCATAACACCAAAAGCCAGAAATAACTCTGATTACTTCTAAAGAGAGAGTTGAGTGAGTGATCTGTAGACTATTCATACGATAAAATAATATGCATCAGTTAATAATGAGCAAATTAAAATGATTCACATTAATATGAAAGGATCTTTGTAATATAATTGTAGGTTAAAAAAAGAAATACACAGAGTAATTATATACACAATTCATTTTATGAAGTTAAAAACCACTAAAATGCATATGTGTAATTAGGAATAAACCAAAAATATCAAAAAAAAAACTATATAAAATACATGTTCAATGCAGTGGTCAGCAAATTTTGCCTTAACAAGCCAGGTTTAACTAATTTAGCTTGTAGGTCAAATGGTCTCTATTACAGTTACTCAATTTGAATGCAGCCACAGGGAATACATAAATAAAACTTTATTTACAAAAGTAAATTGCTAACCTCTAGGCTGTAGCATGCCAACTCCTGGTCTAAAAGTTTAGGGTAAGCAGAGGATGGGTTGGTGGTAATAAGTAATATTTATTATCAATATTCTGCCTCTTGTTTTGGATATAGCTTTTGAGTGCTTAATTCATTATTAAATTTAAGTAATTACTTAGTTAACCAAACAGAAGTGACCCATGCAAAAAGCAATTAAAAGAAGAGGTCATTGGGAGTGACTGGGCAGTTCAGTTGGTTAAGCCACTGACTCTTGATTTCAGCTCAGGTCATGATCCCCAGATTGTGGGATCAAGGCCCACATCAGGCTCTCTGCTGGGATTGGAGCGGCTTGGGATTCTCTCTTTTCCCCTCTTTCCCTGCCCTGCACTTATGTGCACAAGCATGCAGGGCTCTATCTCCCTCTCTCTCTACAAATAATCCAATTCTGTGCAGTTGAGCTTCACTTTTTAAATAGCACCATTAAAAAAGTAAATATAAAGAGAAAAAGCAAACAGCAGACAAACCACGTAGCAAAAGAATGTTGCCAAATGAGTATATATATTTTATGAAGTATTTTCCAATGAATTAAAAGAACTAAGTGAGTAAAGCTGAATTATGAATCAGCAGCATAAAACAGAAATAAAAGTTCAAAAAGATAAAACAAAAGAGAAGAGAAGAAAGGAGGATTTAAAACAAAGTAGATAAAGCACAAGCTAGCAGAGCTCAGGACAAACAGGAAGCAAAAAATAAAATGTTAAAAATGAAGATGAAATTGAAAGTGCACAATAAGGGCAAGTCTACTAAAACCAAAGTAAGAATAAGAAAGCAAAAATATCAAAGACAGAAAAATGCAATTTTTTTTAAAAAAAGCATTATGATTCCAAGAATTATTGTTTCTTCTATCATATTGACACTACTCCCTCCCCTGAACCAAGTGTAAACACCAAGATCCTGGTGAAAAACAAGAAAAAAGTGATGAATTTTTAGATTTAGATTATCAATTTGGCTAGACTCAGGTCCCTACTTATTTAATAAAAAGTCAAAAAGAAATCTAAATGTTCCTTTAATTTAGGCGTTGCTTTGAATGTATTTTGCAGATGTAACAAAGCCCCTTTAGAGGTAATTTTAACAATGGGGACTATAATCTGTGAATCTGGGTGAACTGATTCAGCCAGTTGAAAAGGATTTAAAAGTAAATTGAGATTTTGTCAAGAAGAGAAGAAATTGTACCTATGAACTGGAACTTTGGTCGATGCCTCTGAGTTCCATCCTGCTCATAAATTTCCATTCTGAAAGGCTACCCTATTGATTTTTTTACTTGCTTAGTCAATGTCCACAATCACATAAAACAATGTTTTGTACTAAATCTCTGAATATCTCCTAGAGGTTCTGTTTCTCTGAATGGACTCTGATTAAACACAAGAGCTAAAACATTAAAAGAATATACACAAAATATTTAAAGGTTCTAAGGCCCAAACAAAGACAGACTGTCATAAGGGTGTCAAAATTTGAACCTAAATAAATAAATAAATAAATAAATGGTAAACTCAGGATTATTCATGATGACTCAAATTTTGAAATTAACAAATAATAACTTTTAAGTCAGCTAATAAAACTAAGCTGAAGTACATAAAGGAAAATATCTTCATAGAAATGAAAAGAAACCCTAGAGAAACCAAATAGAAAATTATAATTGTAAATTGAAAACTGAGTTGAAAAATGAAAAGTTTGTAATAAAAAGTCATTGTTAGAGAGTTAAAGAGACATTCCAACAAACATTATTGGAGATTTTTATATCCAATTTTTCTTGGCACTGCTGCAACTAGAATGTTTAAAAATACAGAATACTATCAACTGTATTGACTAAACTGATATTTAAGAATCGCTACATTCACCAACTACAGAAAGCCTATTCTTTCTAGACTAGATGGAACATTCACCGTAAAAAAAAATAATTTATCCAATCATTATCCAAGCTTCAATCAATTTAAGAGGATAGAAATAACACAAAGTGTTCCACTTACATCTAAAATATAAAAATCTTGAAAGTGTATCTCTTTTATCCAAAAAGAGAAGAAACCATATAAACTAAAGACCCATACTATCCTTGAAGCTATCAGACAACTGACATTGTAGGGGTGCCTGGGTGGCTCAGCCGGTTAAGCATCTGACTTCAGCTCAGGTCATGATCTCAAGTTTTGTGGGTTCAAGCCCCACTTCGGGCTCTGTGCTGACAGCTATCTCAGAGCCTGGAGCCTGTTTCAGATTCTGTTGCTCCTTCTCTTTCTGACCCTTCCCAGCTCATGCGCTCGCTCTCTCTCTCTCTCTCTCAGAAATTAATAAAACATTAAAAAAAAAGAAAACTGACATTGTAGGGTAACATATGAGCATGTCAGCATGTGTGGAATGCTGTGAAGGTGATGCTCAGAAATAAATTTAAATGCTCCTGTATATCTAATAAGACTTATGAAAGAAACAGAAAAACACAAAATGATTGATTTAAATATAATCACATTGATAAACACATTAAATATAAATGCTACAGACATTCTCATTAAAAAGGAAAAACTGTCAGATTAAAAAAAAACAAATTAAAAAAAGCAAGCATATAATATCTCCCCCAAATCTATAAATAATCAAATACAAAACAAGGTTAAAAATAGAATAAAGGTAAAAATGATGGAAAATATATAGCACACAAATACTAAACAAAAGAAAGATTAGATGAGTGTATTAATATCAAAGTGGGTAACAGAATAGGGAATAAAGCCAGGGATAAAGAGGGGAGAGACATTCCATAGTAACACAAGAGCCAATTCATTAAAAAGACTTAATAATAACAGAGTTTCAAAATAATAAAGCAAAATGAATAAAACTTAAAAGACAAATTTTAAAAATCATCCATATATTAGAAAATTTGGACCTTCTTATTCCAGTATAAGATAGATAAGAACACTAAATTATAAAATACCTGAACAGCACTATTGATCAACTTGAAGCAACTGTTTTGAGAGAGGACTACACCAAAAAACAGCATAATACAAATTTTTTTCCTTTAAAAAATCTTTTTAATGTTAATTTATTTGTTTGAGAGAGAGCCACACACAGAGAGTGAGAGCAGGGAATGGCAGAGTGAAGAGGGGAGTCAAAGAATCCGAAGCAGACTCCAGGCTCTGAGCTGTCAGCCTAGAGTCTGACATGTGGCTCGAACCCACGAACCATGAGATCAATGCCTGAGCCATTGTCAGATGCTTCATGGACTAAGCCACCAAGACACCCCTCATAATACACATCATTTTCAAGACACATTAAATACTCACCAAGATGGATAATATTCTATACCATAAAAAATTCTCAATAAATTTGAATAGATTGAAATCTATATATAATGAAATTAAACTTGAAAGTATTAACAGAAACAAACCTTGCCAGGTGCTGCACCAGCCTATCTGGATGGCAGTCACAGCAAGGAAATGGCAGTGTTTGCACAGCTCCTGCCATGAGAAATGAAAACTGATATCTCCTTCTGCTACTACTGGCTCATGTTGGATATAAGTCTGCTGGTACTAACCAGGCCTCACAATATTCCATATCAGACCCATATTCTGAACACAGTTACCTCATAGGAAAAGCATATTCCTGCCTTTACAAAAGAGATTTTAGATAAGAGCTCTGTGGACCATTGTCAAAAGGTTCTTCCTATGGGCCTTGCAGATCCAAGTCTTAGATAATAAAGAGGGTTAAGAACACAAGAGTTACTATTGAGCCTGGTCCCATGTCAGAAGAGCCTAATTTATAGTTAAGGTACAGACAAGTACCGAACATAACTTACTAATTGGTGATGTATGGCAGCCCCTTCCTCAGGGCCTACATTCCACAGACATCCTCCCTTACACCGGCAGCTGGGATGAGGATAGATAAGAGTAATTAAAACATAAACCCAGATGCAAAGACTGATAAATATAGAGCCCCCTTGGTAGTTTCCACAAACTAACAAATTCAGAATCATTCATCCTCTTGAGAGCCAGACCGAATGACTGCTAGCTTATCTATATACAATTTAACCTATATGTTATCCTGTCTTTCACGAAGAGCATCCTGTTATTTCCTTGGTTGTAAATTCACTATGACTGGGATAATTCTGCAATTGATATCACAAAAGACCTCTCATTGTAAGAAATTCTTTTTCTCTGACCTCATATTGTTGTTGAACCTTTAAATAAAGACACCAAAACTGACAGGACAGAGATGCCTGCCTGGTGATCACAAAGAATCTCGGGGCTCTCTCACTCTCTCTCTCTTGCCGACACTGTCCATCCTTCAGGGACCCCTGGACCTGCCGGAGCCGGCTCGGCCCCCCAGTAAGTGGCGCCCAAACAGGGCTCCCGGCAAAACCTCATTTTGTAAAGCAAACAATACACTTCTAAAAATTCACAGATTAAAGAAGAAATCAAAAGGAAAGTTAGGAAAGAGTTTAAACTGAAAGAAAATACAACATATAAAAATTTGTAAAATACTCTTAAGGAAGTAACTAACACAAAAATTTTTAAATTTAATTTTTATTAGGAAAGAATAAATTCTCAAATCAATAATCTAAACTTATACCTTAAGACACTGAGCAGGATGGTGGTGGGGGCTGAGAGAACAGTAAAATAAATCTAATGCAAGCAAGAGGAAGAAAGTAGTAAGAATAAGACCATAGACCAATGAAATTGAAAATGAATTATAAAACCACACAGACAATTAATGAATAAAAATGTTACTTCTTAAAAGATCAATACAGATAAATCTATAGTCAGGATAACCAAAAATGTGAGAGAAGATAAATATACCAATACCCCATAGGCATTTAAAAGTAATAAAGGACTGTTATAAACTATTTTAAAAGCATACATTATACAACTTACATAAAAGGGACAAATTCCTTGAAAGACACAAACTACCAAAGCTTAAGCAATAATACCTAGTTAAGCTGAACAATCTTAGGTCTATTCCTTGGGCATCTTGGGTAATTTATTTTTTTTCAAGAGAATATTAAATCCTTTATTGATTACACATGATAATGGATGATACACAAGCTTTAATCGCATCTATAATTTTATCTGATACCATGATTCAATTTCNCTTAGATGATGTTCTTCAGTGTCTTCTTTAATGCCACTGACAAAAATCTTTTTCACAGTTAGGTGGAAACCAGGTCGTGTAGAATCTTCTCTCGAGACAGCCCTCTTTGGCTCCACAACTCTTCCATCCACCTTGTGTGGCCTTGCATTCATGGCCGCGTCCACCTCCTCCACAGTGGCATAGGTGACAAACCCAAAGCCTCTGGAGCGCTTGGTGTTTGGATCTCTCATTACCACACAGTCCGTAAACGTTCCCCATTGCTCAAAATGGCTCCTCAGACTCTCATCAGTTGTTCCAAAGCTCAAACCTCCGATGAAAAGCTTCCGCAGCTGTTCGGGCTCTTTGGTAGTCTCTGACTTAGACATGACGGCGATGGGAAGGGAGACTTTATCGATACTTCCTCGGCGACGTCCACGGGCAGAAAGGCATCTTGGGTAATTTAAAGGTAGAGGGTTGAAGAATCTGATAAAGGACATACTAGTGTTTGGCTAATTAGACATGGGAATCCTTGATCCTTAATTTTTGGAAAATATATCTGAATGTGTGCCAATATGATTGTGCAACAGACTATGCTTGTGAAATTATAAAGTACTTCACACAGAGGCTCAGAAATGTTAAACCACTTCCCTAATGCACAAATTATGAGCAATAANGAATGGAAAACAAATTAAATATAGATTTAAAAATATTAATCAAATTTGATTTAAATAGTAAATAATATATCTTACAGAGTTTTGGCTTTTTTTTTCATGAAAACTGACATTTGAGTCTGAATTCTGTTATCAAATTTTAGAAACATAGTGACAAAGTCACATCGTGTTTCTGTGGTCCTGGCTTGGATCCTGTCAGCAGCATGAGGCATGACTAGAGTACCAGAGTTAATTAGATGAAGCCACTTTAACTAAGCCACTTCCCTGAATTAGCCAGCTCAGGATGCCAAAACAAACTATCGTAGACTGGTGTCTTTAACAACAGGAATATATTTTTTACAGTTCTGGAGACTAGGAATCCAAGATCAAGGTACCACTAAGTTGAGTGTCTGGTGAGTACTCTCTCCTTAAGTTTCTGGCAGCCACATAGCTT
>NW_027532175.1:358468-377643 GCF_008692635.1 Crocuta crocuta | reverse complement strand
CCATCATTACCAAATCCGTTATAGCCATCCCCACTGCCACCATATCCACCACCACCTCGACTGCCACCAAAGCCACCACGCCCACTGAAGTTTCCTCCACGACCAAAGTTGTCATTCCCACCAAAACCACCTCCACGACCACCACCGAAGTTTCCAGAACCACTTCGACCTCTTTGGCTGGAGGAAGCACTAGCCATCTCTTGTTTAGACAGAGCCTTCCTTACTTCACAGTTGTGGCCGTTCACAGTATGGTATTTTTGAATAACAATCTTGTCTACAGAGTCATGGTCATCAAATGTTACAAAAGCAAAGCCTCTCTTTTTGCCACTGCCTCGGTCAGTCATGATTTCGATCACTTCAATTTTCCCATACTGTTCAAAATAATCTCTTAGATGATGTTCTTCAGTGTCTTCTTTAATGCCACTGACAAAAATCTTTTTCACAGTTAGGTGGAAACCAGGTCTTGTAGAATCTTCTCTCGAGACAGCCCTCTTTGGCTCCACAACTCTTCCATCCACCTTGTGTGGCCTTGCATTCATGGCCGCGTCCACCTCCTCCACAGTGGCATAGGTGACAAACCCAAAGCCTCTGGAGCGCTTGGTGTTTGGATCTCTCATTACCACACAGTCCGTAAACGTTCCCCATTGCTCAAAATGGCTCCTCAGACTCTCATCAGTTGTTCCAAAGCTCAAACCTCCGATGAAAAGCTTCCGCAGCTGTTCGGGCTCTTTGGTAGTCTCTGACTTAGACATGACGGCGATGGGAAGGGAGACTTTATCGATACTTCCTCGGCGACGTCCACGGGCAGAAAGGCATCTTGGGTAATTTAAAGGTAGAGGGTTGAAGAATCTGATAAAGGACATACTAGTGTTTGGCTAATTAGACATGGGAGTCCTTGATCCTTAATTTTTGGAAAATATATCTGAATGTGTGCCAATATGATTGTGCAACAGACTATGCTTGTGAAATTATAAAGTACTTCACACAGAGGCTCAGAAATGTTAAACCACTTCCCTAATGCACAAATTATGAGCAATAAATGGAAATCGGGTTAGCTTAACAATGTGTTCTGATTGAAGTAGAGATATTCTTCTTATAACCAGATTCTAATTAATTTTAAGATCGCTATCCTAGGGATTTCCACAATTCAGGAGCTCATGTAGCTCGAATGTGAAAAACTTCATATGTCAAAATTATTTCAGCTTCAATAATATAATTATATATTGCAATGGTATTAGCAGTCCACTGTTTGCTTTAGAACAATATTTACATGACAGTATCTGAATTTGTGAATTTTGGTTGTACAACAGATGAGCCTTTGCAAGAATCAAGGAAATGTTGTTGTGATTCTATTTTCTGAATGAGAAAAAAGAGAGAGAGAGAGAATAAAGAAAAACCTACCTCTTCCAGAACTAATAGTAGATGCACAGAATGGCCACCAAATTAAATATAGATTTAAAAATATTAATCAAATTTGATTTAAATAGTAAATAATATATCTTACAGAGTTTTGGCTTTTTTTTTCATGAAAACTGACATTTGAGTCTGAATTCTGTTATCAAATTTTAGAAACATAGTGACAAAGTCACATCGTGTTTCTGTGGTCCTGGNTTTTTTTTTTTTTTTTTTTTTTTTTTGGGTGTGTGCAAGTGGAAAAAGGAAGCAATCTCTCCAGTGTCCGTTTTTAAAAGGGCATTAATCTCATCATGAAAGTCCCATCATCATGAGCTCATCTAAACCTAATTACCTCCCAAAGGTCATGTCTGTAAACATTAGCGGTTAGGTCTTCAACATAAAATTCTGGGTCGACATAATTCAGTCCATAGCACTCTCTGAAATGTTACAGCAAGAGAAAGTAAATGATACCAAAGTTTGGAAAAAAAATAACATACAAGTAGGTTTGTTATTGGCAAGGGCTATATATATCACAGACACTGAAAGGACTGAGGATTATTATTCTCTAGGGCATAAAGGGAGGTAGACCAGAGTCTATAACTTAAACCCTCATCAATTTTAACTACTTGTGCACACTCCTCTTTTTCTCATTTTACGTTTTATTTTTTTCATTTTTTCATTTTTTTTTATTTTTAGAGAGAGAGAGAGGGAGAAAAGGAGAGGGAAAGGGAGAGAGAGAGAGAAAAAAAAAACCCAAGGAGGCTCTGCATCGATAGCGTGAAGCCTGAGTGGGGCTGGAACTCACAGAACGGTGAGATCATGACCTGAACCGAACCCGAGTCAGAGGCTTAATTGACTGAGTCACCCAGGCACCTCTATCATTTTACATTTTAAAGACCTGACAATGTCAGAGCCCTCAATATCAGGAGTTTTTCAGGGCCATTTGGGAAGCTAATTAGTAGATTAACCATCCAACGAAATAGATGTAAATGCAGACACACTCTTTCCTTCTCTGTTTTTTCTTGTTATGTTTTCTAAGAAAAATATTACTATGACTTCCTGTACTGCTCACTAAAGGAATTAGAAATTACAAAAGAGGGGTGCCTGGGTGGCTCAGTCAGTTAAGCATCCGACTTTGGCTCAGGTTATGATCTTGCACTCTGTGAATTTGAGTCCCACGTCAGGCTCTGTGCTCAGATTGAGTCCCACATCTCAGAGCCTTGAGCCTGCTTCAGATTCTGTTTCGCTCTCTCTGCCCTTCCCCCACTCATTCTTTCTCTCTCTCTCTGTCTCTCACTCTGTCAAAAAAAAATTAACATTAGAAAAATGATATTACAAAAGAGATCCTTTATAAATTACATGTCCTTTAGAAATTCTTTATAAATTTAAGTTATAATTTAAAATTAATGCATTTTCATAATAGAAAAGCCTGTGTCTAGACTTGACAGATATAACAAATAAAACAGAAGACACCCAGTTACATTTGAAAAGTAGTTCTAACTGCTAAATTTTTGTAATATAATGACAAAAATAATTGCAAGTGAGACATTTAAGAAGTCCTGACAAATTCATCACAGGACACAAGATGATTAAATCCTGCAAACTTACCTATGTCTCGCACTTGCATTGTGCTCTCTATAACATTCCAAACCCAAAGTTAATGATTGGCATTCATTTTATAAATAGAAAGCCAAGGAGGTACTGTATTCTCCCACTGGACAAAAATCTTCCCTTTCAAAACATTTTTGATCACACAATACCTGTGCCAACGTGAAATTAGAGTCACAGAAATAATGCACTTGAAAAACTTGCTGACATTCAGAGAGTCATGAAGTAGTCTTGTCCCTAATTATATTTCTGAATTGCTGTTGTCTTTTAGGTGTTGAGTAGGATCAATTGAAGGAATATGACCAAATTAGGCAAGAAAACAAACAAATAAAAATGGGACCAGGGGAATTAACAGAGTGTAAGCAATTCTGATTATGTGAATTATAAAACCAACAATTACTTCGTTTTAAACCTGTGGCTGCAGGAGACGGAGGCAACATGACAAATAGATCTGACACCACTTATTTTGCAAGCCATCTTACATGTCAAAATTCCTGTGGTGAAAGCACAAAAGTTGCAGTGGACTTGGGACCACAGAAGAAAATAAAGTGTGCCTTCAGCATTTACAATAGGTGAAAGGCAGACATGGCATCTACTCTTGTTTCACACTTGGGAAATAGACTGAAGGCCTTTTATACTTGGGATGGTATGAGAGCTTTCCCTGTGAGGAAGTCCTTTTGATAACTACTCAACACATCTGGGTATTACTGGGTGTTTTAAAGGTCAAGCTAATATTGGACATAAAGGTTAAGAATCCAGCATTACTAGAGATGTGATGATGTGCGGAAAAATGTTTACTATTAGGGAAAATGAAATTTTGAATAAAAAAATGCCATACAGAACAAAATTAAAGGAATTTAAGAGGGGAAAAAATGATCAATCAGTACTATATAAAATAACCCTAGAAAGTGTGCTCGCTTTACATGTGAACCGCTTTCTTTATGTAAGGGCCATTAAAATATTGAATCAAGAGATAGAAGGCATAGCGTTGAACTAATTTAATCATTTCATTGTATTCACAAGTATTGGCACAATCTGTAAATATATATGTCTAACACAATATGACAGTAAAAATTTGTGAAAATAAAAGGAAGTATGAGGAGAGAATAAATGTCACATTCCAAACAGCTTCCATTGGTTGCACAGAATTTTATCACATTTAATCAATTCCCTAGTTTTTAGAAATTTTATTATAAATTGTACTATAATCATTGTATTTCAACTAAACATTAACATTTCTGGGTATATGATACTAACAACATTATGAAATAGTACTATTATCAGCAAACTATATTTAATAGATAAAACATACATATAAAGATATAGATAGATATATAGATATAGATATTGTATAAAAGAAGAAACTAAGATTAAAAGTTTAGATTTAAGGCCGCCTAGGTGGCTTGGTTGGTTAAGGACCCTACTTCGGCTTAGGTCATGATCTCATGGTCCGTGAGTTCGAGCCCCATATCGGGGCTCTGTGCTGGCAGCTCAGAGCCTGGAGCCTGCTTCAAATTCTGTGTCTCCCTCTCTCTCTGTGCTCTTCCCCTACTCACACCCTGTCTCTACCTCAAGAATAAATAAATATTTAAAAAATTTTTTTAAAAGTTTAGACTTAAACTAAATAGATAAATTTTAAGTAGAAAAAAATATATATCTATAAATAAAATATATAAGCATATATGTTTAATGAAAAAACTGAGATTAAAATTTTAGATTTACACCTAAAATGTTTAATTTTTGTGCCTATACTCTATATATTTATATTATCTTATTTGTGGTTAATTTAGGATAACTTCCAAGAAATGGAATTACTAACTACAAATTATAAAAAGCATTGTAACACTCTTGACTGATTTTGCCAAGTATCTCTCCTAATATGTCATACCAATTTACTCTCTAAGTTTATGACAGTGCATGAGGGTTAATGTTTTCCTTGGTGGTAGTAGGGAAATTAAAATTAAGGGGAAAAAAATAACTTTGTCAAAGAGTACCCACAGACTGGTTTATTATTGGATAAGTTTTTATTTCTCCAATTGTTAACTTGATTTGAATATACAGTGTGTGTGTGTGTGTGTGTGTGTATGAAATTATACACACACACCTATAAATCTGCTACCCCTGGGGAAAGACTTGAAAGAGGGGCAGCACTCAGATAATGGAAGTCAAGGCTATGGTGGAGCCTTATCAAGGAAGTCTGGTAGCCAATATGCCTTGACCTGGTGAGTGAGAACATGAAGCTGGTGGTGTTCACATTGCCCGTGATTGTATTTTTCAAAAGGAATCAGCCCACAATGTCCCATGAAACTCTATCAGCCTGTACCTTCAGGTATTAAAGAGGGAAACAGTGGACTCAACCAAGATTTTCTGCAGGCAATTCTTGAGACAGAAGTGGTAACCCATAGCCTGAAGCCATTTTCTGCCAGCGACCCCTTGACCAACACCTTTGGAAATAGCAGCCTCCAGGGGAACAAGGGACCAGATACTCATCCAAGAAAAACCCCAGAAGTTACTAGACCACTAGAAGCCCAGCCACTTGTGAGGGATGCTCATCTTGTCCCCAGGGGGGATGGATATCCACATGCCCATTCTCAGGTTTACATGGAACAATGGAGGGAGTTGGGAGAATGTTTGTGAATTTGAGAATCACCTTCAGGAGACTTGGGCAGGACTTGAGTGCCACCTCTTCCTTCTCAGTGAGTCTTCTGCCTCCTGCCACCTCCCAGACTGCTTGGGTTGAGGAAAAGCAGGGGCCATACCACTGTCCACTCCAACTCAGGTTGCAGGGGTTTCTGGCACTAATAAAACAAAACCTTCCTCTCCTCACCCCACAGGGAACCCTGTTAGCTTCTCCCAGCATCTGTTTGGCTGTGACTCTCAGAGGGGACCTGCTTTAAGAAACCCTGGCCTTAAACTGGACTCAGGCTTAGGACTGAAGGGCATCATGGCAGGTACCCTTTCCCTTAGCTTTTGTTGACATATTTAATTTTATTTGTTTTTAAACATGGAAACTATCTTTTTAATTGTTAAAAATGGTGTGTACATGTATGTGTATGCATGTATGGTTTGTGTAGATGTGTATGTGTTTGTGAGTGTCTGCATGTGCATGATTTCCCTGTGATGTGGCTGCAGCTAGCACAAACCAGCTCAAGACTACCAGTAATTACATTTTCAGAAAATTTTCCAAGTCTTTTGATTGGTAGTTTGAAATCAGTCATCTTAGAGGTATTTACTTAATGTTAAAAAACACACTATAGAACATAAAACTTTACAAATCAGGTTTTTACCCTCCTGGAAGGTACCTGTCCACTAATTTTGCACGTTATTTTTACAGACGAATAAATTGAAGTCCAAAAGTTACATTGACACATTTATGGTCACATATGTAGGTAGTGGCAGGGAAGCTAATCTCTGAATACCCTATCTGAACATGGGTCAGTTGTTTCATCTTGAATAATTGATTGAACTTATCTATAAAACTCTAAGCCATTGACTCCCCCGACCACCACCTCAAAATTAGTTCATTCCAGTCACGGTGAGCACAGCCAAGATCTTGATTTTGGTTTCTGATACCATTCTCCAAGAAAAGGAACCAAGAATCCTTGAAGAAATGGCACAAGAAATTGTAGGGCGAAGACAAGGAATACACAATGAGCCTGTAGTAGTACCAGAAAGCAAATAAAATGAAGGGATGACAGTGCATTAAAGGAACACAGTGGTCACTTGAAAGGGCTACCTATAGCCAAAGCAGGAACAGTTTGAACAAAAAAAATAATTAACATAGAAGTGGATAATGAACAAAAGCTTAAAACAAATACTCTTGAGTCCATACTTATGTAAATAATTGACTGAATACTTAATAGCGAGGACAGATAAATATATCATACAAAATATTTCCAAATAATTTATGGAGTTACTCTCCCATCAAGGAGGTGGAGCTCTCCTTAAGTGTGGGCTGCTCATAGTGACTTCATTCCAAATGGTTCAGGATGGAAAGAGGGAGACAGTAACTTGAAAATGAAGAGAAATAAGAAATAGTACTTCTTCCGGGTCAACAAGTTGAGCATTATTAGCAGTAAGCAATGTGCATAATATGTGATATGAGGCGATGAAATGCCATTTTGCCTCTGTGCTCATTCTGTCCCTGCAAAATCAACAGTCTGACAGTGAGAAGAACATAAGGCAAACTGAAATTGAAGGCCATCCTGCAAAACATCTGCCCAATACTTCTCAAATTGTTAAGATCATCAGAAATAAGGGAAGTCTGAGAAACTGTCAGAGCCTAGAAAAGCCTCTGGAGTCATGATAACTAAATGTATCCCTGATGAGATTTTGAAAGACAAAAAGGACATTAGTTAAAAATTAAGGATATCTGAATAAAATGTGGACTTAGTTAATATCAATGTTATCAGTATCATATTGTTAGTTAGAACACATATATTTGCTGATGCAAGATAGTAATAATAATAATAATAGAAACCATTATTCTAAACTATTGTAAAATAAAAAGGTTAATTTTGAAAAATCAGTTTATGGTTTACCATCATATTAAAATCTTAGGCTTTAAATAGAACCATCCCATTCTTTATTGAAAAAGGAATCAAGCTGATATGTTAGCAGCTTAAATAAAGCTGTGTCATTGTTAGAATAGCAAACAGTTTTCTAAGACCTTCATTAAGGAATTGTAAAATCTAACTAAGAAACGAAGCATGTAGCATTTCTATTCATCTGAATATATGGAAATGAAGTCAATAGCACATTGTTTGAATCTTGCATGAAAGTCTCAGTAAACTATTTGAAACGTTCTATTTTTTATCCACTCTATTTAATACTTAGTTATTTCAAGGTAATTTAAGTCATTTTTGTATTATCTAACAATTCATGCTTTATCCTCCCGTAATATATTCATTTTGGCTAGACAGTCACTTGTTAATAAACCAATTTAAAGGCCAGTATGTAAGAAAGGGAAGACGAAAACTACACCCATTACATTTATTGGTTCAGAACAGTTCTGAGGAAAAGTCCATGGCAGCAAGAGATTGAAACTATCAGTGAAAACAAATTTGAAAACTGAAAACTATCCCATTTTAGGTATTTAAAGTTTCTTTATCATACTGGTAAGAATAAAACTTTGACAGTAGACTTATTAAAAAAGATAATTGTTCTAATATTTTTTAAGTATTATGATAATTTTTGTACATTTAATGCATATCAAATTTGAAAGCTAGACTCTCACCTCTAGCCATAGAATAAGAAAGAAAACAGTAAAAATAAGCCATACAAAATGAATACTGTACGATTTTGATTAAATGGAAGGTTAACCCATATATGCGGATATGTTACTATATTTCCTAGATAGGTTGCCTACTGAATTCTTTGCAAATAAAAAGGCTGAAGGCAACTGTTAAAATCAAAGTTAAGTTTTATGAAGTAGAAAATTTAGTTAGGAGTTTTTATTTATGTAGCAGTAGTGAAAACAAATTCAGAATAATTTATAAATAAAAAATATATAATAGATACCACTAGATAGATCAGTTATAGCTCAATAAGGCTATTAATTTTTAATAATTACTTATAAAAAGAAAACAAGACATTTAAATAAGAAAAACATTTTTTTTTTTAATTTTAGAGAGAGTACATGAGCAGGGAACAGGAGCAGAGGGAGAGGAAGAGAGAATCTTAAGCAGGCAGGGCTTGATCCGATGACCTTTGGATCATGACCTGAGCTGATATCAAAAGTCAGGTGCTCAACTGACCGAGCCACCCAAGCACCCCAGACAAGAAAAAAATTTCAAATATTAGTAAAGAGCTCATAATTACAAATTATCCTTAACCTGAAAATTCAATATATTGTGATAGATACATCTCAGAAGGGATCTAAGTATTTTTGTTTCTAAATGAGGTTCCCTGATGATCTGAAATAGGAAACAGGACATAACCATGCCATAACCATCATAGTTTGAAATTATAAAGGAGGAAAAATGAATATTCATTTCAGATCAATACTTCTCCAGAACCTGTAAGCTTTAGTCAATCAGTAGAAGTGGGCTATTAATGGGGCTCAGTTGGTTAACTGATCTCGATTTTGGTTCAGGTCATAATCACAGGGTTCATGAATTTGAGCCCCATGTTGGACTTTGCATAGACAGCGTAGATCGAGCCTCCTTGGGATCCTCTCTCTCCTCTCTTTTTGCTCCTCCTCTCCTTCAAAAATAAATAAACTTTTTTAACTTAAAGGAAAAGAAGTAAGATATTAAAAAATGAATTAACAGTGTCAGTGTAAATGGAGCTCAACAAGAATGGTTAAATAGGTTTAATTTAGACTTGAGTCAATTGTCACAGAGTACAGAAAGGGTGCATTTGTACCACAGAAAATGACTAACTGTCATTACCCTGTAATAGCCAAAAAGTGTTCAGGAAGGACATTTTTTATTGTACATGATAGAGTAAGTCAGAATAATTGAACTTTCTTTTTTCTTGTTGCAGACTAATATATCAATTAGAATATTAACACAATGATTCATGTTTTAAAATATTTTGTTTGATATTATGTATTCTAGAGCACATGTAACAAAGTTTTGATTATTTTATGTATTTAGTGAGATCTAGGCAGTTTGGGAATTATTCATAACATTTATTATTTATTATAATGATTACTAAATATTAACTTTAGATATTATTGGCAGTAAATTTACTCATCTCTTTCAGTGGAATTAAGAACAATCTGGTAGGCAGAAGGATAGTATAGGATAATCTCATAAGATACCCTTATTTTGGGGCACCTGGGTGGCTAAGTCAGTTAAGCATTTGACTTCGGCTCAGGTCATGATCTCATGGTTCGTGGGTTTGAGCCCCGCATCAGGCTCTGTGCTGACAGCTAGCTCAGAGCTTGGAGCCTGTTTTGGGTTCTGTGTCTCCCTCTTTCTCTGACCCTCCCCTGCTCATGCTCTCTCTCTCTCTCTCTCTCTCTCTCAATCTCAGAAATAAATAAAACATTAAAAAAAGCTTTAAGATACCCTTATTTTATAGTTTCCGTATTTAAAGTGAAATAAGATTGCAAGTGGCACAGTTGCTTCTGAACAGAAAGATATCAAACAATAATGTCTTCTTCCTTTGGAGGAAATTCCAGCCAGTAATAATGTTTAGAAGTAATACTTCCTGAGATAGACCAAGTTCTTAGAATTGTAGGAAGTCACAATTGCAAGAAAAGAATTTTCCAGTCTGTTTCTGCATGTCCTTTGAAGTTTGAAAAAAATAGTGAAGGCAATTTTAAAACTCTAATTCTCAGTATAAAAATACATTTATTTTTACTTAGTGTAAAAATACCTTTATATACCAGAAAGTTCTGATCTGATATGAAAATATCTCTGTTGAGTTTAAAAGTTACTGCTAGTAGAGCAATTCGTGGGTGGCTCAGTCGGTTGAGACTCCTACTCTTGATTTTGGCTCAGGTCATGCAGGGTTGTGGTGTGGACCCTGCTTTAGGTCCTCTCTCTCAAATTTTTTTAAAAATTAAAAAAGTTACTAGTGTAATTAAAAAGGGTCAGTTTTAGAAATGGGAGTTTGCCAAATGCCACCTTTAATACAAAAATATAGTGAGATCGCCAAGCCACTCAGACTGGAAGACTATGGCAACAATATTTCCAGTCATGGGTGCCAGCTCTGACTATAACAGAATTCCTTAATCATTCTTTTTTAAGAAATAATAATTTTATATTATACAGTTATACATTAATTGGATCATCCATCAAAAATGAATGAGAATGATCTAAACTTCCAAGTACGTAAGATGAGCAGAATCATAGAAAAAAAAGTTTTTTTAAGGGATTCTATCTTCTAGTGCTCTAGTCAAACAAAGCATTTGATGCTTAGAAAGTCAGACTTGTGTCCCTGGTAATCTCTTTAGGGCAGATTACAAATGCTTCCAAATTTGTGCTTATACAATTTGCTATATATTTGTTTGCTATTTGCTGCTAGTTACTTACTTGGGCAGGCTTGCTGTGAAAGCAAGGAACACCAGCTAATGTCCATTTTGGAGTTCCAGCTAATTAACCATTTCCTCCCTATTGAGAAAATCACACACATGGCATGATCATCATGATACTTGTATATATTTTCATAGGGAGGTTAATTAATTTCTAGCTCGGGAAGTATCTTTCTTACATTAGGTTACATAACATCTTCCCTCTTTTAATATTCTTAGTTAATCATCTTTTCTTTGTTATTTCAGTCAGTGTTTTATTCCATTTATATACATACAAACAAACCAACTCTGATGGTGAAGAATAGTAATTTCAATGATGAGAAGAAAAACAATGTATTTGGAAATATATTTCGATGTCCAAATTTAATTGCAATATCTTTAAAGTTACTGCAAATCCATAAGTTCTATACCTTCTCTTCCTGTAGTAACTTATCATGTTTTTTCCATAACCAAAATTCATAGTAGAGAGATAGATAAATGAAAGATAGATGGATATCTGATATATTTGAATACATGATAGACACCTTTATCTTTAGACAAAATATGAAGGAAAATGAGTTATCAACTCTACTTAGAAAAAATAAATTAATTTAGTGAATAGAAGGAAGCATGCCGAGGTTAAGAAAATGTTGAGAAGAAAGTGAAAAATAATGTGAAGAGACTCTAAATATTTTAAAGTTTGTGTATTCTTCTTATAGTTGGAGAGAGGTGGCCATGACAATAATCAGAGTCCATCAAGGTAGGACATTTTTTTTTAATGTTTTTATTTATTTCTAGGAGAGAGAGAGACAGCATGAGCAGGGGAGGGTCAGAGAGAGAGGGAGTCACAGACTGAAACAGGCTCCAGGCTCTGAGCTGGCAGTCAGCACAGAGCCCGACGCGGGGCTCGAACCCAGAACCGCGAGATCATGACCTAAGCGAAAGTCGGACACTTAACCGACTAAGCCACCCAGGCGCCCCTAGGTAGGACATTTCTTATGTTCAGAAAATATTAATCTAGAAATGGCATGTCACACATCTAGGGTTCAGGGCACATACTCGGGAAACATAAAGTACCTGAGTTTGACACCCAGTTCTGCTGCTTCCTGCTGTGCTACTTGCTGTTTTATTTAACATATCATGTCTCAATTTTCTAGTCTATAAAATGAAATAGATACAGTATCTTTTAGGGTTCTTGTGAAAAATAAAATACTTTTTCATCACTCTTTGCCGATTTACTTGACAAGAAGTGAGGGGAGTGATATTATGATGGAAAATACATGCAAGTAAAGGGATAATAACTAGAGTGAAAGCAATTATTGAGGAGGCAGTCTTCCTTCCTATGTTGGAAATTTTCTAAGCAAAACCTACATTTTCATGATGTTTTGCAACATTCTAGAAGAGAAGTCGGTTGCATCAATTAGATCCAAAAGCATAAGACTTGGAAAGCAGGATGGAGGCAGAGATCCCTGCATGTGAGAGTGTGAAATAGGTAGACCCCACATTCTATTACCTGATTACTATAACAGTGACAGGACAGAAGAGCAGCAGTGGCTGCACTACTAACTGACCCTTCTATTGTGGCATCACAGGTGTGAATTTAAGGCCAATAGTCCAGGCACAGTCCCATGTGATTGTCCAAATATCTAATTGTTTATCTTAAATCTCTTTTGGCTAGAAATACTGAGGATAGTTTTTGATATTTGCATCAGAATGATACTGTGCTTGGGACCATCAATAACTGCAGTATGTCACCATCAGAAACAGAATGACCGTAACCACTGTAATAAATAGCAGGGTCAACCATGTAATCAAAATGGCTTGAACTACAGTTACTTTAGTGTGGGGTCCATTGATCATGGTACCCTAGAACCATAATGAATGAACACTCTAAAAAAAGTCTTATTGGACCTGTGATAAAAAAATAATAATAGATACATAAATATATAGATATATGATGATGCTAGAGGCTAGATAATAGGCAGATGATAGATAATAGGTAGATAGATAGATAGATAGATAGATAGATAGATAGATAGATAGATAATTGATAGATGATAGTTATAAAATCCTCTAGTTTTGGAGAAAAGGAATACTCAATTAAGAGGATTTTGGCTTAAAGACTTCGAATTGATATGAATTTCTGGTGTCACAGAAAATCACTGTGATTTATCACTCAGATGGAAAACAGAAGGAGGCAGAGAATGGCTGAGTGATATCTCAAAATATCTAGTACATTTGTGAGCCTACCTTGTACTTATTTTTTCACTAACTACTTGCAAATGTGAATTAGTGCAGCTGGAACTTGGCACAGTCCACACTGGCTTCTTGTGATAAGAAAACTTTGGTGAAGCCCCTTTCCTTCCTTAGTAAATAATAATAAATATATGATACCACATTTATCATGGATTTCAAAAGTTAATACCACGATACGGGACTCAAAATGTTGAAGACTGATGATTCCTACACCTTCCTTCATTTTTAACTTATTTCACTTATGTAGAAAACAGGAATTTTAGAGAAGATAAGAGGATTAATTATAAATATAACTGGTATTAACACTAATGGCAGATAGTTTCCTAATATAATCTCTTCACTTGAACAAATCAACACAGATCCTGTCATCTTTTATAAGCTTTCAGTCTAATGATTTATATTCTATCCCAAGCATCCACAGATACTAATAACAATTTGTTTTTGACTGACAGTTAACACCAGCATTTATTTCTGGCTTACTTCAGTTTTTTTCTCATAATCTAGTCTACAGAATCATTGTGTGCCTCTCATCTTAGGACCATCATCAAGAACCACCATACTGAATGTACAGCAAGGTGGCTCAACCGGGAAAACCCCAAGCAGGATGTATCATAGCTAACCTGATAATACATTGATAGACCAGGTGATGCCAATAAAGAAAACAAAAACTATGGAATGCAGTGCTCTGGAGCATGTCAAGCTACTGTCTAAACTCAAATAGCAATTGCTAAATTGTACTCTCTACACTTAAGAAAGAAGTACATTTGGTCAACCTGTGAACTTCAGAGGAAATAAATATCTCAGGTTGGCATATGTCTGCAATACATTTTAAAGAAGTCTTTAAAGGGGCACCTGGGTGACTCAGTCGGTTAAGCGCCTGACTTCAGTTCAGGTCATGATCTCGCTGTTTGTGAGTTCAAGTCCCATGTCGGGCTCTGTGCTGACAGCTCAGAGCCTGGAGCCTGCTTCAGATTCTGTGTCTCTCCCTCTCTCTGCCCCATCCAAGCTCATACTCTGTCTTTCTCTCTGTCTCTCAATAATAAATAAATGTTAATTTAAAAAAAAAACCCAATAATAAAGTCTCCTGGTTTGTTCATTTTAGCCACTCTGATTGATGTGAGGTGGTATCTCAGTGTGGTTTTGATTTGTATTTCCCTGATGATGAGAGATGCTGAGCATCATTTCATGTGTCTGTTGGCCATCTGGATGTCCTCTTTGGAGAAGTGTCTGTCCATGTTTTCTGCCCATTTCTTCACTGGATTACTTGTTTTTCAGATGTGGAGTTTGGTGAGTTCCTTATAGATTTTGGATATTAGCCCTTTATCTGTTATGTCATTTGCAACTATCTTTTTCCATTCCATTGGTTGCCTATTAGTTTTATGGATTGTTTCCTTTGCCGTGCAGAAGCTTTTAATCTTGGTGAGGTCCCAATCGTTCATTTTTGCTCTTGATTCCCTTGCCTTTGGGGATGTGTCAAGTAAGAAATTGCTGTGGTTGAGGTCAAGGAGGTTGTTTCCTGCTTTCTCTTCTAGGGTTTTGATGGTTTCCTATCTCACATTGAGGTCTTTTATCCTTTTGAGTTTATTTTTTTGTATGGTGTGAGAAAATGATCTAGTTTCATTCTTCTGCATGTTGTTGTCCAGCTTCCTCAAAAAATTAACAGCGGAACTCCACTATGACCCAGCAGTAGCACTGCTAGAAATTTACCCAAACGATACAGGAGTGCTGATGCATAGGGACACATTTACCCCAATGTTCATAGCAACAGTCTCAACAATAGCCAAAACATGAAAAGAGCATAAGTGTCCATCAACTGACGAATGGACCAAGAAGCTGTGGTTTATCTATACAATGGAATACTACAAGGCAATGAGAAAGAATGAAATCTGGCCATTTGTAGCAACCTGGATGGAACTTGAGGGTATTTAAGTGAAACAAGTCAGGCAGAGAAGGACAGACACCATATGTTTGCATGTATAGGTGGATTAGAAGGAACTTAACAGAGGACCATGGGAGAGAAGAAGGTAAAAAGTAGTTGGGGAGAGGGAGGGTGGCAAACCAAGAGAGACTTTGAATACTGAGAACAAACTGAGGGCTGATGGGGGTGGGGGAGAGGGAAAGCAGGGTGATGGGCATGGAGGAGGGCACTTGTTGGGATGAGTTCTGGGTGTTATATGGAAACCAAATTGACAATAAACTATTTAAGAAAAAACAATAATAAAGAAGTCTTTAAAGCCACAAATTTTGAATAAAGAGGTTCAGGATAAGAGAAGACTTTTCAGTTGATCCAAAATGCAATGCAAGCCTTACCACTTGAGCCAAATGACCCAACAAATACAATTTCCTCTTTCCTATTTCTCTATTAAAGTGTATATTTCCACAAACTTTATGGTTCAGTCTTTTAGTTTAGGATATCAGTATGAAACAGAATTTTAAGAGAAATGAGCATCAACATTTCTGAATATAGAGACTACTGTGGAAAGGGAATATGGACACACATAGAGCTGTTACCCTAAAGTTCTAATATCAAAGAGAGTTACTTAAGAGAAAGATTATAGAGAAGGAAATATCAAAATACGCACAATCCTCTTAACTTTCATTTTTCTTCAGAAAGTTGTGCTAAGCTGCATATAAACAAGATTCCAGGAAACGGAATCATTCTTGTATCTCTTTACATATTTATGAGAACCAGAGAGTGGGAAATGTTTACTTAACTGTCTTCAAGAAGCTTCTCCAAAAGTTAGATGAGAACCCAAGATTTGAGTCCCAATAATTCTTTGGAGATGATAAAAGGAAACATTTACAAGAAAGATGGCCAATAATGTGTGTGTTTTATGAGTAGTTTTTACTTGTGGATATGGAGCCATGGTTTCCTATTGGTTGTGAGGGGCTTCTGGGCTCATTATTTCCTTGGTATTTCTAGCCAGCTGCATGCACAGGTTGAGCATCAGAATGTTTTC
Source organism: Crocuta crocuta (assembly GCF_008692635.1). Taxonomy (NCBI): domain Eukaryota; kingdom Metazoa; phylum Chordata; class Mammalia; order Carnivora; family Hyaenidae; genus Crocuta; species Crocuta crocuta. The sequence goes on along the minus strand of NW_027532175.1, from coordinate 361,461 downwards.
AGCAATAATGAGTAGGTGCTTACAGTAGGAAACAATCGAGTTGTCTTGTACATATGACCACATGACAAGGCATGCATAGAAGGAGTCATTAAAAAGTTCTTCTGTACCCTGGTCCACACCTTCCACAACTTGGATCCACTCATATGCTAAGTTACTGATTTTCCACCATAATGGCTAATCACAATTTCTAGAGTAATAATTACAGGAGTGGTAAAGAGCCACAGTCATTATTGCTGTTTATTATCTCTTCCTTATACTTAAAATATATATGTTTCCACTTAAGACAAATTCCTGTCCCTTCCATGGTGAAAGGGGAGGGTCAGTCTCTTGAGTTCACTTGCCATCAAAGGGATCATTAGTCTCCTGGAAAGATAATAACAAGGTGGGGACTCTGGTTTGATCTCTGCTGGTGACTTTAGCTCTGGTAGTAGCTAGAATAATCTTGGTGAGAGAGAGTTCATCACACTGTTGGGCCCATTCACAACCTTCATACCAGATACCGAGAGAACTCTGTTCATAGATCTGGACTGGCTAAAATCTACATATTATACATATGGTGGTTCAGTATCTCTTCTGTAGCAGATGCTGCTTTCAGGATATGGGACACAAAACTTTACACACTGATGCTGATTCCCATAGACTCATTCAGAAGCCTTTTGTCAAGACACTCTTTTCATTTGTTACAACCTTGTTTCATCAAGGATCAGAGAAAATAAGTCAAGGGATTCATATCTGCTCCTGATTCTATGTATGAGCTTACTTTCAACCACTTCTTCTTTCACACAAAGATGATGACTAGGTGGACTGCTTGAAATTAATGTGTATTAATTTTCTTAGCCTCTGTCTTTCAGAGTAGGACTGTCATTGGCAGCACAAAATTTTTGAATTTTTGTCTTCTTATAATGTATAGAAATAACCCTATCTTAGAACTGGCCTGAGTTTTTATTCCTGGTCATAAAGTAAAAGCACTGATGCTATAGGTGTGTGAGATGAATGAGAGATATTGATGCAATTGGAGCTATTGACATGGAATCTGGGATATTTGATCATATACTTTATACTATCTGAACATACTGATAATCCAGCTTTCAAAAATATATACTTTGGGGTCACCTCGGTAGCTCAGTTGGTTAAGCATCTGACTCTTGATTTTAACTCAGGCCATGATCTCATGGTTCATGAGCTTGAGTCCTGAGTCTGGCTCTGAGCTGACAGCACGGAGTCTGCTTGGGATTGTCTTCCTCTCTCTCTGCCTCTTCTCTGGTTGCTCTCTATCTCTTTCTCTCAAATAAAAATAAACCTCAAGGACATTAATATAGTCCTGTTTTCTAGCCTCCAGTTTCCTTCCTTTCTCCTGATAACTTTTTTTTTTCAAGACAATAGAAACAGTAACTTAAGAAAAAAAGAATTATAGCAAGGTACTCAGCTGCCTAAATCCCTCCAAATTATATCCATAACATTGAAAGTAAATCCAATTTCTTTAAGAAGCCTACAGTATGACTCTCTCATCCATTTTGTACCTCCCTTCCTCTCAATAACTAATGTAAAAACATTATTTTTTTAATTTACTTGTAATATTTGGTGAGCTGGATGTGTGTTTATTTACTCATTGGATTAAAACTTTGCATTAAAGGTGACTTGACTAGACTAATCTTATAAATTGTATTCACTATTTTATTTTGACTAATTGGACTACACCAGTTTTGAAAATATTGTAAGATAGTTTTAAAAAACACATCTAGATATGAAAAGAATTTATAGTTTGCATACAAGCATACTGTTGTATAAATCTACTCCTGTGCTCATTTTGGACATTTCTGCTCATAACTGCTTTTTCATACTTGAAACTTAAGAGTTTTACCACACATTTCTAATAAGGGAATTATTTTTATTTTTGAAATACTTTTTGCAATTCAGTTTAGTCCCATAATTTAATATCACCTAATGCCATTGCTCCTAATTAAAATAGATACTGTGCCGTATGACCAGGAAATATTGAATAATGAAGTCTAAGAATTTAGAAAATGCCTAAGTTAGAGCTCTTAGAGCAATGCTAACTCAATCATTTATCTTGTGATCATCTGAAATAATTAAGAACAAATAAACACTACAATTACAGTGCAGTATAGCAAATAAAACGAATATTTGAAACCTTAAGTTTTAAAGTGCATGATTATAAAGAGATGATTTTATACTCGAGTACTGACATTATTTTAAAGCAACTTTTGGAGACTTGAAGATTTATGGAATGCTGAGTCTTGAGAAAAAAATAAGAGACAGGAAATGAATTTACAAAACTTGGAAAAGAAGTAATTTGTTCTTTCCTGGTACCTTGAAAGTGTTGGCCAGTTGGAATAATTAAGAAGAATTCTCAAAGGTTTTCAAAAAAATATTTTTGAATTAACATATATCTGACACTAATATATAATTGTCAGTGATTCAATGCATACTGATACCAAATCATTAAAAAAATAAAATCAAATGATATAATCTAATACACCTAATGAAAACTATGTCTTTATAAGATAAGAAATATCTCCTTTTAGCAGAGAGTCCAGATTTTTTTTTTTTTAATATCTTGTACCTCTGTGAGAAGGAGTGGTGGGTAAAAGATGTTTTGTCACATAGATTAGTGAAGAATCTTTTTGGCAATATTACAACAGGTGTGGATTTGAGTTGTGATAGTAGCTACCAGCTGCACATCTCCCCAGCTCACCAGAAATCATGTACGTGTGACATCTATGGAATTAAGGAGTAAAAAGTGTTGTTAGAAAGATCCCCTCTTTCTTTTTCTTGGAGGATATGATGTCTCTGCTAAAGTCTGTGGATTTTTAAAATAAACAAACATAAATGTAACGATGTTGAGTCTGGTGTGTAAATTCAGAGCCCATTACTATTTCAACAGGTGTGGTTTCTTTCTAGTGCTCCATTTTTTTTCCTGTTGCATATCTAATGTGAAATTCCAAACAGCGTTTAACATATTCGAAAAGAGG
>NW_027532175.1:342549-358397 GCF_008692635.1 Crocuta crocuta | reverse complement strand
TCCTCAGGTCATCTCTAAAAAAGGGGAAGCCTAGATATCTAAAACTACAATAGATTGAGAGCCTGGATAATCATGATTAGAAGAAACACATTCAAAGTAGTAGGATACGGGGACATAGAAAATTAACACTGACCTTGAATACAAGTGTCAAACTAAAATAAAGAAAAACATTGCAAGCCTTTTCTAGAGTGTCCTATAACTGGAAATATACAGTGTGTAGTGTAGCCTTTTCACAGTGCCTTCCTTTACTTAGCAATGTGCATGCATTTAAGGAATATCATTTGGAAGCTTGGAAACTCATTTCTTTTTACGCTGAATAACACTTCACTGTAAATTTGTACCAAATTTTGTTTATGTATTCACCTATTGAGGGGTATTTTAATTGCTTCCAGGTTTGGCAATAACATTCTATAATGTTATCTGAATGCTGTACACATTCACGTGCAGAATTCTGTTTGTATTCAAGACTTCAACTCATGTATATATTGCTGGATTACATGCTAAGAGTTTGTTTGGCTTTGTCAAAATTGCCAAGCTGTATTCCAAAATGGCTACATCATTTTACATTCATACCAAGAATTGATGAGAGTTCTTATTCCTCCACATCCTTCCTACATTTGATAATTGTCAGTAATTTGGATTAAGGTCATTCTAAAAAATCTGTAGTAGTTTTTCAGTGTTGTTTTAATTTGTAATTCTTTAATAGTATATATGTTAAGCATCTTTTCATATGCTCATTAGCCATCTGTATTTCTTTTTAGTGGATTGTATATTCAGATGCATTTTCTATTTTTAAATTTTATTTGTTTTCCATTATTGAGTTTAAAGAGTTCTTTATATATTTAGAATACAAGTCCTTTATCAGTTATGTGTTTTATAAATATTTTCTCCCAGGTGATAGCATGTCTTTTTATTATCTTAAAAGTACCTTGCTCAGAATTCCAATTCATTTTATTCTTTTATAAATGATGCTTTTGGTTTTGTATCTAAAACTTCATTGTCAACTGATTTTTTTCAAAAACCAGCTTTTGTTTCATTGATCTCTTCTATTTACCTGTTTCAATTTTATTAGTTTCTGTTGTAAGTTTTATTATTTCTTTTTTTCTGCTTCCTTTAGATTTAATTGCTCTTCTTTCTCTAGTTTCCTAAGGTAGACACTTAAACTATTGATTTTATATTGTTCTTCTCTTCTCTTATATGCATTCAGTGTTATAAATTTCCCTGTAAGCATTGTTGCCACTATATTCCACATATTTTGGCAATTGCATTCTCATTTTCATATACTGCAAAAAATATATTTTTAATTTATTTTGAGACTTCTTTGATTCAAATCTTATTTAAAAGCATGTTGTTTAACGTCCAAACCTTCGGCTGTTTTCCAGTTATCTTTCTGTTATTGATTTCTAGCTTGATTCCATTATGGTCTGAGAGTATATGCTGTATTATTTATATTCTCTTACATTTACTAAGGTGTGTTTTATGACTTAGAATGGGGTCTATCATAGTGAATGATCCATATTATTTTGAGAAAAATTCCAATTCTCTTGTAATTAGATATTTAATGGCTGTCAGTTAGATCCAATTGACTGATGGTGTTGTTCAGTTCAGCTATATCCTTTCCAATTCTCTGCCTGCTAGATCTGTCAATTACTCTAAGAGAGGTGTTTAAGTTGTTCATCGCTGCTACAGTGGAAATCAATTAACTTTTGCATGTTAACAAACTATAACTGGTGCTCTATTTATCCTTGATACTCTATAGTTTTGTTTTTTTCCTTGTGTATTTTAATACTCTGTTGTTAGATGCATAGACTTTAAGGACTGTCAAATTTTCTTACACAATTGACTTATTTATCATACTGTAATTTTCCTCTTTATATTTGATTCCTTGTTTGGAAGTCTGCTTTATCTGAAATCCATAACTATGTCATTATTCTTTTGACTATTATTAACATGACATTTCTTTCTCTAACCCTATAATTTTAAGCTATTTGTGGCTTTGTATTTAGAGTTGATTTCTTTTTTAAAAATTTTTATATAGTTTATTTATTTTTGAGACAGAGAAAGACAGAGCATGAGTGGGGGAGGGGCAGAGAGAGAGAAGAAGACACAGAATCTGAAACAGGCTCCAGGCTCTGAACTATCAGCACAGAGGCCCATGGGGGGCTCAAACCCACAAACCATGAGATCTGACCTGAGCTGAAGTCTGATACTTAACCGACTGAGCCACCCAGGCACCGCTAGAGTTGATTTCTTATGGATGGCATATAGTAGTGTATTATTTTTTATACACTATTTTTTTTTTTTTTGGTCTTTCATTCTTCCTCTGCCTTCTCTGGTTTTAATTGAGAAATCTCTCTTATTCAGTCTTCTCTCATCTCTTACTACATCAACTATACTTCCTTTTTGGGGCACCTGGGTGGCTTAGTCTGTTAAGCATCCGACTTCGGCTCAGGTCATGATCTCACGGTTTGTGGGTTGCAGCCCCATGTTGGGCTCTGTGCTTACAGCTAGTTCAGAGCCTGGAGCCTGCTTCAGATTCTGTGTCTCGCTCTCTCTCTGACAGTCCCCTGCTCACGCTCTCTCTCTCTCTCTCTAAGAAATAAACAAACATCAAAAAAATATACTTACTTTTTCACTTTTTTTTTTTTTTTACTAGTTGTCTTGGTGTTTGAAATGCACATTTACAACAAATCCAAGTCCCCTTTTAAACTGCAATATAGTGTTTCATAAGTGTTGTAGGTATCTTATAACTGAGTTTTCTCTTCCCTTCCACCCATTGTTGCCATTTTACTTATCTATTTGCTACAATCACCAATACATTGGTATTATTACTTTGAACATTTATCTATTAAATCATTTAGAAATAAGAAAACTAAAATACTTTAAGTTTATTCATTTTCTGATGCATTTTTTTCTTATATAGATCTGAATTTCTCACCTATATTATTATTATTAATTATCATCCCCAGAGAACCTCTTTAACATTATGCAAGGCCATTCTGCTGTTGACAAATTCCTTAGTGATTATTTGAGAAAGTATTTCTCCATCACATTTGAAAGATAATTTTGTTTGATCCAGAATTTTAGGTTGGTGTTTTTTTCTTTCACTATTTTAAATAATTCATTCCACTCTCTCTTGCTTATACAGTCTGTGAAGAGAAGTTCTGTGGTTTCTTATTTTTGTTCCTCTATAGGTAATAATACTGTCACCCTCCCACCCCTAACTTTTTTCAAAAAATTTCTTTGTTTCTGTAAATCTGCAGTTTAAAATGACATATGTAGGTTAGGTGTTTTGTTTAGGTGTGTGTGTGTGTGTGTTTGTGTGTGTGTGTGTGTGTGTGTATGTTGTTTGAATGTTTGTTTATTTTTATATTAATCCTGTTTGGGTGTTCTCTGGATCTTCCTGGATCTGTAGTTTTCTGTTTGCCATTAATTTGGGGAAAGACTTCATGCATTATTACTTCAATTATTCTTTCTACTACTTCTTTCCTTTTTTCCTACCTACCTTCCTACCTATCTTTCTTTCTATCTTTCTTTCTTTTTCTGGTACTCTTATTACAACCTTACACTGTTTGTAATTGTCTCACAGCTCTTGGATACAGTGTTACATTTTTTTTTCTTTTTCTTAATTTCAGTTTGGAAAATGTCTACTGACACATCCTCAAAATTTCTGAATCTGTCCTCTGCTTCCTAGGCTACTGATGAGCCCATCAAAGTCATTAGTCACTGTTTTTGTTTCTAGCTTTTTCTTTTAATTCTTTCATAGGTTTGTCATCTCTCTACTTAAGTTAACAATTTGTTCTTTCATTCTCCACTTTAACCATTAGAGACCTTAGCATATTAATTATATCATATTTCAAATTCCTGTTATGGCTGTTCCAAAATTTCTCCATATCATAATGTGTTTAAGTGCTTGTTTTATCTCTTCTGGATTTTCCCTTGTTTTTTATCATGCTGTGTAATTTTTGTTGACAACCAAGCACAATGTATAGAATAAAAGAAAGTGAAAAGTGAAATACAGTCTTTTAGTGTGAGGTTTTGTGTTCCTCTGGTGTGGAGTCAGGCTGTGTTTCAGGTTTGCTATAGTTGAAGCTGTCAGTAGCTTCAATTTCCTTTATTCTTCTTCTTTTTTTTTCTCCTGTTATTACTAGATTTTTCTATAAACTGCTCTGAATTACAGTCTATGTCTTCCAGGTCTTTCAGCTATAATCCACTGCGATCCTTAAGCCCTAAGTGTGTGTGTGTGTGGAGGGGGAGTGGGAAGGTAGTATAATATTGGAGTAGGGAAGCATTCTATAATCTTTAGATAAAATCTCTGTTGCTGTTGTTCCTATTTTCCTACACCAATCTCTGGGCTGTGACTTTCAGAGTAATTTTTTTACCTTTTGTTTTCTGCACTTACATGAGACAGCAAGACTAGGGTGGGCTAAAGTTGCCCAATTTCCCTTCTCCCAGGTCAAATAAGACTGGTAGAGTATTTCCCTTGAGGGGTACATTTTGTTAGAGAGGGTAGAGTGAAGAAGGTAATAATGTGGACGTATTTCAAAATTGCTACTTTTACTCTTCCTCTGCTGCAAGCATGATGGGATTTTCTTGAATCCTCACAGTGTAGACCTGGTAGGACTCCTTTAAGTAAGACTCAAGAATGTGTGGGGCTCCAATAAAACTGGGTCCTGCATTTTAACTCTCAAGCTAGTTCACACTAGCCTCCAGCAACTCATCAATCATAGTTTAAATGTTCCTACAGTTCCTGGCTCCAGAGAATTCTTTTCCTGGCAAGCTGTGATTCTCTGTATTTATCTGTATCTAGTTTTAGGGGCAGCCGTTTGCCTTGTATTCTGTGTTCTCTAGTGTGGCTAAGAAAAGTTGATTTTTCATTTCCACACTCTTTACAGGTCAGGAAGGGAACTAGAAGACACTTCACGCTTTTTGCTGAAAACAAAATATATAATTTTTCATCTTTATTTAAAGTATTCTGATATATTACTTATTTGCTTTGGGCATAATTTAAGAAAAAAATAAGATTTCTATTTAAAACTTTCTTTAACCTACCAAGAATACTCAACAAAGTTGCACTGAATACAGTTTTATTATTTATTATTGAATGGATCATGGAATATCTCCCAAAGTGTGGAGGTTATAAGACAAGTAATATAGATGAATGATTACCAAAAAGACTGATGTTTTTCCATGAACATCAGTAATTTTTTTATGTCACTCAGAGTTCTAAAGTATTTTTACATATCTTAAACATTTGTTGGATTCAACTTTTAAAATTTTTTGAGTTTTATTTTTATTTTGAATTTGACATTTTTCCACTAATTTTAATGAGTATAACTTCACATCTACAGGAGAGTACTCAATGCTGTACTATCTCATTACTCCTACAGACTTTTCAGTTATTTTTCTTGGACGTTTCAGCTATACATTATTTGATCTCATCATCTTATCTTAAAATGACATGTGTTGCTTCATTTAATAATATAAAATGCTATATGAATATACACTACATACCTATCCATTGCACACACAAATGTGCATTAATTTTAACTAACTGCATTTGCTAGTATGTCCAGGATAATATTACGTGAATGTGGTGATAATGGCTATCCTTGCTTTGTTTCACTTTTAATAACAGTCCTGGGGCGCCTGGGTGGCTTAGTCGGTTAAGCGTCCGACTTTCGCTTAGGTCATGATCTCGCAGTTCGTGGGTTCGAGCCCCACGTCGGGCTCTGGGCTGACAGCCAGCTCAGAGCCTGGAGCCTGTTTCAGTCTGTGACTCCCTCTCTCTCTGACCCTCCCCTGCTCACGCTGTCTCTCTCTCCTAGAAATAAATAAAACATTAAAAAAAAAAAGTAACAGTGCTTCTAGTAGTGATTTACCACTAAATGTTTGCTCTTGACACTCTCTTCTTCCATACATCTCTTCCCCACTCTCCATTTCTTTCTCTCCACTATCTGTCTATATATAACTAGCTAGCTTTCATGTTAAGAAAGAGTCTATCCATTTGTAATCAGAATGGAACTTAAAAGTTTGTTAAATGCTTACAGAATTTATGAAAACAAAACAATATTATCCCTTTCTTTAATCAATAAAAATATGAAATCAGAAATACAAGTATCTATCTAATTGGATAAAATCAGCATTAATAAAAACGGTGATATATTTCATGTAGATATAAAAATGCATTGCTCATACTGTTTTATAAATCATGTCCTTTAGCTATTCAGAATAGCTAAGAATCAGAGTACTTACACACCATGGGGGGGGGATAGAGTCTGTCTTCTATCTAAAGAGGTGAGACAAACAATTAACTCTAAAATTGACTGTAGTCAATTATAAGTGGTAGAGTACCTACTGTATATTTCCTCTCATTCAATTTGTAAAAGATAAGAATAATGTTTCTTCCAAATTATTTTGTTACTGTCTTTAGTCTTTAGTCTTGTAATATAATCTTTGACATTGAGGCTTATGTTAACTCCAAAGACTTCTACTGTTTTGTTTGAAAGGTGTTTATTGTTGTTGTTTTTTTGTTTTTGTTTTATGCTTATTTGTTTCTTGTGTTTTGTTTGAAAGTTTTTAAGAGACATATTTTGGGGGATGGGAGTCTGGGGAAAATGTTATCATATTAAATATGGTACCTGCAATTGTTTACTTAAATTATAAATGAAACCAGTCGTTCTTTTGCTGGGTTGGTTTCCCTTCCCATCTTTGTCCTAAAAGAAGACAAAATAACTCTCTAACGTATCTTTGTATTTTAAAGCAGCTACAATACTGTGCTTTTTCCCCCTTTGTCAAAAAGCTTAAGACCAAAGCAATAAACAAGCTGATAGTTTCTGAACTTAAAAGTATGTGAGTTTGGTTTATAGTACATATAGTTAGTACAATAATGACTCAGAGCCCAGGACTTGGACTAAGTTGAGTTTACATCTACCCATTATCTGTAAGTTATTTCATACAATTATAAGCCTTGGAATGCGATTTGTAAATTGATGATCCTAAAATACCAAATCTGGCCCTTTTCTCTCTTCTGCATTCCAGAATTAGACAATTCAGTTGCTTGTTTATCACCTCAGCATGGATATTTAATGACAATCTTACACTTATTTTGGCCAAAACAAATTGCTCAACCCACTGCCCTATCAGCAGCAGCACTGCAATGATCTTTTATCAGCATTATTCCATCATCCAACTAGTTACTCAGCTCAAAACCTCCAGTATTGTTTTCAATTTCAATCTTTATGCACTTGCTATTTAAAGTGTGATACTGAACCACCATCACCTGAGAACTTGTTTGACTCAATACCATGTGACCCAAATCAAACTCTTTAGATTCATAATTTGGATTTTAACAGGATCACCAGATAATTCATATAAATATTTTTAAATATTTATTTATTTTTGAGAGAGAGAAAGAGAGAGTGTGCACAATCAGGGGAGGGACAGAGACAGAGGGAGACACAGAATCTGAAGCAGGCTCCAGGCTCTGAGCTGTCAGCAAAGAATCCAACATGGGGCTTGAACTCACAAACCATGAGATCATGACCTGAGCCAGAGTCAGATGCTTAATCAACTGAGCCACCCAGGTGCCCCAATTCATATAAATATTAAAGTTTGAGAAACACTGGCACAAATCATCATCTATATTCAATCTATAGTCATTATTATCACCTCTACATCCAAAATAAATGCAAATGAGAATAACGTTTTATTACCTCTATTGTTACTACTGTAGTTCTTCATCACCTCTGAGCTGATCTACTTCCTATTTATACTTTGTACCCTCATAGTCCACTCTTGTCACAGCAACCACAGTGCCCCTTTAGAATTAAAAACTCAGACCCTATTGTTTCCCTGTCTTACCACTGCATTTGAAGATTGTTAGCCTGTCCTATAATAAATCTCTACCTTTATTGCCTTCTACTTAGTCTCATGTGTTCAATTATTGTAATCAGCTACAATAATCTCTTCTGGAGACGTGTCCATATGGTATGCCACGATCAAGTGTTCTTTGTCTACCATGGCCCAGTAACATGCTAAGAGCAGTTTTTAAAAAGCCATTTATAATTCTCCACTGCCAATGGCATGACCCTGTCCCAGCACCCTAGGGATCTGCTTTGTAATCCTTCCACTGTAATTTGACATATGCTTCAAAGAATATCCTTCCTCATCACTGAGACCTACAATAACAGAGTGTCTGGAAGATCATAGAGCCAAGCTTCAGGCCTGCTACCACTGCAACCTGGACCTGTTACAGAACCCTCTATTGCTCTGGGCCTCAACCAAGTTTGTCAGCGTTCATGTCTTCCAATATTTAGGACTGACCTGTTTACCCAGAGCAGAATGTGTTGTCTCCAGAAGCAAAAGAAGTCTACCAGGTGCTTTCTTCTCTGTGGTGAAGATATGGAAGACACAGCAACTTTTCCTTTATTTGGAAAGAATATCTTTGCACATCCATTTTACTGAGAACCAACTTCTCAAAATTTCATAGAGTTCATCTTCCAAGATCTGGGGGCCATGTGTTACCAAGACCTCTGGCATACCAGCCACTTTTTGCTTGCCCTCACTAGACAGCATGTGATGTATGCAATGTATCACTATAATGTTCTGAGGGTTGTAGAGGTGGTCGAGGTCTTTTGGATTACATTATTACAGATGGCAGAAAAGTTAACATAACCCTGTGGAAAAATATATAGATGAATATTGTTGTCCATTCTCCATGAACGTGAACTCTTTCTGATCCTCTATATGCTGATAGGTACAGGGAACCAAAACCATACTCACCATGTCAATGGCTGATACGCCATATGCTGAGGCTTTATTAATCTGTTCTGTCAATGAGAGCATTTAAACATAGCAACTAGTGTTATTTCCCAAGATCCAGTCCATTTCTATCAGAGCCAGACTGGTGAATTAAACTGAGATGTGACAGGGACTGTTCCCACCTGCTTCCTTTACATCTTTAATGATATCACTATTTCCACCATCCTTCTAAGGATGTAACTTGATTTTGATTCATTCTCTTGTCTGCACAAGGAGGATACAGAAGAGTAGCCTCACAATTGTTCCACTTAGCCTTTCCCACTATAATAGTACTTTTCCTGTATGTTAAAGAAAACGTCTGGATACATTTCAACTTTTAAATATATACTTTTAAATATAGATGCCTATTATACACTTAGTGTTCTGGGTTGATTTGTCTCCCCCCAAATTTATATGTTGAAGTTCTAACCTACAGTGTGACTCTATTCAAAGATAGTACCTTTAGGAGTACTTAAAGTTAAATGAGGTCATAAGGATGAGTACTTAATATTATAAGATTGGTAGCCTTGTAGGAAGAGGAAGAAAGAGATCTCTTGCTCTTCATCTGTGCACACCAAGCAAAGGCCATGTGAAGATTTAACAAGAAGATGGCTGTCTATAAGTCTGGAAGGGAGATCTCACCAGAAACCAAATTTCCTAGCACCTTGGTCTTGGACTTTCCAGGCTTCAGAACTGTGAGAAATAGATTTATGTTGTTTCAGCCACCCCATCTGTAGTATTTTGTTACAGTGGCTCTAGCAGACACTCAGGAAGAGAAAAGATAACCATAGATTGGGGCCATGGACCCAGTGGACCTAACACCACTTGGCCCCTATTATTTCATTTCCGTTAGACCTGTTGATATTAAAGAGGTTGGCTCAGTAATCACCTATGCTGTCGCCAGCCCTGGATTTCAGAAGAGACCCAACAGTGAACATTGTGGTGGTTCAAGTCCTCTTCCCACCAGGACTTTGCTGATGGCAGATCGGCGTACATGAAATGATGATTCTAAAAGCACCAGTTGTGGTAGTTAATTACGTATTTTCCTGCAGCAGATTCTCTTGAAGGATTTCTGAGTGACACACATACATGGCCATCAGACCTCCCAAATGAATTACTCAAACCCAGTTCCTTCTCTCTATGCCTGCATTCACAGAAAAGCAAAATAAGAAAGAATTATTTCCTTTCTCCTATCTTCTTCGTGAATTCATATAAGGGTATGATTTGTGAACACATGGAGAACTTTAGAGGAACAATTTTCTTCTAGTGTTTACTTGGTGAGGAAGTTTACATGCTTTCATTTTTTACATGAGTACACATCACTTCTTTTAAAAACCTAATATTGTTAAACACTTAAGTGTTTTCCCTTTTTCTGGCATTACAAATAGGCTTCTTTCAAGATGTCTTTTGCCCATTTTGATTATTATCTTGGCTATGTTTCTAGAAATCGGTTTACTAAGTGAAAGGATATAAATATCTCTAAGGTTTTTGATATGTATTGCCTTCTGCTCCAGAAAGCTTTGTCAACTTGTGCTTTTCCATAAATGTCACCTTATTATACAATACAGGAGATAGAGGTGAGTGCAGACTGCTGGCAAGTCAGAGAGAACAGCTTTCTCCCACCCAGCTAGTGGCCCTGCCGTGAGGCCTTTCTTCATAGGTCGTATTATAAACATCCCAATTTCACCCCGTTGAAGCAATATAGTTTTGTTTCTTTAATGCTTATAAGACTGTGTATATTTTTAAATGTTAAATGTATCTTTTATAACTGCTTTTGGTAACCCTTTATCTTGGAATGCATATACTTTTTGGCTATGTTGTACATACTTTTGGTATATAAATGTTTATAATATTTGGACCACTGGCACCATTGATCCCACTTTTTATTGCTAATAGAATTTATCTTGCCATCTAACATATTTTCTTGGTCAATATTGTCAGACATTTGTCTATTTAATTTGCCATTTTAAAGAATGAAGATTTATCATCACAGATCCTCTCCTTTGTACCTTTCTATCTCATTAATTTTTGCTTCTATGCTTTTCTTACTCCTTCTAATTTTTTGGTATATTTTTCCTTTTAAATTTATTTTGTAGTTTTTAAATTAGACAATATTAGGCAATATTCTCATTAACTTTTAGAATGTTTTTCTTTTCTTAAATAAGCATTTAAGAAAAATAATTCTATTTGTAACTATTACTATATTTGTACTATATTCATTTATAAGTATTTGTAACTATTCATTTGTAACTATTAATTGTATTTGTACTATATTCATTTGTAAGTGTTTTTAAGTTATGCCTATCATGGTTAATGTGTCAACTTGACTGGGCCATGGAGTACCCAGATATTTAGTTAAACATTTAGTTTAACTAAATTTAGATATTTAGTTAAACATTTTTCTGAGTGCTTCGACTGAGACACACTGGGGAGTGTTTTCCCCAGAAATGATAAGCCTTGTACAATTGGCTGAAGTCCTGAATAGAACAAAAGGCTGAATAAGAGAGAATTTGCTCTCTACTTGGTGGTCCTCAGGATGACACATCAGTCTTACACCTTTGAAATCAGACTGGAATTTAAACCATCAGCTCTCCTAGTTTGTCAGCCTTTGAACCACAAATCATGGGATACCTTAGCCTGCATAACTGCCTGAGAAAGTTCCTTATACTAAATTATACATATTCTGATAGATAGATATAGATATAGATATATAGGTGTGTGTGTGTGTGTGTGTGTGTGTGTGTGTGTTTGCTGAAAATGATTCTAAGGAACAGAGTTTTAAGAATTAGTTTTCTGAATTAGTCCTAGGGTTTTGGGAATTAACTCTCAAATCTCATTATATTGAAGGAAGATAATGACTCTATTTCTAGTGGTACAGAGCACTAATGAGTTCATGGCATGATCTGGTACCAGAGCAATGCAAAATATCATCATTGGATATTCCTAATCAATCACTTATAAGACACAAGGATCTGAGATGACTGTATATTTTAAAATGTTTTTGGAAAACTAACAGACTTAAGGGGATTGTCTGGTTGATCCCATTGTCCTTGGATAAGTGATGAAAGAAAAGGATAAGCTTAGGGATTCATACTCCCACCTCAAGTGCTACAGACATGACTGAAATCTTCTATGTGTGACCTGAAAGAGACCCTTATCTCTTGTGGCTGCAGGGTTGAGACTGTTAAAATGAAATGCAGATTCTCATCCTGTGACTGGCTGAATTAGAACACAACATGAACTCTTAGTGTTATAGAGTGTCTACTGTAAACACCATTGATTGAGAAAGAATGGGATCCTCTAAATCGGGATGAGCACAACTGGAGAGATAATGACAAAAATGGGATATTGAGGACTTACACTCTTTTTTTTTTAATGTTTTATTATTTATTTTTGAGAGTGAGTGAGACAGAGCACAAGTGGAGGAGGCACAGAGAGAGAAGGAGATACAGAATCTGAAATGGGTTCCAGGCTCTGAGCTTCCAGCACAGAGCCCGACGTGGGGTTCAAACTTGTGAACATCAAGATCACGCCCTGAGCCGATGTCATGACCTGAGCCGGAGTCAGCCTCTTAACCGACTGAGCCACCCAGGCACCCCTACACTTTTTTTTTTGTTTAAAAACAAATTAAAGTACATGAATATACAACAATACTAATCATTCTGTTTATTTTATTAATAATTTTCAGATAATCAATATATATAAGATTTTCTTCTGCTTCAAGAGACTCTAGATTTTGAGGAGTCTTCTTTGCCAAATGCCTTCCCAATCTCCATAGAAGCAGCCTTCCCATCCACGTGGTATCAGCCTTTCAGTGGTGGATTCCCTGCATTACTTGAGGAAACTCTAATGGCCTCCTTTGAGGCAACAGTCATGCAAGATGTTGATGCTTTCAAGCCTCACATCAGTATTTGCTTTTAGACAAACTAGAACCCCACAGTAGAACCCCAAAAGGTCTCTGAAGATTACGTATAAAATATGACCCATGAGGAGGTGTGCTGCACTCTAAAAGAACTACTCAAATTTCCTGATATATACAGACAAATTTCTGGTAAACGTGTGTGAGAATGGCTACTAACGGTGTGGAATAATGATGGAAGGAACATAAAGTTGAATCAGGCCAATTTATTTTTCTTCCTTTTCCCAGTTATTATGTTTTTATTTTTTATGAATTTAATTTATTGTCAAATTGGCTTACATACAACACCCTGTGCTTATCCCAACAAGTGTCCTCCTCAATGCCCATCACCCATTTCCCCCTGTTTCCCACCCCCATCCACCCTCAGGTTGTTCTCTGTATTTGAGAGTGTTTTTTGATTTGCCTCCTTCTCTCTCTGTTTGTAACTATTTTTCCCCTTCCCTTCCCCCTTCTGTTAAGTTTCTCAAGATCCACATATGAGTGAAAACATATGATATCTGTCATTCTCTGATTAACTTATTTCACTCATAATAATATCTTCCAGTTCCATCCACATTGCTGAAAATGGCATGATTTCATTCTTTCTCATTCAGGCCAAATTTATTGATACGTACTCACTATCAAGAGAGTTTGCATTCTTGCTGCAATTCAGAAACTTGGGAAGGTATCGAGAAATGTGTTTGATCACCGAAAGCATGGATCAAAACACTACCACAGTGAATAACCTGGAAATACTAGACCTGCCTTGGTTTAATGTAGGGAGGGTAAATCAAAGGCTTGAGAGGGGAATGTGACAATGGATTAGTTATTTAAGACCTATGCACTCACACTGCAAGGGTACGGAAGACATATTTTTCACCAGTACTGTGCTAAATAAATATGTGGGGGGGAGCTTCAGCATCCCTCAAGAGCTCTGTGATCACTCTTCTATGTGGGATTCCAGTCACTAAAATGACAAGCCAATCCAGGGGGAGTAATTGGATTCCAAGATGGCAAGGGGTAAGTAGCAGCCTTCAGCCACCAGAGGCCACATGAGTATGGTTTTAGTAATGGGCAGCAACAGTCAAAATAGTCTGACTAATGCAGACCAATGATGTTTGCTAGTTGATCACATTACTCCTAGAGTGAAATTGATAGAAAGACTACTAAATTATTATTTGATCTGTACAAGTATGAACATTTTATTATAATGGACCCCACTCAAAACTAGCAGATTTTCAAGTCACTTGGTAAATGTGCTGGAGAAACACAGTTCAGTAAGGAATACATTACTTCTAAAATTTAGAGACCCATGAGTCTCGTTACTTTTTTATTATACAAGAGAAAAGAAGTGACAACTTACCCTTTCACTTAGAAGAGACACCTTATCATGCCCCCTACCACAAAACCTCTGGAAATTTCACTAAGGTAGATCGCCCCTGAATTTTTGTCAGATTTCTTTCCCACCCTCTAGCATGCATACATCTTACCAATAAGTCTAGAGAAGTTGCTACTTCTCGCTCATTAGGTCCAAAGAACATAATTTCAGTCAGTGCAACTGATCTGTGATATCTTGTGGAAGGGAAAGGCAATCAAGATTCCTAAGAATTAAATTATGACATCGGGCTGAGGAGTTAATATAGCCTTGTGCCAGGATAGTGAAGGTATGTTTTTGCTGGCCTTGCTAGATGTTTCTGGTACTCTTCACTAACAGGCATCATGAAAAAATGATTTGCCACATTAATAGCTGCATACAGAGTATCAAGGGAAGTGTTAATTTGCTCAAGCAGTGAAACCACTTCTAGTAGAGCAGCTTTAATTGGAGTCCCCACCTGGTTAAGCTTATGGTGATCCACTGTCCTGGTTCAAGATCCATTTGCCTCCTGCACAGGCCAAACAGGTGGAGGTAGGAATCACTATGCATACGTCCTTCAAGTTTTTGATGGTTGTACTAAACTTGGAAACTCCTCCAGGAACACACAATTACTTTTGGTTTACTACTTCCTAGGTGGAGATAGTTCTAGTTGCTTTTATTTTTGCCTCTCCACCATAATAGCTTTCACTGCACAGGTCAGCTAACCATTATAAGGATTGTGCCTGCTGCAGAATAAATCTTTCCAAATAGATATTCCAGAACTGGACAAATATCACAGAATAGGTTTAAGACACACTGGTCCCACATTGAGATGAACATGAGATAAAACTCCATTGATTACCTGACCTTCTGTAAGCCTCTAGTCTGACTGATGCACTATGGTGCAGTTTTGGGTATCTTGGAATTAGTGTCAGTTCAGAGCCAGAGTCAAGTAAGATCTGATTATTTTATTTTCCCTATGTACTGTTGGCCTGGTAAAAATTAAAAGGCCATAGGTCCTTTTGGAGTAGGCTAGAAGAAAGAGTCACAGTATAAATTTTTGAAAATGCACCAGGGTCCTTCATTAAAGGAACCAGAACTTCCTTTTATTCTGGAGGTTCTGGGTCTGAAAGTGGTTCAAATGTGGGAATTGATTGAGGAGTCAAGATTCTTTGTTTTTATGATTCAGATTCAACTTTATTCATGTAACTGAAAGCCTTTCTGCTTATACAGATCAAGAGAAGTTTCTATAACAGGTCCCAGTTGCTGTGCAAGTTAATCTACCACTTTGGCCATATGACCTAGGTTATTCAAGTGTACTTGAGGTGGTAGTGGCAGAGATGGAAGCTGTTTAGAGTCTTGGGCAGGCCCCTGAAGGGAATCGTAGCCCATGCCCTTCAGATTTTGGAGCAAAGCTTTTCCATCTTCTGCACTAACTACTTTCCTTTTGATAAACAGTCTCTGGCCTGCTACATAGCCTAAGTAGAAATTAAACATTTAACCATAGGCCACCAAGTTACCATGTGGTCCCAGTTGCCCATCATAAACTGACCCATCTGACCTAAGAAGCCATAGAGTTGGGCAAGCACAGCAGTGCTCCATCATCAAATGAAAGTGGTACATATGCAATCAGGCCTGAGTAAACCCTGAAGCAAGTTACATGAAATGGCACAAATGCCCATGTCCCAAATGTATGAGCATTCCTATTAATAATCTATTTTATTGGGGCACCTGAGTGGCTCAGCCAGTTAGCACCCAACACTTGGTTTCAGCTCAGGTCATGATCCCATATAT
>NW_027532175.1:321230-342387 GCF_008692635.1 Crocuta crocuta | reverse complement strand
GCTTGTTAATTGCATTTTTCAAATGAACTACTTATTTGTAAACTTCTTTTCTATATGATACGCGATGAATTGTAACTTTTATCACTATATAATGAATTTCTATACCTGATAATATGTTTCTCATAAGAATATTCTCTCTGATATAGTTCTAGCTATATCATATTTATTTTAGTTAACAATTTCCTGGTATTTTTAAATTCCTTTATATATTTCCAAATATTTATGTCTTTGTTTTTCTTTTTCTATTAGGAGCATGTTGTTATATTTTTTGAAATCCATTCCGTCTTTTAAATAGTATGTTTACATTTTAAATGGTTGTGCGCACACTGTGACTTCACTTTAATTTTTTACATTTTATAAATCTTTTTATCCTGCATTTATTTATCTTGCATAGCTTTTTTTCTTTCATGCCTTTAGAAGTAGCTATAACTGTGGTCAATATAGCATAATGTATACACATTTAAATTCACTAATTGTACATCCAAAACTAATGTCACATTTTACATCAACTGTGGGAGCTCATAAAGCCCAACTGGCTAACTTTTAAGGAGAAAAGGTTTGCAGCCTGGGAAATGGCAGGTTGAGAAGCAGAAAAGCAGACCAGGTAAATCGGGTCTCCTTTGAAATATCAAGAGTGAAGACAGCCTGACCTTGCTTGTGGCTCAACATGTTTCCCCACTCTGTAAACATGTAATCTAAAGTAGTAAAACAACTGTCTTCCTAGGATTGTATATACTGTCCCTGTGACATATGCCTGCACATCACCACCTTGATTGTACTTCCCCTGATAATCTATGAGTATGCTTTGTTCCCGCTTTTGAAACTACACATTCCTTTCCCCTGCACCCCTTGAAATGTACTGATAAGATTCTCAATAAAAACTGGAGAAGAGTTTCCTCCAGGCCATCTCCACTAGAGCACTTTGCCCCCTCATCCTCTACTTTCTCTGATTCGGGAGTCTGGAATAATCTGTCATCACCACCTCAGAGTTTGCTGGTCAAACTCCACAGTCAATTATACACAAGAGAAGAGGAAGAAATAATAATGATTTATTTTTATTTTTTAAGATTTATTTATTTTTGAGAGAGAGAGAAACAGAGCATGAGCAGGGAGTGAGATGGAGAGAGAGAGATGGAGACAGAATGTGAAGCAGGCTCCAGGCTCCAAGCTGTCAGCACAGAGCCAGATGCGGTGCTTGAACTCACAAGCCAATCAGGTCACAACCTGAGCTGAGGTCAGATGCTTAACTGACTGAGCCACCCAGGAACCCTTAAAAATATATTTGCTTAAATAGCCAACACTTGAAAAAAACCTAACACTTCAATAAATACATTCATAGAGAAATGTATAAGGAAGATGTAAATATATACAATGGAATATTACTTAGCCATAAAAAGGGATGAAATTGTGCCATTTGAGACAGCATGGATGCATGTAGAGGGTATTTTGCTAAGTAAAATAAGACTGAGAAAGACGAATACCATATTATGCCACTCATAAATAAAAGCTAAAAAAATGAATAGGCAGGAGCACCTGGGTGGCTCAGTCAGTTAAGCATCAGACTTCAGCTCAGGTCATAATCTCACGGTTCATGAGTTTGAGTCCTACATTGGGCTCTGTGCTGACAGCTTGGAGCTTGGAGCCTGCTTTGGATTCTCTGTCTCCCTCTCTTTCTCTGCCTCTCCTCTACTTGCATTCTCCCTCTTTTCTCTCTCTCAAAAATACATAACCATTAAAAAATAAATAGACAAAAAGCAGAATCAAAACTATAAATACAGAAAACAAACCGATGGTTGCCAGAGGTGTAGGTAGAGGGCTGGGCAACATGGATGAAGAATAGAGGGAGATAAAGATTTCTAGTTATGGAATGAATAAATCAGGGAATAAAAAGCAGATCATAAAGAATACAGTCAATGATACTAAATAAGGATGTAATGGATAGATTGTAGCTATTCACCATGGTGAACGTAGCATAATGTATAAGCTGTATACCTAAACTAATGTAACATTGTGTGTCAACTATACTCAAATTAAAAACAAAACAAATAATGTTTTTTTCTCAATATCGTTTTTGTTTTCTTATGAAATTGTCCTCATTACTCTTGTACAAATTGCATAATCTTTCTTCTTACTTGGCTCTCCATAAAATTTTACCAAGCACAATTTACTCTATACCATCTAAATTTGATGTCTCTTTCCCTAATAAATTACTTATAAAGTAAATTAATAAATTAAATACTTAAGAAAATATAAACTGTATGAAAATACTTTCTGATTTAAATATTTTTCTAATATTTTAATCCTGTCATTTTTAGTATCATAAATAAAACCTCAAAAAATAAACACATTTTGTTTATTTTCATTTTTACAAGTCTCTGTTTACCATTCTTTTTTGCATCTCAGACTTCCCTACTCATCCACGGGTACAATTTTATTTCTCATGACGAACTCCCTTTCGAGTTTCTGTAGTATGAGCTTGTAAGTGGTAAACTCAGGTTTTGTGTATTTAAGAGTTTTCATTATTTGACTTTATTTTTGAAAGATACATTTTCTGAATCCAAAAATTTTTATTATCAAAAATGCTCTCTTAGAATTTCACCCTGTAATATAGAACTGTGACTTCAGACTTTCGTTGCTGAGATTTCTGGCAATAGTCTAATTATTGTTCCTGAGTATATGATCCTATACGAATCTCTAGCTACTTTTAAAACATCTTATGTCTGGTGTTTCTCAGTATTCCTGTAATGCATGTAGATGGGCACGCCTTTGTATTTATCCTGTGGGTACCTATGGAATTTTATGTATCTTCAGGAAAAACTTCAATCACTCTGTTTTCAAATATTTTATTTCCACCCATTTTTCCATTCTCTGCTTTGAGAAATTGAATAGGCATGTATGATAAACCTTCCCATTGCACCCTTCATATCTTCAAAATTCTCACATATTTTTTAAAATTAATTTATTTCCTTTTCTATTTAGCAACTATCTGGAGCCATGTTAGCACAATTCAAAGGATTCCATTTTTTGCTTTTGTTTTGTTTGCTTGTTTTTTAACATTTCTTTATTTTTGAGAGAGACAGAGCATGAGCAGGGAAGGGGCAGAGAGAGAGGGAGACACAGAATCCGAAGCAGGCTCCAGGCTCTGAGCTGTCAGCACAAAACCTGAAGCGAGGCTGGAACTCATGAACAAGGAAGTCATGGCCTGAGCTGAAATCAAACTCTTAACCTACTGAGCCACCCAGGCGCCCCAAAGAGTTCTGGTTTCATATGAGGGTCTCTAGTTCTATCCTACACTTTGCTGTTGGCCAAAAATCTTGTGTGCTAACTGCTGCAGTGACATTAAGGGTTTGTCTTAGGGTGACATCATTTTT
This sequence comes from Crocuta crocuta, assembly GCF_008692635.1. NCBI lineage: Eukaryota > Metazoa > Chordata > Mammalia > Carnivora > Hyaenidae > Crocuta > Crocuta crocuta. Next base: position 339,016 of record NW_027532175.1, on the reverse strand, counting down.
AATGTGTGCTTTCTTCGAAAAGCTTCGTCTCAAAAAAATAAAATTAAAAATAAAATAAAATAAAATAAAATAAATTTTCAAGTTTCAGTCCACAATCCTTTCCTCCTTCCTCACCTTTTATTTTTAGGAGGCCCTTCCAAAGGGGGCCAAATGAAGACTGTGATACTTCGTTTTATGCATAATATTAACATTTTGGTTTAATTTTTATCAACTTTATGGAGGTATAATGTACACACCTTAATATTCAGCCTCATTAAGTGTTCACTTTACAAATTTGGACAAACATTCATAGTTCTGTAAACATCACAATAACCAAAATTTGGAACATTCCCATCATACTAAAAATGTCCTAGTTCTCTTTTATATTCCAGGCCCTACCCTAATCCTTGCTCACCAGCCTAAGGCAGCCAACGATGACTATAGTTTTTAGATGTTTCTCTTTTGTAAAACTGCATGCCATTCACCTGGAAGATCTAATTTTACCTGGGATTGTACTCTGTCTTCCTTTCTAAAAGGATTAGTTTTATTGTCTCTTTTGTTTTCAGTATTGCTGAAGACAATTACCTCTAGATACAGCCATTCAACTTGTTTTTAGCTTAGAGGGACTGAATGAATGAGATCCAAAATTTATTTCCTGCCTTGGGTAAGATACAAAGTGATAAGGGAAGAAATGTCTGCTCTTTATCTCATGGGTGTTTACTACACCTCTTGGTCTGTCTCTGCAGGAGTGTGTGTGTGTGTGTGTGTGTGTGTGTGTTTGGATTATTGTAAAACATTTTTTTAAGGATTTCTCTTATCTACCTTTAATTTTTGTACTCTGTACATGTAAAACAGAGGAAAGAGATGTAAAATCTGCATAGAATCAAATTAGAGAGACTTGTAAAAATGTAAAACGTTTCTCAGAAATCACTGCTTTCAACAGATTAGAACCTGAGGTCGGCACCTTCTTTCCCTAACTGCTGCAGTGTGTTTTCCTCCCTTGTTTGTTTATATTTATTATTATTAACTTTAGGGGGGAATTTAAATGTCTAGTTTGACTTCTTAGTACTGCCCCAAATTTTAATTCAGTACTTTCAAAACTGCATATGTTAAAGTATCTCTGGAAAATGACTTTTTTTTTTTAAAAATGGCATTGATATTCTTTTAAATAATTAGATCAAAACTATTTAGTTTTGTAATTTTTAAAAATATTATTAAAACACTCCCACTCAGTAATCCAAAATAAAAAGATATGCAGAGACGTTTTAAATGCTTTGCCTTCACATTATTCACTTTTAATCTANTAAATGTTTTTTCTTCACATTGGTCACTATTAATCTATAAGTATGTCTCCATGTTTTGCTGTCATCTCTTGAAAACATGTATTTTTTTTTAGCCCAGGGTGTAGTAATGTGCATGGCCTTTTGTATTAAGTTTAATAAAGAATTTTTTAATTTAATAAATGGAATATTGCAATTTAAAAAATATATCTATAATATTTCACATATTTTGAAATTATATCCATAGGCAAAAAAACAAAAACAATTTCTGTTAAGTTCTTAAATAAAGACTAGAATTTAAACTATACACAAAAGAAATATTGATTATTTGCAATTTGTATGTTAGCTTTGACAAGGAAATTACCTGGTTTTTTTTTTTTAACGTTTATTTATTCTTGAGAGACAGAGAGAGACAGAGCATGAGCGGGGAAGGGTCAGAGACAGAGGGAGACACAGATTTGAAGCAGCCTCCAGGCTCTGAGCTGTCAACACAGAGCCTAATGCGGGGCTCAAACCCACAGAACATGAGATCATGACCTGAGCTGAAGTCAGACACTTAACCGACTGAGCCACCCAGGCGCCCTGGGAAATTACCTGTTTAATTAATTCTAGAAAAGCTCATTATGCCAGCAAACATCACACAGAATCCAACAGTCAAGCAACACATCACACTAAACCAGGAAAAAGAAGCAACGGGACGGGCTATGTGAGTAATATTTTTCTGAGTTCCAACTGAGAATAAATGGCTACTTATCAGAGATCCTCAGACCTATGCAATTTTCCTGGATGCTTTAAGTGTATTTAAAGTAATTAACCCTGTTGATGACACTATTCCCACTGAATGGGTTTGCAGCATAAGGCCCTCATATTGAGAAGGCCTTAAGGGAAGATGCTTGAGGAATGATTGCTGGCTAATAATCGAAATGAGTTTTCGCTTCTTTATAGGTATAGACTCAGACTGCATGTGAGTGAAAATGATGAGTTCCACCTCCACATCTGACCCATAGAAACCCCCATGTGTCTGTCACTGTTGTTTTTTTTCCTAGATGACTTCATAGATTTTACTCCCAAAGAAACCCTCAAAGGTATGTGTTGAAAAGTCTCCATCATTTTGGAGCCTCCATCACCCTGGATTCCTAAGGGGGGAAAAAAAAAGCCTCTCTATTCCTTTACCCCAGGACATGAACTGGAAAATACATGTACTGGTTTTGAGCCATTGCACACTGTGGCTCGATTGTTACCCCAAGCTACCCTAACTAATACTATTTCTGACCCAAGTGGTATCAGCCAAACCTTCAGTTGCACTTATTATTAAAAAAAAAAAATCTGAATTAAACCTATTCCTGTTGGGAATTAATCCATACAAAAAAAAAAAAGCCATCCTCGGGTCTTCTTTTATATATTATAAGTAATAACACAAATATATACACATTAAAATATTCCTTAGAGCCATTATCTCAAGTTAGATAAATATAATCTCTCAAAAATATAGGGAAGCAGTAGAGATAAAGAAAGATTTATGTCCTTTTTTTCCCCCATTCTCTTAGAACAAACTAGAAAACTTTATGTCATTACTTCTTCAGCAAGTGCATTGACCTATGTATTTTGGAATGTGTTGCATAAAATTTTAAGAAGTCTAACACATAGCTGTTGTGCTCCTGTTCCTTCAACATTTGCTGTACACGTACTATATTGTCTCCACTATTAAAACATCACAGAATTTAAATAAATTGTTGAGTTAGTTAAGTTCTCAGGCAAACTTTTTCTTTTTTTCCCTCTTGCTGAGAGATATAAAGCTGCTTCTTGGGAGTATTTTCCAAATCCTTATACAATAAAAATGTATCCAAAAACTCAGAAGGCAGGAAATGGGGAATGCAATAATAGGCATTGTCACTAAACAGTTCTGATACATCAGTGTAGCTGTGCTCCCTGTGGGGCAACAAGACACTCAGCGGGAAATTGTATCATTCTTAAGGTCTTATGGACATGGGCATTAGAGGCGGCAGAGGGTTCTTGTTCTGTGGAGAAGTGCTGGCCAAGGTGTTCTCATCAGTTTTCATTTCATTTTTTAAAGAGGGACATGCAAAATGGCATGTGTACACTTTGACAACTTGCCCACAGGGGCTTCATTAAAAGCATTTACCGAGAAAAAATCTTGATAACAGCCTTTTGTTGGAAAAGGTAGCTGAAAGCTGTCAAATTCTGGTCTTCTGCGGTGCATAATGAGCTACTGCCATTGTTATATTGTCCTGCCCGAAGCTGGGTTTTAAACGGTTCTTTAGGAATAAACTCCTACATTTGTCAAATTTTATGTAATTTGGAATTTGGCTCGGAATGTTTATTATGTCTCTCACCTAAGCTCTGTAAGCTGTTCATCTTTTACTCATCCCCTGATAAGAAAAGGACAAGACAAAGGAAGACAAAAATGTTCTTCCAAAAATACAGTAGACTCTCAGCTGTGCTCATTTAAGTGATTTGCTCCATATGTCCTAGTTCCTATTGCTATACAGTTTGAGTTAAAAGTGTTCAATTTTCTTTGTAATTACCAGTTTCTTTATACTCATTACTTATTCTTATATATTCACAACTAGTACCCCATCAACTCAGAAACCAATTTTTCCCCTTTAAAATAGAGATTAAAACATTCTATTTTAAAATTAGGCTTGGGGAGTTGGTGTAGACTTACAATGTAATGAGTAGTTTGAAATTATTTATATGCCCTCAGTCCTTTATATATAGATAGATATAGATATAGATAGATATAGAGATATTATTGAATTTTATGTGTAATAAAATCTGTAACCCTATGTATATTTATACATCTTAAAGTACAAAGCAGTTTTAAATATATACACTCTTATGTCGTTTGTTGTAAAACAAAAGGCATGAATTACTTTCCTTGTACTGTAAACATCTTTGCTATTCTCTCATTTTTTTTCTTGCTTGTTTTCTTAAAATAGACCTTATTTACTATCATTGGATTTCCCTGGTGATGGCTATTCAGAGCTCAATCATCTCTTGCAGCGTCATGACCCATATTATTTGGCCCCACAGAAACAGACAATACATTAATCCTGCCCCCTATTTTCTGGTCCTCATCCCTATCTTATTCTTACTTTCCTCCACTTCCAGATAAGAATCATTGGCTTATCATTATTATCACTCCCTTGAAATGTTCTTAGCAGCCTACATAATCTATTTCACCCATAAAACTGCCTAGCGAATCCCCAGTCTGGGAATCTTCCATCAACTCTGTGCTTGAAGAAAAACATGCAACCTTGTTGACTGGTCTCCTTTTGAATCATGACCACTAACTTCAGGTGGGTCATTAATGTGTTCTGTAATCCTCTTAGAGTTCCCCAGTTCACTAACTCTCCTTCTCTCTCCACTATATTCTTTTTCTTTAAATGCTACACCATCAACAAACACTCTTATCCCACTCATATGTTTCTTCCATTTCACCAAAAAAAAAAAAAGGGAAATAATCACAGAACAAAATTCTAGATGTTTCTAGCATCCTGTTTCTAACTCATCCTCCACTGTTCCCATATATTCTGTTCTTGCCTCTGTTAATAAGGATGGATGGTTCCGCTTGTTCACTAGATCCCATCTACTTTTCTTTATTCAGGGACATAATTCCAGGAATCGTTCCTCTCTTACCGTTGTACTCCTTTGTCTTTGCATATTGCTCATTTTATAATTTTTCCATTAAAAACATATTTTTACACCATTACTATCTTTCCTGCTGTCCTACTTTACAGAAAAACTGCTATTTCCATAGTCTTTCTTGAACTCACTAATTTTTGCTCTTTTTACCCAACAAACAAAATCTTCATTTATATCCATTTTGATAAATCTAATGGGCAATTTTCTGTTCACATTTTACTTAGTCCATCAACTTCACTCACTTTGACAGGCTTTAAATACCATCTATTTGTTAATGATGGACAAATACTTCTAATTGGGATATCTACCCAGAATTCTGGCTTGAATATTAACCTAGTTGTTTGACATCTCCCCTTAAATGTATAAAACTTTACTCTTGATTTCTACCTTACTCCGCCCATACTTTTCTCCACCTTAATCAATGGAAATGTCATCATACTAGTGATTCAGGCACAATAAACCTTGGATTTATTTCAAAATCCTGCCTTTCTTTTTATATTTCATATCAAAACCATTATATAAATCTTTTCTCTACATGAAAAAACATTCCAAATCTGTCCTTTTCACATGGCCTCACCCAATAACAACTTAGTCCAACCACCATGATTTTTTCCCACATGGATTATTGCCATAATCTCCCAAGAGATCTCTCTGCTTCTATTCCTGTCCTTTTACATTTCTTTTCAACACAAAAAGCAGGGGGACTAACATAAACCAAACCAGTATACTCCTCAGCATTTTTTATTGTACTGGGAATAAAATTCAAAATCCTTAACTTTGTCCTATAAAATCTTAAAGACCTTCTGGCTTCAGATATTACTTTACTCAGCATCATTCAATGTGCTCTATTACACAGGTCTCCTTGCTATTCTTCCATTGTATTAAGCCCCCATACCTCTGCTTTTACAGTTGATATTTCTGGAATATTCTTGCCCTAGATAGCTAGAGTTTATACCCTTCCTGCCTTCCTTTAGCTTTTACAATAGTGTTCTGTTACTATCCTACGTAAGAAATATCCTTCCTTGTTCTGGTTGGTCCCCTATCGATTTACCACATATAATTTATTACTATATATCATAGTACATAGTTTATTTGTATATCTTTTGCCTATTTTCTATTTTCCTCAACTAGAACATAAGTTCCTTGAGACTAGCATTTATGGTATGTTTCTAGCCACTACAATAGTATCTACCATGTGTTAGATATTCAATAAGTGTTTTTGGAATGAGTTAATTAATGATTTTCTTGCAAATACATTTTAGTAATTACACCTTCAACTATTACAGAGGACATATAGGTCAACCTACATTTCATCCGCCACCAGTCACTGAAGAAATGACAAATCCTTTGTTATGCAGATTTCAGATGAACATGAAACTATATTGGGAATCAGCATTTGGCTTAACTTACATTTTTTAATTATTTTACCCACATAAATTTAAGCCTACTTTCCCCCTATTATATATCCTTTTACTGTTTTTAAAACACAAACTGTTTAAGACATTCATTAAAGTCATTGAAACACTGAGTTTTTTAAAAACTATGTCTTTGTTCTACTTTTGGATTCAAAATATGACATACACAAATGGTGGCAAATATAAATTGAAAAGATACGGGTGCCTGGGTGGCTTAGTTGGTTAAATCATCCAACTTTGGTTCAGGTCATGATCTTGGAGTCTGTGAGTTCGAGCCCCATGTTGATACCTGTGCTGGCAGCTTGGAGCCTGCAGCCTGCTTCAGATTCTGTGTCTCTCAAAAATAAACATTAAGAAAAGAGATATTTGATTCCATCAATTTTTTTCTTGTTACCGTTTTTCCTTGTATTCATGTGATGGGTTTCTTTTGGCACATTATGTTTCATGACACTAATGTCCTCATTATTTATTAGCTTTGATATAAAATTGGCTTCTTCATTACCTGTAAGGTATTTCACTTTGAATTCTTGTGTTTTTCTACTTTTGCGTCTTTCTAATTTTACCCTTATTTATTTTTTGTTTGCCTGCTTTTCCAATTTTGATAATTATTTTATTTCTATCAGTTATTTTTTAATCGTCTTAATCTGTTTTTAAACACTGGTTATTTTCAATTAATAGGAGAGTTTATAACACTTTTATTTATTGTCAAGACTAATATTAAGCTGTTTTTATTTGCTTCGAATTTACCTCACACCTTGCTATGTGGGTCATACTCACCTGCATTTATCTTCTTTTATTTATAAATTTTATAAATTAAGAATTAAAATTTAATTTCCACTTTTTAAAAAAAATTAATGTTTTATTTATTTCTGAGAGAGAGAGGGAGAGAGAGAGAGCAAGAGAGGGTCAGAGAGAGAGGGAGATACAGAATCTGAAACAGGCTTCAAGCTCTGAGCTAGCTGTTAGCACAGAGCCCGTCGCAGGGCTCGAACCCATGAACCATGAGATCATGACCTGAGCTGAGGTCGGACATTTAACAGACTGAGCCACCCAGGAGCCCCAAGTTTCACTTTTTATCTTCAAATTTATCAAATGCAAATGACACCCTATTTCTCTAAATATCAAAATAAGAAAAATTATGTTATGATTTTTAATAAGCAATATGAGATATATTTATGAATATTTCTTCCTCCCAGTTTTTGTAATTACAAATTTATCTCTGTTTTAGATGATATTAGTATTTTTAGTATATATAAACTGTCGAACTTGAGTAACTTGATGTAGTATCTTAAGGAATATGCATGAATATAATAATGTTTTGAGTTCATGTATGGAATACATGGATGAGAAATGTGTTTTGTTTGTTTGTTTTTAACCAGTCAGTATGAATTTGCAAACATAAACTGTTGTTTAACATTTATTTATTTTTGAGAAAGAGAGAGAGAGAGAGACAGAGAGACAGAGCACCAGCAGGAAAGGGGCAGAGAGAGAGAGAGAGAGAAAGAGACAGAATCCAAAGCAGTCTCCAGGTTCTGAGCTGTCAGCATAGACGCTGACAGAGGCTTGAACACAGAGCACGAGATCATGATCTAAGTGGAAGTCGGACGTTTAACTGACTGAGCCACCCAGATGTCCCTCAAAAATCAACATTTTAAACTTCAACATAGGTTAAAATTTATGTCACATGTAAGCCATTGAGCTATCCGATTAAAATTTAGTTTCTCTGAGTGTTTCTAAGAGTCAATCAAGAAGTCAAAGCTAAATTTTCATTTATTATGACACAGACATAAAAAATATGGATTATTGGAGAATCCATCTGATGCAACAGAGAAACTATTGAAGGCAGAGATGTGGAGCTACACCACAGAAAATCTGAACATTAGCAATTTCAATTTCCACATAGGGGAGTCTTGGCATGGATAAATTTTAGTAAAGTTAAAGGACAAAAGAAGTTACTTTTGTTCATCAACATATCTTTTCATATAAGGTTTTGGAAATAAGAAATTAATCTGCCTTTGTCATTCCCCAAATATCCAACAAATAGTCCTAAATTTTATTATGTTAAATAGTCAATTAAATTAATTAATATCATGGCTATATGTATGATTTGGGAGTATAACCTGGACTAAGTTTCATTTCTGTGGTTTTACATGGGCACTAGCGAGAACAATACATATAATGTGCATTTATAAATTATTGTTTATTTCTCCATGGACACATAAACACCAAAATAGCCTAAAATGACTTTCTAATTGGTAATCCAACCCCTCCATCGGGTAGCATCTAAAAGTATCTTTAAATTATGGTCATATGTTTATATAATGGAATTTCTCTCATTCCTGAACTCTTTCTGCAGCCCTAACAAATTGTTTGAATAATAATTTCCTATCAGATATAACCTCACTGATATTTAGATAGCTTGTTCTTCAAAGTATAATGCTGAATCCCTTAGTATGCGTTAAAGAATATCGGAAGATAAGCAGCACTCAGGTAAAGCAGATTAAAACATTCTAATCTCTTTATACCTCCTGTGTTTTACTTACTTTAATCAGTTTTCTCCCTTTGATTCAGTCTTGAACCAGTACTTTGCTTTCCTTCCATAGAATTATGAAAACTATTTAACACAATTCTTCTCAGAAATGTGTCATAGTCAAAGTTTTACAAACAACAACCAGATCCAATTGGATGAATGTGGGGGTGGGGAGGGGTGTTTAAAGAGACTTAAACCATTGATTCATATGATTATGGAAGATGGAAAATCCAAAATCCACAAGGTAGGCTGGACCATATTGGAAACGCAAGCAAGAATTGATACTGCAATTTTTATATGAAATGTGTTGAGCAGCCCAGCAGGCTAGGAACTCAGGCAGGATGTATGTTATAGTCTTGGCATCAAATATCTTCTTCTTGTAGATGCAAATCAGATCTACAAAATACCTTTACAAAAACATCTAGCTAGCTTGTCCAAACAACTGGACACCATAGCCTAGTCAAGCTAACACATAAAATCTCACCGTCACAAAATGTCCTGCAAAATATATGGGTTGTTAGAACCCAGCACTTCAAAAGATCATAAGTCCTCAAACTTATAATATACAGACTCTTTTAAAAATATTTTTATTTAAAGTAATAATCATTATGATGTTCCTTATATTGCTAAAAACAAAAATGGTGGGATAAGAGACACAAATAATAATACATCAATAAGGAATCAAAAAATAAGCTATGACATATTTCCATAGTAGTTGACTATGTCTATTTTACCCATTTCTTTAGACATTTCTACTTCAGAGAAAAGTTTTAAACCCAGGACACAATATTTTTTTAATATCAGTTTGAAATTTTCAGTAATCAGTGGAGTGGAAAAGGTGGAAGAGTATAACATTTGAAAAAAGAGAGGTATCCTATAGTCTGAAATCTATTGGACATCCAGGCTGAGGGGAGATATTAAAAAAAAAGGAAATAGACCCTTAATTCACATTGTTCCCAATTGTTGACTTAATTCAAAAATACAATTCACATTGTAGATAAAAAATTAAAGGTAAGATAATAAAATTACTGGAGGATTATTCAGAATAATATCTTCATGAGTTTGAGGTTGGAAAAGCATTTACAATAAAGGAAAAGATTAATAAGTTAAACTATGCTATTATTAAGAATTTCTGGAGGTGGCTGGGTTGCTCAGTCAACTGACTGCCCTACTCTTCATTTTGGCTCAGGTCATGATCTCAGGGCTGTGGGTTGAGACTTAGTTTGGGTTCCATGTTGAGTGTGGAGACCCTGCTTAAGATTCTCTCTCTCTCTCTCTCTTTTCCTCAGCCCCTCTCCCCCACTTGTGCATTCTTTTTTTATAATCTCATAGTTCAATAAAGTTATTCAACATAAGAATAAAAAAGTCACGTTTGGTGTGCTACATAGTGTGATACAGCTGGGGTATATTTTATTAAAAAATTAAAAGTGTAAAAACATTTTATATTGTCCTATTGGTGTAAATAAAATTGAATCCCTTATTATGGAAGGAAATAGAAGGAATGTTTTAGTATTTGGCAAGTAGGAAAGTGGATAGAATTCTCTTTCCATTCTGCAAGTTTGTTTGAATATTCTATTATGTGTTTGGATTATTTTTATATTAAAACACATACAGAGAGTAAGTGGGTGGCTCAATTGGTTGTCTGACTGATTCTTGGTTTCCATTCAGGTCATGATCTCATGCTTTGTGAGTTCAAGCCCCACTTCAGACTCTGCACTAGGCGTGCTTGAAATTCTCTCTCTCCCTCTCTCCACATGCTCTCTCTTTCTCAAAATAAATAAATTTAAAAATAAAATAATGAAGGGGCGCCTGGATGGCTTAGTCGGTTAAGAGTCCGACTTTCGCTCAGGTCATGATCTCACGGTTCGTGGGTTCGAGCCCCGCGTCGGGCTCTGTGCTGACTGCCAGCTCAGAGCCTGGAGCCTGTTTCAGTCTGTGACTCCCTCTCTCTCTGACCCTCCCCTGCTCACTCTGTCTCTCTCTCTCTCTCTCCTAGAAATAAATAAAACATTTAAAAATAAAATAAAATAAAATAAAATAAAATAAAATAAAATAAAATAAAATAAAATAATGAAACAGACATTTAGGAAAAATATTTGACAAATACAGCATCCTTTCTTAATAAAAACCCTCAAGAAAGTAGACATAGAAAGAACATACCTCAAAATCATAAAGGCCATATACAAAAGACACATAGCTAATATGGAGGCCACTTGTTGGGATGAGCACCGTGTATTATATGTAAGTGATAAATCACTACGTTCTATTCCTGAAATCATCATTATACTATATGTTAACTAACTTGGATTTAAATTAACAAAAAAAAGTAAAAAAGGATGACTATACACTGGTAATATTAATAAAAATTTTGCAATATAATTCCATAATAACATAAGTGGATTTTAAAAATAGGCAATTCAAAATGAAAGCCTCTTAGTTTCTGGAAGAAAAGTGCTGTAACACTATCTCCAACTTCTCCCTTGGTTTCTTAGTGTTTTATCCATTAATAAATTACTTAATATTATACTTATTTAGGTAAATATTTAATAAAAGTTATACCAGGGAAACATCTTGAGGTTTAGTTAATGTTTAATATAAAAAAGATCTGATTCTTGTACTTGTCTCTTCCATGGAAAATAACATTGTATAAGGTACTAAAAACTTTCAGTTTGCCACACAATGGATAGACAATACTTTTCATTTCATGTGGATATTGTTTGCTTTAATTAATTGCTCTTTTTGAATCACTCAGTCCTTCATGTTGAGCATTTCAGTAATTCAATTTTTATTAATGTTAATAGTACTTTTTAAAAATTTTCCTCCATGGGACGCCTGGGTGGCTCAGTCAGTTAAGCGTGCGACTTTGGCTCAGGTCATGAGCTTCGGCTCAGGTCATGAGCTCATGGTTCGTGGGTTCAAGCCCCGTGTCGGGCTCTGTGCTGACAGCTAGCTCAGAGCCTGGAGCCTGCTTCAGATTCTGTTTCTCCCTCTCTCTCTGACCATCCCCTGCTCACGCTGTCTCTCTCTCTCTCTGAAATAAATAAAAAACATTAAAAGAAAAAATATTTCCTCTTTCCTCTTGTGCTCTGATTTTACTCTATTAATTACATTGACTAGATTTTCACTTGTCAGAGTGTCTTTGTAACCATATTTTTGTTATGCTATCTAATCAAAAACATATTTTAATGTTACTAAATATGATAAAATTGAAAGAAAAGAAAAAATAAGAGAAGCAAAGAAAAAAGTAAAGGAAGGGAGTGATGAAGGAAGGAAGTGACAAAGGAAGGAAGGAAGAAGGGAAGGAAGGAAGGGAGGAAGGGAGGGAGGGGAAGGGAAGGGGAGGGAGAAGGCAAGAAGGCAAGAAAGGAAGAAAGGAATCTAGAAAGAAAGGAAATTTTTCAGGAAAGGATTCTTCAAACTAAAATGTGCAAAATGTGAATATCATTACCACATAAATTAAGAACAGAACAGTGAACTTAAAAGCTTTTCATGATTTTTTTTTTTTTAAGTATTCCCTGTATTTTTCTTTAGGGGCTGAAAATCTTAGAATTATGTTTTACACTTTCTTGCCTCTACCATTCTAGATGCAGCTTACAATTTGTCAGTGATAAGCACGTATAAGAGGTCTGGAAGGCAGTGGCAGCAGATGCAGGCTCTGACAGCCGTGGAGTATTTTTGTAGCAACCTCTGTCTGACAGTTACCCATTCTTGCCTTGCAGATGAAGTTAGCCCTGGATACCTGGGGCATTCTAGTCATGGCAAAGGACTACAATTTCATCTCTGGCCCATAGCTGTACCAGTTAGTATGAAAATTGTGGTGTTTTCTCATTCCTCTTCAGCTGTTTCAATGCTTTGGTGGACACTATGTTCTTTGCATTAATTATTTTGTACTTTATAGACTGTTTATCTTTTATAGACTGAATCCCAACTGGCAGATTTTCCTGAAACATTTCCATAGTCCTTCGATATCATTTTCTTGGTCCAGGAGATAGTTGTCTTTAATCATATTTGAAGTAACTCTACTTCATTAAATCATCTGACATGAGACCATTACTTCTCTACTGTGTCTAAAATCCTGTTTCCAAATGTCAGGTTTTGGAAGAAAGCAGAGGTGACATAATCTTTTTTTTAATTTAAAACATATATTTATTTATTTTATTTCATTTTATTTTATTTTATTTTATTTTATTTTAAAGAGATAGAGACAGAATGGAAGTAGGGAAAGTGGCAGTGGGAGAGAGAGAGAGAATCTATTTAAAAAATTAAGTTCATTTTTTTAAAAATTTTGAGAGAGAGAGAGAGAATGGGGGAGAGGCACAGAGAGAGTGAGATAAAGAGAATCCTAAGCAAGCTCCATCAGGGTTCTGACTTATGAACTGTGTTATTATGACCTGAACCACAATCAATAGTTCAAAAGCTGAGCCACCCAAGTACGCTGAGACAGAGAGACAGAGAGAGAGAGAAAGAGAGAGAGAATCTTAAGCAGGCTCCATGTTCAGCATGCATCCTGATACAGGGCTAAATTCCATGACCCTGGGATCAAGAATTGAGCCAAAATCAAGAGTAGGACATTCAATCAACTGAGCCACATAGGCACCTCCATAAACATCTTTTTAATATCTTCAATGATCCTTCAATCACTATATATTAAAATTTCTACCCTCTATCCTTAAAAATATTTTCCCTCAAGTCTTTTATGTGTGATACAATTATTATAATAGCTGTCTTAATTTTGTTGGCTTGTATTTGTCTGTTATGCCTTTTTCTATCTTTCTAATCTTAATCATTTCTGTTTAGATTATAGGTATGTCTTTGGTAGACAACATAGGGTTGGACATTCAAAAATGAGCAAACCTTGTTAATTGTAAATTTACAATAAATTTACATTTATTGTAATTAACAATGTACTTTTATTTGCTTCAGCTATCTTAGTCAGTGATCCCATGTGATCTCATGAAGTATAATAATTAGGAAAGTAGTGTGCTTTTCAACTCATTATGTCATCATGGAAAAATAAAGATTACTAAAAGTTAAAATTTGAAATATCATGTCCTCTGGGTTGGAGTAGCATGAATACTTTACCCCATCGGTGGATTGAGTCCTTGTTTAGCCCCTGTAGCAACCTGGAAAGATCTTCCTTTACCTTTGCCCTGCCTTTAAAAAGTTAAGTAGATTCTTCATCTATTTTCCTTTTTTATGGCCACGTCTTACTTGGGCATTGAGAGAGATCCTCCTCCTTAGAAAGGCAAAGCATTTACAAATCACTTTTCTGGTATAAATTTGAGAGCCCAGAGACCAGGCCATGGGTTGAAAAGTAAAAGTGATTGATTGTGAGGCCTTATTTGGCAATACAATTTCCTGAACTGTTTGTGTGTGGGTGCATGGGTAGTGGGTTTAATTTATTTAAGCATAACTCTAGCCAATTGTTTTATTCATACATAGTCTTTAAGGCTTAGGAGCTTTGTATTTTAACAGATCTCTGTGCTTGTCCCAGCTCTCTAACCCCTGTCTAAAGGCCAGTGCCTTGAGAAAATTTGAAACAGTTGTGTCAGGAGAGGACCTTAAGGACCCATTTATTCAACAACACTCTAACTGAGCATTAACCTTGCTCCAGGTACTTTGCTAAGTACTATAAATAGAGTAGGGTAAATACAAGAGAGAAAAATTGCTTTTTCTCCTGGAGCTTATAAAACAGTAGAGGAAAATAGGCAACAAAAATTAAGCATGCAGCATATAGTTTGTCAGACTGCAAAACATGTTACAGAGAATAATAAAGAAGGACGGGGAATAAGGAATGCATGTGAGAGAAAGTTCTAATCTAAAATGCACATTTGAGGATGGAGCCCAGTATTACTTCCGTGTGTATTGAGCAGGGACAAGAAAGAACAAGTAAAGAAGTTTCAGAGAAGGTACTAGTGAAGGAAGAAAAGTAGGATAGTGTGAATCTGGAATCAAGATAAGAGAATGTCCCAAGAAAGAGATTGGCATCTGTGGTTTCCCATGCTACATGGAGACTGATAGAAATATTCACTGTGTTTGTTCAGTGTTTGTTCAGGTAGGAAAAAAGAACTGCCTGACTAATTTTTATAAGATAAAGAGAGGAGAACCTAAGGAATATTGAGTATAGGCAATTCTTTCCAGATATTTTCTATAAGGGGAAAATAGGGTTTGTCTGCGAGAGAAATGGGGTCAATAGGGTTCATGCGGATGGAAAAAATAATAGATATTTTTCTGAGAATGACAAAGCAGATAAGGAAAATTTGATAACACAACACACAAGAAAATTAATGTGGTTCTGTCAGTCGGTGAAAGAGGAAACAATCAACATACAAAACTTGAAGCTTTGATCACAGATGGGAGTATAGATGAGTGACTGCAGTGTCAGTCGTGAAAGATAAGTGAATGCAGCAGGAATAAGGGGTTGTGGATGTGTACAGTTTCTTTTCTGATTTCTTTGATATTCTGAGTAAGATAGGTCACTCATCCTAAGCTGAGAGTGAGGAACAGGAAGGATGTACAGGAAGGCTGAGGACAAATGAGGAGGTACAGAACAGTCTCCTAAGGCAGTGAGAGAACGAAGGAGTTAAGGAAATGTGGGATGAGTGCCAGTCAGACTGAGAGTCAATGTGATAATCAGTGTCATAGAAAAAGTAGACCAGTCAGCTAAGGGACTAGTTAATACCATATGTGTATATGTTCAGAATAAAAAGTACTTATACAATAAGTGATAAGATGTACGATAGTTTACAGCAGACTCCTTTAAGACAGCTGGCCATCACAGAGCCTGGATCGCAAGTGTATCACATAATGGTCAGAGTTTATGGAAACACTTCAAGAAGAATGCAGCTCTCACTCCAATGGTGGCATCATCACCATTTGTACATACTTGAATAGGAAACATGAAGATGGCCATTACCCCCATGCCTCTCTACTTGGTTCAGAGGTTCTGTGAGTCATATTGTGCCTAATCCTTTTTATACATGTAAAATCTTAACTTCTTATACCCTAAACTCACATTAAATTTACTGGGTTTATTTTTGTTTGTGTTTCCTTCTGTCAATCATTGTCAATCTTATGACAACCATGACATCCTTGTATAAATAAATAGGTGGGTTTTTTTAGTTACATTATAATTCTTGTGGTTGTTTATTTTTTATTCTATATTTAACCTGATTCACTGTTGACCACCAGTTCTTTCTTTCTATGAGTTTTCTATTACATAGTTACTTTTTAAATGTTTTTTTAATGCTTATTTATTTTTGAGAGAGAGTGCAAGCAGGGGAAGGGCAGAGAGAGGAAGACAGAGGATCTGAAACAGGCTCTGTGCTGACCACAGAGAACCTGATGTGGGGCTCACAAACCATGAGCTCATGACCTGAGCTGAAGTCAGACGCTCAACTGACTGACCCACCCAAGTGCCCTGAAATGTTTTGCAATATGTAAGACAAAAGTTAGAAAGGCCAAAATAATAAATAGACATGTGCTCAGCATATCACAGCTTAAGAAATAGAATATTAATACAGCTTAAGCTCTGTTCATATAACTCTACTCATACACCTTTCCCTCTATGCAGAGTTATTATTATGTTATCCTTAGTGATTATAATATCCATGTATTTCTTTATGCTTTATTTATTTTTTTATGTTTATCTATTATTGAGATAGAGAGAAACAGAGCATGAGTTGGGGAGAGGTAGAGAGAGAGGGAGACACAGAATCAGAAGCAGGATCCAGGCTTTGAGTTGTCACCACAGAGCCCGACGCAGGGCTGGAACCCACGAACCGTGAGATCATGACCTGAGCCAAAGTTCGACGCTTAACCAACTGAGCCACTCAGGTACCCCATTTCTTTATGCTTTAACACATTACATTATATTTTATATATTATATTTTAACAACATGGGTTAAGACAACTTAAGAAGTCTACACTATACCATGATTGAAGGGCACTGTTTAGTAGGATTTCAAACTTAATATGAATGATAGTATACTGCACATATCTCACTTTCTCCTTCCTGATCTGCTCTCAAGGCTAATTTTCATAGTCTTGGAATTAGCCTGAACTATTTTGTTAAAGTTCCTGTATGCCACTGTACTACCATGGTCAAGTCCTGGAACATACTCATAATATTTCTTTGTAATCATGGGTACATGGAGTTTCGGGTGGTTAGTACTACCTTGTCACCACTATTTATTAACAACGGTAAGACTGATAATAGGAAGACAGAAGGCTTTACTGCTAAGCTGTTTGCATAGCAAGAATATGCCTGTGTGACCAGTATCATATAAGAAACCCGATCAAGATTCCATTTTGCATTTCTTGGTTCTAAGGTACTTTGTGCACACTTTGATGATTTCTGATCAAAAGGAAATATCAGAAAAATATTTATATATTTCTTCCTTATCGAAAGAGGAGCTACCTCCTGCCATCTGAAGACCCCATGGATGAGACAGTTTGGGATTATGAAATAAACCCCTAATTTGATATTATTGTGATACTGTATTCTTTCCTGAATGAGTTGTAGATTTTAAAGTCTTTTGGGCCCTGTAAGTTTTCTTTATCAAAAAGACATACTAGTGCTACTAATTCGTGTTGAAAGATACAGCATGAATTACTTAATGTTTACTGCCACCAGTATATTTCCATTGTAAGAAAATACTGTAGTTTACTTTTTCATTACCCTATTGATAGATAATTAGGTTGTATTTTATACTGAAAACAATGCCTCATTTAGCATTCCAGTACATGTCTCCATGTGTATTTGCCTAAGAATTGTGCTACGATGTCCAAGGATATATGTCACTTCAATTTCATTGAAATTTGCTGGAATGACCAGCTCCAATATGAAATTTGTATATCAAGAAGCAAGATATAAGTGTTCCCATTCTCCTATTTCTGGGAATTTATATATATTAT
>NW_027532175.1:167288-320935 GCF_008692635.1 Crocuta crocuta | reverse complement strand
CCAATTTATTAAACAGTTATTGGGTTGATACTGCAATGTTCCATAATCCCTATAAGCATCCTTTTATTTATTTATTGGCCATAAGTACTTCCTCTGCTGTGAATTACTTTTCACAGAAAAATAGCTTTTGCTTCTATTTTTTGCACTTTTTTATTTTTCTTCTACTTAACATTATTTCTTACACTTAATTTCTTTTTCTATTCATTTGTACAAATTTTCTGTATCATTTGCATAACAACTGTTTTTATAAGTGCAGAAAATATCTCCTGTAAATCTAGGGCTTGTATTTGAAGATTTTTAAAATGCAGTTTGCTTTTATAAACTGGATTTTTTTCCTGTCTATGTTTCTATGTCTTCCTCAAAAAATATCCAAATACTCTGAGATCTTAAGGACATTTTCTCAGGTATTCCAAAATCTTACAAAAAAAATCTAAACTCTTAAGAGTTTCACATTTTAGGTGTGCCTGGGTGGCTCAATCGGTTAAGCATCTGACTTTGGCTCAGGTCATGATCTCACAGTTCGTGGGGTTGAGCCCCATGTCAGGCTCTGTGCTGACAGCTCAGAGCTTGGAGTCTGCTTCAGATTCTGTGTCTCCCTCTCTCTTGGACCCTCTCCTACTCACATTGTCGCTCCCTCTCTCTCTCCCTCAGAAATAAATAAAACATTAAAAATTTTTTAAAAAAGAGTTTCACATTTTATTTTTAACCCATCTGAAGTTAACTTTATGTATAGTGATAAATAGGAGTCACATTTTCCCCCATATTTATAATGAACTCTATCAGAATTTTTTATTGACATATCTCCTTAACAGTATAAATCACATTAATGCATTTTGGACTTTGATGGGCTTTTTTCTTTTTGGTACACTAATGTACTTTGTTATGATAAAATATTCTTTCATTCTTGAGTTTAAGCTCAGTCATGACTTTGGGTTATATTTCTATATTTAATTTGAGTTTGTCAATATTTACATCTATGATCATAATTGAGATTATTTTGGTGCACTGTTGTGGAGTTTTGGTGTCATAGTTTATGAGTTTATAAAAGAAATTGATAAATAACACTTCTTTTTTTATCCTCTGGAAGAATTTATGTCAGTTTGGTATTTTCTGTTTCTTGAATGTTGATAGGACTAATTAGTACAGATATCTGAAGTAGGTGCTTTTGTTGTAGGAAAAGTCTTAAACAGTCCATTTATTTTATATTCTAGAAATATTTTAGATTTACTATCTAGTGTGTAGCCTTTTTTTTAGTTTATTTATTTATTTTGAGAGAGAGAGAGAACATGAGCGGAAGACAGAGAGAGAGGAAGGACCTCAAGAAGACTCCACACTGTCAGCAGAACCAGACACGGGGCTTACTCTCGCAAACCATGAGATCATGACCTGAGCCAAAACAAGAGTTGGGCACTTAAAACCAAGAGCCAGGCGCTTAACCGACTGAGCCACCCAGGCAACCCAGTAGTTAGATTTTCTTAAAATGTAGTTTATTCATCTTGGTTTTAGAATAAGTATCACAGGTCTTTTTTTCATATGATTTTCTTAGTTTCCAGCTACTTGACTCATACAAATGCACCTGATCTTCTGACTTTCACTTCTCCAGATTCTGAACTAAATTCTGACTGATAAAGTACAAGAAATACTTTGAGAAAGAGAACCTTGGGGACAAAAAAATGTTTGCCAAGTAAGATAGATAAAGGAAAATGAAAAATTAACTATATGTTTTTAATAGGGACACACTTATAAGGAGAGAGAGTACAATAAAGCCAAATAAGAAGCTAACTCTAATGGAAAGCATTATAGCTCTAATAATAATACTAGTCATTATCAATTACTGAAGCATAAAGGAAAATTGAGTGTATTCCAGAATGAAACAATATAAAACCCTGATAACTGTATTAATATTAGTTAAAATATATAGGGTGAATATTTAATTTAAAAAATCACCAGGCAGATCTAAATTATCTAAATTACCATGCAATTGGTAACAACTTTAAAATAGATAAAAACAAAATACAGATATGAGATACATAAGCCAATAAATAAACAAGAAATCTTCCATTAATGGAAAGTATTCTACCCCATTCTAGTTACTTTCAAAATATGTGCCTTGGCAATAGAATTTAAATTGTGGTGTTATGTGTCCCATATTTCAATTATCTCGTAGTTATGTATACTAGCTTGTTTAGATTTTAGCTTGTTTGGGGGAACAAAAAAACATAGTGCTACATGGTTCCTATTATCATGCTAGATGCAATGTCCTACTTTAATTAGTGTTAAGATTGATCAAGATCTTAGATTGAATTATTTATTATAAAGCTCCCCATAAACCTTTACCTATTTCATCAACATTGATGTTTATTGTCTCAATTAATTTTATTAAATGTGGCAAAATGGTTAATTTTAAAATTACATCATTCCTTCTATATTTAACTGAAATTTTTCTACGTCAATCTCTGTATTCTTCAATGCTCTTTTTGGTTGTTTTTGCTGTGTACATTTGAAATTGCTTTGTTTGTTATTTAAGAATTTTCCTATAGATAAAACACAAACCAAATTGACTCAAGGAAAAGGAACATGTATGTACTCATGAAAGTTATATAAAAGGAATACACCTGGATCAGTTTATTCAGTGCACACATGCTCTTCCCCAGATAGACCTGAATTAAGGCCTCATAGCTCTGAATATTGGGGTCATTTCTATATTGATGTTTCACTTGTGGGCTCTCTATGTAGATAGTTTCACATGTCCACCACATCCCATCAATGCTAGAATTTGCTATATTAATAGTTCAAAAAGAAGTCCTAAAATTAAAACTCATTAGTTTGATTGGCCTTATTCAGGTCAAGGACTCATACTAAAACATTAGAGCTATCGGCATACTTTTTATTCTACTTTAGTTCGCTGCCTGCTTATTTTCTGAAAAATTTTTCAGAGAAAATAGATATATGACTCTAGTAGCTATACCATATTATTCATAGTTATTCAGACCCTTTGTCTCTCTTTCCTTGGATGATTTCTCAGGCCTTTGGCAGAAAGATAGCTTTCAACGTTCCACCATTGGAAAGAGCATGGCTGTTTTGCAATTTAAAAATTCTTACATCAATGTTTCTTCCTAACTCTCAGATTGTCATCAAATATGAAAGTCTGTTTGAAGTACCCTTGGTAGGGTTTTTCAAGATATTATTGCTTCTCGAAGAGAAATCTAATTCTACTCACAAATGGAGGTGTATTTGATTGGCTTTCTGTGACTTAATTCAAAATTTAACTGTAGTATTTTAATTTGGTGTCACATCATTTTCTGTTTTATTAAAGATAGCATTTTTTCTATTATTTTCTTTTTGTTGATTTAATGGGTTTCAGGGTAAAGAGCACAATAAGTTCATTTAAAATTATTTCTGAGACATTTGTGTCACAGAGCTTTATAAATGATATGAATCAGACTCAATATACATCCTACAAGGGTGCCTGCTTAACTCAGCCAGATGAGCATCCACCTCTTGATCTCAGCTCAGGTTTTTATCTCAGGGTCATGAGTTCAAGCCCTGAACTGGGCTTCTTGCTGGGCTCTGTGCTGGGCATGAAGCCTACTTCATATATAGATCTATATATATATAGATAGATAGATTTCCTACAGACTCATTCACTAGCACATTTTAAAAAATAATCCTTATATTTATCACAATTGGCATAAGTTTCTCTCAAAAGAAAAAATAATCAATTGCATTTTGTTAAAATTTATTTAGGTAATCATCTAGATACTTGATATAATACCTTGATTATTTTTAAGCACTTTAAAAATATTTATACTCCATCTCCTTAAAAATGAAATATTTAAAAAAATTAATTCAACTTGACAAATAATAATTGATAAATTTTGAGCACAGAAAACAATATAGAAAGTTAAATAAGATATAGTGGTCCTTTCTGCAAATATATTTAGTTATTTATTTTCACTTCCTAGATGTACCTCACTACATGTTGCAAATTAAGATCATCACCACTGTCACTTGACAGGTTGTTTAATATGTGGACCCAGTAGTAGTATAATTTCCCCCCATGTCCACTGATTATGATTTATGTTTATTTACAAATCATTTCTAAGAAACAAGCCAAGTTATCTCCAAATACTACAAAGATCATGCTATATTACTTATCTACTACTATTTTTTAAATATTTATTAACTTTTGAGACAGAGAGGAAGAAAGAGAGAGAGCAGGGGAGGTCAGAGAGAGGGAAATACAGTATCTGAAGCAGGGTCCAGGCTCTGACCCATCAGCACAGAGCCTGATGTGGGGCTGGAACCCATGGACCATGAGATCATGATCTAAGCTGAAGTTGGATGCTTAACCAACTGAGCCACCCAGGTACTCTGACCATGCTATAATTCTAGAATTAAATTTTCTTCCCCTTTTAAAGATTTTTTTTTTCCTTTTAATATGAGTTACAGTTAGTACATCAGGAACATCCAGAGAAAATTTAAACCAAGGAACATTTTCCACTCAACAAAAAATTAATCCCAACCCATGATATACTGAACACAGCACTATGTAAAACAGAAGTAATTACTTCCCTCAAGGAAATTTCAACATATTGTGATTACGAGTGTTTTAGCTAGGATTCTCTGGAAAATTAAAACCAGTAGGATATATAGATGTCAACATGTCTTTATCCACCTATTTTTCTCTTGAAAGATTTATTTTAAAGAATTTAAATCAGTCAATTGTGCAGGTTGGCAAGTTCAAAATCTGTAGGGCAGGCAGATTAGAAATTCTGGTAAAAGTTGATTTTGCAAACTTGAGTCCGAACTCCTCAGAGTAGCAGGCATACACAACATGGCATTAACGATGAAAAAGTCTGAGCAGTAAAACTGCACTTTTATGCAACTATTATGTTCTGTAGCTGTTGCTTCTTTTTCTGCTGCTGCTGTTGCTGTTAGATTCATATGATTAGACAGCATCGGTGGTTAGTGCATGAGGTCATTCCTGGAGAAAGCAAACACACTTTCAGTTATCTGGAAGAATGGCAAATCTTCAAATAGGGTGTGGGTTGGGAGTGTAGCCTTACACTCAGATGAGAAGAGAAATGTCGTCTTTCTCTTCTATATTTGGAAATAATTTTGAGAATCCTGATGGATATAAACATGCCCCAGTCACATGGTGGCAGTTAAAATCCAGGTGCATACATACTCACAAAAGGATCTAAGTAGTTAGGCCCTTGAGACTGGGAAGTATGCAAGTTTCCTCATATTTGGTATAAAGAACTTGCTATTAAAATTGTCTTCAGTTATTTCCAGCGTGATCTCTGTCAGGAAATATTAAGGAAATGTATTTGATCACACCTTTTCCTGTCAAACAGGAGGGACTATGATAAAGGAAAATAACTAGATAACGTAATATTTAATACCCCACACTCTGGATTCAAACTACCTGGTTTCAAATCCTTGCAACACTGCTTTCTAGTTTTGTAAATTTTGCCTGAGTTTTCAGCTGCAAAATTGAGATAATAGTGGTACCCAAAAGTAGTAATGACCTTTATGTTTAAGCTAATCAACACGATGTATCCAAAGTGGCTATTGTGCATTACTATAGTAATGGGCAGGAACCCCTGGGTGGCTCAGTCAGTTAATCGATCAACTTCCGCTCAGGTCATGATATCATGGTTCATGGATTCGAGCCCCATCAGGCTTTGTGCTGACAGCTCAGAACCTGGAGCCTGCTTCAGATTCTGTGTCTCCCTCTCTCTGCCCCTTCTCTGCTCTCTCTCTCTCTTCCTCTTCTCCACTCACTCTCTGTCTCTCAAAACTTAATAAATGTTAAAAAATTTTTTAAAAAACCACCTCTGGGCACTCAGTGTTGTATATTCTGCTAACAAAGCAACAAAATTAGAATTAAAAATTAGATTGTTAAAACTCAATCATATCACACTTAAGAACTCAAACTATTGTCAGAAATTATCCATAAGTTATAATGGTAATTAAGATATATTTAGAACTAGGTTACAGTGAAATCATTATATCTCAAATATAAGCAGACAAGTTGTTACTTATGAATGATTTTCAGCTTTTGATACATATGAAGAAAGCAGAAAGTTAAAAATAAGTGAAGTAAACATTCAACTCAGGAAACTAGGGTAAGGTAAATGCATAAATTTGATAAGATGGCCAATAAAAGAAACTGCCTCCAAAACAAAACAAAACAAAATGTAGTTCTTTAAAAATTATAATAAAGTATTAAAAAAGAAATCATGAGATAAATTAATCAAAGCAAAAATAAAAGAAAACTAACAAAAAACAGTAAAGACCCCAAGAAAATCCAATAGTAAGTGTAAAACAAGGATTTTAAATTTATCTACATATATTCTTGGGATTTAAAAGTCATAGGACAATTTTATGAAATAATTCAGGAATCAAAATTTAAAAATACAAACAAAATGTATACATTTCAGATAAACATAAATGCCTGCATTAATTCAAGAAAGCAAAAGTCTAAAAAGAGGAGAGTGAGCAATTAAAACAGACAGTCAAATTTTAAAAATTTTTCAAAGAACAAAAAATCCTTAATCTTTAAGTCGAACAAATTTTTGCAGATATTAAACAAGATAGCTACCAGATTCACTATCTAGCTTGCATAATCTTTATACCAAAATTGATGAAAGATTGTATAAGAAAAGAAAATAACAGAGTAATTCCACTATGTTAGTATAGTTGTAAATCATTCTTATGATTTAGCAAATCAAATCCAGCACTTTTACAAGATAAATCATGATCATTGAACTTTATCTATGGAATGTAGAATGGTTTATCAAGACAGCTAGTAATTCAATTTATAACAGTAACAGATTAAAAGAGAAAGATAAACACAATGGTCTTAGAAGCAGAAAAAACATTTTCCAAAGTCACAGATTCAGTGAGTGGCCAAGCTAAGTGTGAGTTTAAACCCAGGCTTACTTGACTGTGCCTCTAACACACCACAGGAGCTGAGAGAAAAACTTGAAAATTATTTTATTTTTCTGATGCCACGTACTGTTGTGTGTTTGCATCACACCCTGATCAATGTGAATCTCCATGTGTCTATACTTTGTCTGTTCTTTTCATCATCTACTTTGACCTTCCTCTCCATCCCTACCATGCAGCATGTAATTGTCTGCCTTATTCTGACCTCTGCTGTAATTGTGCACCACGTTCTGAGCCTGCTCTATATAACAGATTCAGTATATAACAGTCCCTGTACTAAAACCACTTCAGGAATGCATCTGCAAAGTAATACAGCATCAAACTACAAACTATTTCAGATTTTCCTAAATTATAAAAATAATTCCACCAAAATTAATTACATAACTACTTAGAAATTGAACATTGTAAAAATTATCCAGAATAGACATTTAGCCAAATTATTTTTATTTCAAACCAAATAAGTAACTATACAGTTACTACATAGATTTTTATATGGATTAAATTTTATTTACGGATACTTCTGACTTTCTTACAGAGTATATGGTATAGACTTTGTTGGGATTTTGTACTTAAAAAAGGATAATCACCTGTTTCAGCATAAAATTTGAAACAATTTTCTTTAGGAAATGAACTAACCAACAAATTACAACAGAAAATAATGCTCCCCATTTCCCTCACTGCATTTCCCACTATGGAAATATACCCAGAATCAAGAAACACAATATTTCATGTAGTTGAATTTGCAGGGAGAATTTGCAACAGTGCCTGAAGCCATAATTTGTAATAGCATACTAAAAAATATTCATCAACCACAGATGGAGCTCAAATTATCTGCAGAACAAAACTGGAAATACCTGTAACTTAGAGGTAGTTCAGAAGGTAATAAAGGCAGTTGGCAGATTCTTCGCCAAATGTTCCTTCTGGAGTCCTGTCGACTCTCTTCAAAGATAACATCATCCCTACTGCCAGATTTGGCATGCTGATTTGGAGAAACCTCCTGGTGTATTTTTCTGTAATGACAGGAGTTTAAAAGTGACCATGTATTTTCCAGAACAATATAACTTTGCTTGAACTGCCATTAATGTTCCAATACAGACTTTCCTTTTTTTCCCCTCTAAGATCTAAAGATGAATAAGTGTCTGTGGAAAAATATGTTTTGTTAATTTTTATGTTGGTTTGCATTAGGGAAGTGTTTTTTGTTTTTGGTTTTGGCTTTTTTGGGAAATGCGTTATGACCCATTTGTAGTTTAGACTAAAAAGGTAATATAAACATTATAAATTATTTTTACAGGTTCATAATTATGACATCACCATTTGAAAAATTAATGAAAAAAAATAAGAAGTAGACTATACTAAACAAAATTGTAGCCAGAAAGACTGGTAAAAAAAGATGAGGAGGTGGTAATATGTTTTTCATACTGTCCTATAATTATAAGAGTATATATTGCTTGTTCATCTCAAATCCTTTAGGGTATATCCAAGTAGGTTAACATTAGTAAATGAATCAATATATTATAAGTGAACCAATTAATAAATACATGAGATGAAGATATATGATCTCAGAGAATGAAAACAAAAGGTAAGGGATGGGAAGAATGATACAGCCTTAGGACTATCTTATTAGAGTGGGACTCCCAGTGTGATCATTTCAGCAGTGGCATAAGCATCAACTGATAACTTGTTAGGAATGCAAATTCTCAACATCCTCCCCAAAGGTACTAAATATGGAACTCTTAGTTTATGAATCTGTAATCTGTGTTTTAAAAATGTCTACAGTGGATTCTGAGGCATGGTATAGTTTGAGAAGCACTACCCTAAAATCACCACCCACAGATCCTAATATCTCGTGGTCAAAGGAGAGTGCTGGCAGAAACCATCAATTCCTTTGTTCCTCGATCACTTCATTGCACCCCTCTGGCAAACAGTAATCATGATTAAATCTAAGCCAGTGCATGGCTAAACATAGTTAAAGATATACTTGTGAAGATTAGTCTCAGTTTAAATTCAGAACTGCTAATGTCAGGCGGACCTTTAGTGCTGCTCCAGGATCCCACTACCTAAGCTAGTGCCTTCATTCTTCTATTTTTCTAGACAATCATATGCCTTCTCCTCATTCCATGCCCCTCCAGATCTCCTCTTCCATTCTCATTCTAAATGGATAACTATGTTTCCTATATTTACTGAGAAAACAGAGATTATCAGTCAGAAGCAATGCAACAACTCGCCATCATGGCGAGTAAGTCATTGTGTGTGTGATACATGAAGAATGCTTTGGGAAGAAGCACTGGAGGCAGGAAAGGTAAATCCATAGACAGGGTAAGTGAAAACTGCCTCTTCTAAGATGAGAGTAGGCAATTTGCCACAGGTAGACAGATGAATCCCTTGGAGAACGATGCCATATTGGAGGCTCAGTGTGACCACTGAGTGTGCACACACCAAGTGCCAACTTGCTGCTGGCAACTCAGACTCTCAGCAGTAGGTATTGTTTAGTGAGCCCATGCATAACTTAGTCCCTGCTGCCACAGCCACTTTGTTCATGAGCCAATTTTGCGAGGACAGAATGGTTGGGGAAAGATTGAATGGTGTCTGCCGAACAGAACATTGTTTTTCCACCTGATTACTAAGATCCTCTCTCGCTGGGATTGCTCCTTGGTTAACTTTTATCTTACACACATTTATCTGCATGTTCTCTGTGAGCTTGGAGACGTCTCTCCATACTTTCTTCTGCAAAAATTCCTGTCTCAAATTTCCCATGTGTGTCCTTTCCAAGTTACCCACCATCCAGCCAAACCATGTGTCACTGCTCATCAATCAGTGTAAATCTCTATGTTTATAAACGTCTGTTTTGCCCAGGAAACATGAACAATCTAATGCATGGCTAAAAAATCTGCCCAGTGGGATGAATTTATTTTACTTTTGTTCTTCAGAAGCATCCCTGCATGGGGCTGAGGTACTGCAGCCATCCACTTTAGATGGTGCCAAGTATATCTTCAAAGCCATGTGTAAACTACACCCACTTTTTATTTCTTGTTAAATCGACTGATCATAAGGAACTTTTGATGAAGATACAGGTGGGGATTGAGAGAGAGGAGGCAATATTGCAGCAAACAAGGACCATGGGGATTTGAGTCACCCCTTCTTGCAACATACTTCTACTGTTAGAAATTATGGGTCCCGTAACTTGTAAAAGCACACTTTATATTATTAAACAGAATAATTGTCTGAACATCTGCTCTTACATTACTTCACGTGGCTGTTCACAATGGATATACTCTTTCCTTAGACGGGAATGATTAGAGGTTCACTAAAATGTTTTCTGTTTCAGATCCACCTCTAAAAGATAGGTACCCTTAGAATAAAATATCATTTCTATACAACAAAGAAGAAACTTATGACAATTTGTATCACTACAGTTTTTGTCCTGCCTCTTAACCAACAAAGCAACAAAATATGCAGTCTCAAACATAATTTTGATTAAAAAATACAAGATTTATGTGTAAACATAAATGCAAAGGTAGAAATATAAAAATATATTTGAACATTCTTTCCATTTATTATGATAATTTCAAAAAGACTAAAAAGATAAACTAACAACAGCTATAATAGTAACCCCTCTTTATGCTACTTGCCCCTGTTGTTACAAGTCAGTAGCCATAGTATGTAGTTCTAACCACACTTGGGAATTACGCAGATGTTTGACCATATCATAAATCAACTATCTAGGGGCACCTGGGTGGCTCAGTCGATTTAAGCATCTGACTCTTGGTCTTGGCCTAGGTCACGATCTCACGGTTTGTGGGTTCAAGCCCTGCATTGGGCTCTGTGCTGGTGGTGCATATCTTGCTTGGGATTCTCTCTCCCTTTCTCTCCGCCTCTCTCTCTCTCTCAAAAATAAATAAATAAATATTAAAAAAAAAAAAAAACAGAAGAAAAAAGTCTAATTAGGGTAAATCAAGGCTGTCCCAAAATGATGAGTGATTTAAATGGTACATGGCATAAATTTTCCTATTCTGGTACATTCTGACAACGAAAATTCATAAGTGTTTGCCAGTGATAAAGAAACTTTAACATTTTATGGTAATTAATGTAACTGTTTTCCTTTTAGTACCAGGCTGGGAAGGGTATTGTGATTAAGAGTCCTAGAAAAGTTTTTTTCAATCATCTTCCTACCCTTTTACCTCACTATCTGTATGTTATTCTACAGATAGCCCTGCTTTCTCACACACTCTTCCTACCCTGCAGACACTGGCCTCACCATCTGCTCAGTCTGCTCAGGGGACATACCCACTTACCACCTCAGCTGCAAGATACTTCCTTTTAACAAAAATTAATGTTTATTAATTTTTTGAGAGACAGAGATAGATCACGAAGAGCAGAGGGGCAGAGAGAGAGGGAGACACAGAACCGGAAGTAGGCTCCAGGCTCTGAGCTGTCAGCACAGAGCCCAACTGGGGCTCGAACTCCACAAACCTTGAGATCATGACCCAAGCTGCAGTTGGATGCTTAACTGACTGGGCCACCCAGGTGCCCCAAGGTACTTCACCTTTTAAATAGGTTAGCTCCAGGGATGCCTGGGTGGCTCAGTCAGTTAAGTGTCCGTCTTTGGCTTAGGTCATGATCTTACTGTTCCTGAGTTTGAGCCTTGCATCAGGCTCTGTGCTGACAGTTCAGAACCTGGACCCTATTTCTGATTCTGTGTCTCCCTCTCTTCCTGTCCCTCCCCTGCTCAAGCTATGTGTGTCTTTCTCTTTCTGTCTCTCTCTCTCTCTAAAAAATAAACAGTTAACAAATTTTAAATATGTTAGCTCCAAAGGTAAAAAGATATAAAATCACAAATGATGTCTTCGTTATTTTTAGAGGGCAGAGAGAGAAGAAAATAATACTATTTCTTTCTAAAAGTCTCATTTCACGGTCATTATGAAAGTCTTGGTAATTCCTCCATGAATAGACTACAATATTAACTTGTTTAAAATGAAAGGTGCCATTTAGAAGTTACCATTTACAATGGGCCATCTACAATAGCTAATGCTACGTATCCAGGACTTTAACAGAGCTTATGCTCCAGTTGTGAGAGACATAAATAAGCCAGTAAGTAAGAGAGCAATATTACTTTAGAATAATTACAATGGAATAATAAGAAAAAAGTTCGTCAGATTTCATTCAGAATGTCTGAAGTTATGAAAATGGAAAACTTAAGACATGCTGCTTCTGACCAGGTCACACCAAAGCGAAGGCAAAGAATCTAAATGGCCAAAGAATTCAGGCTGTGCAGGTTCCTGATGGAGAAGAAAAGCTTGGAGTATGAAAAAAATATATAATAAAATTAAATAAAATTAAAATAAATGTCAGCCTGGTGGAAACACCATTATGAAAGGAAAAATGTACAATGAAGAATCTAGGTAGTAGTCTGAGGGCAGATGCTGCATAAAGACTAGATATTGTTCCTAAATGTCATGGGAAGCCTTTGCAAATTTTTAAGCATCGTGGTGACACAACCTAGTGTAAGCAGATGATGAGAGATAAATTAAGAAGTTATTAGTTGGGGCGCCTGGGTGGCTCAGTCAATTAAGCGTCCGACTTTGGCTCAGGTCATGATCTCGAGGTTCGTGGGTTCGAGCCCCGCATCGGGCTCTGTGCTGACAGCTAGCTCAGAGCCTGGAGCATGCTTTGGATTCTGTGTCTCCCTCTCTCTCTGAACCTCCCCTGCTCATGCTGTCTCTCTCTCTCTCTCAGAAATAGATAAAAAACATTAAAAAAGATTTTAGAAGCTATTAGTTAAAGCAGTCTAGGTAAGATATCTAGTGATTGTATTATAGTGATAATGAAGATGAGGAAATAAATGGATTTAAAATTTGTTTCTGGAGTAAAAATTACATGTCTTGTTCTTGCTCATGGATTAGAAAAGTGTTATGAACATCTGTGAGAAATAAATAAATAGTTGTTAAATTACCGGTAATAGCATTATATCATCCCGTTTTTGTTCAGTGTCTCATATGTGCTGAATATTTTCATGTGCTCTCTCTTAGTATCTATGCAAAATAGCCTCTTCATATAACAATTAAAGCTATGTCCATAAATATAATTATCCATTTGATTATTATGCATTGCTTCCATATCAGGTTATTTTCTCTTACATTATATAGCAATTTCTGTGAGGTAAGTCCAATTTGAGACAATGAGCAAAGTAGTAAAAATATATCCAATTTCCATAAATTTGAAGTTATTATTCTATAGTGATAAATCATTATGGCATTTTGGAGATATCTTTACATTCAAAATATTCCCCTCTTCAACAAGTCTTATAGGGACCAGCAGATGACAAATCTAGAAAATAATGA
The DNA here is from genome assembly GCF_008692635.1 of Crocuta crocuta. NCBI lineage: Eukaryota > Metazoa > Chordata > Mammalia > Carnivora > Hyaenidae > Crocuta > Crocuta crocuta. The sequence goes on along the minus strand of NW_027532175.1, from coordinate 307,640 downwards.
TTAAGCATTTGACAAGAAAACTTAATAATAATCTTATTTCATTATTCAACATATGGGATGCCTGGGTGGCTCAGTTGGTTAAGCGTCGACTTCAGCTCAGGTCATGATCTTGCAGTTTGTGGGTTCAAGCCACGCTTTGGGCTCTGTGCTGTCAGCCAGCTCAGAGCCTGGAGCCTGTTTCAGATTCTGTGTGTCTCTCTCTCTGACCCTCCCCTGCTCACACTCTCTCTCTCTCTCTCTCTCAGAAATAAATAAAACATTTTAAAAATTTTAATTCAGTATATGAATTAAATTGAAGTATTTGCCTTTTTCTGACTTAACATAGTACTCTCTACCTCCCTCCATGTCATTGAAAATGGCAAGATTTCATTTTTTATGGTTTCCATTACATATAAGGAAAGAATGTGTGTGTATATATATATCCATCTCTCCATTATCCATTATCAGTCAATAGACATGTGCTTTTTCCATAATTTGGCTATTATAGATAATGTTGCTATAAACATTGGGGTTCATGTATTACTTTGATTTAGTATTTTTGTATTCTTTGGGTAAATACCTAGTAGAACAATTGCTGGGTCATAGGGTAGTTCTATTTTTAGCTTTTTGAGGAACCTCCATACTGTTTTCCAGAGTGGGTGCACCAAATTGTATTCTCACCAACAGCGCAAGAGTGTTCCTCGTTCTGCACATCCTTGCCAGCACCTGTTGTTTTCTGTATTGTTGATTTTAGCCATTCTGACTAATGTGAGGTGATATCTCATTGTAGTTTTGACTAGAATTTCTTGATGATATAAATGATTTTTAATGCAACTAGGTTTTTAGGAATTGAGGAATATTTAATTAGAAATAATGGGATATATATGTATAAAAGTAAGTTGGTTTATTTGGAAATAAATAAAAAATGGGAAAACAAAGTAGTTCAAAGGAAGATTTAAGCAATGGAGTAATAAATATTTAGCTTTAAAGATGTATTTGCACTCAGAAAGGACAGCCATGATGCGTTCTTGCACTTGGAACAACAATGAACCTGATAGATTAGCAAATGTCAAACTCATACTTAATGCAAAGAAAAAGGAAAAATAAAAATAAAAGGTCATTATTCATAATGCTAAGTTTGATAAAGCCTAAAATCAAAACATGGGGAAGAAAAGGCACAATTTGGAACAGCCATTGTTTTAGAAATCATAACTTTATTGTAAGAAATGTGCTTCTTTGTTTTCGTTCTTTCATTCTTTCTACATACTTTTATTCTCAAAATTATCGAGTTATATGAATAGAGACTTCTGCATTTACATCATCTAGTTCAGTGTTTCACAAAAGTCTTGACACAATCAGTGTTCACAATTACATATAAAATATCAACACCTAATTACCTTATTTAGTTATTTAATGACTTTTGTGAAACATATAAGATGGCATTTTCCCTACCCAGCATCTAGCTTTAACTAAGAAAAGATAAAAAATATATATATTTTAATTTCAGCATTTATAGGTTATTACTTTGTTTCACTTTTTTCTTTATGAATAGAAAAAAATTGCCTTAACAATTTTGCTGTAAAAGATCACTACATTTGGCTGTATAAAAGTTTTTGGAATACTTTAATGAAAAGGCAGAAAACTACTTATGCTGTAACTAGACAGAATAATGATGATGTAGCTCTCTCTTTCATTAATACATTGTGATCATACCAAAATGTGAATACCCAAAACAGTTCTCGTGGCTTTGGAGGCATAGTGTTTATACACAGATCAAAGGAAAACATGTCATATATTCATTCCTTCACTTGCAATCACATATAGTGGAGTGAAAGAAAATGATCTGAACAACTGGCAGCAATGTTCCTTTTAAAAGAGGTAAAAAAAATAATGAAAACACCACAAGCAAGAGTTTTAATAAGCCTTGCTAACACACGCAGTGGAAGTAAAGATCTTTTAATGACAGGATCAAAACAGAACAACAAGAAAAAAGAACAAAAATAAACCATATTGCTGAAAAATTAACACAACTTTCTCACTTCTTAGTCTTGTGACTTTAGATAAGTCTCGATCTGATTTGTCATTCATAAAATCTGGATAATTCTTGTACCTAACTCATTGAATTACATGAGAAATAAAGGAGAAAATAAGGCAGAACATTAAAAACAGCACCTGGCACCGAGTTAAGTGATCAATACATGTTAGCTATCATTAATGAATAATGAGCACTGACTCTTCATCCTCACTAAACCCCAAAAATCCCAGAACAAACATGCCTGGTTAATTAGTATCCTTTTGGCAGATAGAAGTCATCTTCACAGGGAGAAATAAACTGCCCCTCAAGAAAAATCCTAAAGCCTCTTATAATTGGCTTTCTAAACAGCCCTGCCAGATCATCAATTCAAATTCATAGTCAATAAAGCACATTAACACACATGATAATCCCAAATATCATTTTAATGCAAAATTCTGAAATATGTTGAGATAGTTAAGAAATCCAAAGCACCTGAGGAAAATAAAATCTAATAATAAGACAAAAAAAAAAGAATAAAACAAAAGAAACATATAGAAAATTGTAATTTTTGGAAAATATTTAAAGGCAGGGAAAGAAATCTTCAAAGGTGATATCATTAATATAACATTTAAGAGCTGAATTGGCATTGCATCTATGAAAAAAAGAACAGGTTACTCCAATAAAGAAAGACCATCCATAGAAAAAAGAGCACTTGAAAATAAAAATAGAGTAGCAAAAATAAAGATGCAGTAGAAAGATTAGAAAGCAAAGATGAGGAAATAAAGCAAAACTGAAAAAAAAGAAAAGATGAAAGATGTTATTAAATATATAAGAAATTTAGAAAAACAGGCTAGAAAAGACTAGGCTTTAAGTAATAAAAGTTCTAATAAAATTTTGAGATGAAGAAACATTTTCCTGATGGCACAGACCCACCATGTAAATACCTTGGATAGGAAAAAAAATCCAAATTAACATTTCTCTTGTGAATTTTAGAACATTCAGAGTGATGAAGAAATTTTAACAGATAAGAGAGGGAAAAACTACAAAAAGAGAATCAAGGATGAATAAGACATCCTTACTCTCAACTGTAACACTGGAGGCTAGAGAATACTAAAATGATGTCTCAAGCTTTTCCAAAAGAGAATCTTATGTCCAGTCTAGATTGTAACTAATTGTGAGAATAGATTAAGTCAATACATTTCACAAACTCAGTATCTCAATAAATGTCTCTACTTCAAATATTTTTAGAAAGTGCTAGAAAAACACTGCACCAAAGCAGGAGAATAAATATATCAAGAAATAGAAGATTCCAGAAATAGGAAAATTCACATAAGGAAATGGTGAATGAAATTCCATTGATGACATATTCAGGTCCCAAGATCTAAAGCAAGACTAGAAAATGTACATACACACATATACATATACACATACTAGAATGTATATACACTTATATACACACACATATATTTATATACACCTGTGTATATATGTTCATGTGCATATATTCTACATATAATTCATAATATATATATTTATTATATATAATTATATATAATCATGCATAAGAATAAATGTAATTCATAATAATATAAGCACTAAATGATCATTTATCCAAAATCATAATGGAAGATTTGGGAACTAGAAATTTATGTGTTGAAGAAAGGGATAACATTAGCAAATTTTCATCTTTTGTAGTAAAGTAAAACCAAAGGAAAATGCTTAAAATGGAAAAAGAGAAAGAGCATGATAAAAATGTTAATTAAAACAGTGAGAGTACAAATCCTTAGCATTTGCTAAAAGATTTGAAAGTCATTGCTTCTANAGGGGAGGAAAATATAATAGCTTTTGTTTTTCTCTTTTTTTAAAATAATAATGAACCTTATTAAATTATGTTACTCTTTAAAATGAGTAGTAGTATTAGTCATGGTTCTCCAGACAAACAAAATCAATAGACACTAGGATGTGCATATATGTGCACATGTATCTTTCTCTATCTCTACCATCTCTATCTCTAACTCTACTATCTATCCATCTATTCATCTGTCATCTATTTACCTATTATTTAATTATATATAATTATATATCTATAATCTCTATGTTGAGGAATTTATTTTAAGGAATTGGTTCACATAATTGTGGGAGCTGGCAAATTCAAAATCTGCAAGGTAGGCCAGCAGGAAACGCTGGGAAGAGCTAATGTTACAGCTTGAGTTCAAAGGCAGTCTGGAGGTAGAACTCCCTCTTTTTCAGAGGATATAAGTCTTTTTCTCCTAAAGCCCTCTACAGATTGGCTGAAGCCCACCCACATTATGGGAGGTATCCTATTTTACCCCAAGTCTACCGATTTAAATGTAAATTATCTAAAAAATACCTTTACAGCATCGTGTAGACTGGTGTTTGATGAAATATCTAGATACCCATGGCTTAGCTAATTGGTGCATACAATTGACCATCATAGCAACTTTGATAAAAATATTTTAAGAAAATCATAAATTACATATGTTGTTAAAAGTGTATTATTCTAAGCTTTCTTCTGAAAGCTCTAATGAATCCAGTCAACTTATGTATTTTATAATTATTCATCCTGAATTTGTCATCCTGCCTTTGGATTTAGTTAGTATTGTCCTGTGATGGAGCCCTCAACACATACCCTTGACAAAAGCAGACTTTGAATAAATTAAAAAATTTGAATTAATTCCCTCACTGAATTGAAGGGTCAGTATAACTGTCCTGCATGCATCACTATGAGTCATAAGAATAAATAAGTAATAACTCAGTCCTTATGCTCTCACTCCCTAAAAAATATAGTGAGTATGGCAATTCTAGTTCTTTGCCTACTTTTAATTTGATAGTTTGTCTCTGTTACTGAGTTGTACAAGTTCTTTATATATTCTGGTCATTAAAATTTCGTATAAGTTTACCTGTTCATTTTTGAGAGAAAGAGAGAGAGAGAGGGAATGAGCCAAGGACAGGCAGAGCAAAAGGGAGAGAAAGAGAATCCCAAGCAAGCTCCATGCTTGAGTAGCCTAATGTGGGGCTTGATCCCATGAGCCTGGTTTCATGACCACAGCCGAAATCAGAGTAAGAGACTTAACTGACTGAGCCACCCAAGCACTCCTAAAATTTGTCAAGATATATAATCTGCAAATATTTCCTCACATTCTGTGCATTGTATTTTCACTCTATACCTTTCTCCAGTGAAGATATACAAATTACCAACAAGCACATAAAAATATGCTCAACATCATTAGTCATTAGCAAAATGCAAGTCAAAACTACAATGAGATATAACTCACACCATTAAGTTTCAAAACCATCATTATCAGTATTATTATCAAAAAATAACAAATACTGGCAAAGACAAGGGGCAATTAGAATCCTCATACATTGCTGGGGGTTATATAAAATGGTTCAGCCACTATGAAAAATAATGTGAGATGTCCTCAAATTACTATGTCCTCAAAACATAGAATTACTATATGATTCAGCAATGCACAACATTGTGGACATACTAAATGCTACTGAATTTAGGTACTGAATTAAGATTGTTTATGATTGATTTCATATCATGAAAATTTTACCTCAATTAAAAAATGGTATTTAGACACCTAAAATAAGTGAGAAGCTATACAAAAACCAAAGAATATAAAGAAGTAGAAGCAAACAATTATAATCATAAAGAAAATGCAACAATACATACAAAAAACCAAGAACAATATCATGATGGAGATGTATCTGAGCTGAGATCTGAAAGATAAATAGAATCTTAATGACAGAGAAGGTCATGTGACTTTTAATTTATGTGTTCTATGTGAGCAAAGGAATGGGAATGTGAAAGTATATAATATATTCCAACCATTATGCAGATGATTAGAGGATAAAGTAAACAGAATAACATTGTTGGAAATGAAGTCTGTCAAGTAAGGAAGAATCAGACGCAAAAACTAGACAAATGACATTTTATTTTGTCTTAATTCTATAGATATTGGTGTACTATTGAGCCATTTTGAAAATAAATGTGAGTCAATTTGTGAAGTTAGATTGCTTTAATGGTCATTTGGAAATAAAAAATCTGACATGCATTTAAACTATGCTAAATAATTTAGGCAAAGATAATAAAACATTAAGCTGAAAATAGAAAAGAAAATTAAAAAGTGGAAATAAAATGTTTTGCATGGGTAGTAGTGGTCAAATTTGGTGTTTAAGTAAATATATTCTGACTAGGTTAAAGAAAAGATTTAAACTAAACATGTGATGGAGATTTCTATATTTATTTTCTGAATAGAAAGTAGCGTCTCTTACAAAAAACAGGTATATGAAAAGTATAGAAGAGTGGATAAGATGTTTAGTTTTGATTGCTTAAGAGCATATGGTTTGTTTAGGGTGTGTTCCCATGTCAGCAGCTATCAGCATTCAGGGAAGATAAGTGAAATAGCTTTGAATATTCATTTCAAATTTGAATATTCCTCCAGAGTCTCCCAAGATTGCCTTCAGAGTTCTAACTTCAAACAAAGTTATTTTTGACATTTGCTACAATCAGAGTTCCCTATATATACGGCCAACTAGTGTTCTGTATAATCACGAGGAAATAGCCATTGTGGGCTTTTTTGATCACCTCCACCATCCTACTGCTGATGTTTATTTCCCACATATTCACTGACGAAGCTCCACGTGATTGTCAGAAGGCTGTGGTGACCCCTGCCCTGTGTTTTGAGGTTACCAATCCACTAGATGCCATAGAAAGGCTACGTTAAAGCTAGAAATTAGGAAAATGGTCTCCTCTCCAGTGATAGGCTGTCACCTCAGAAATAAACGTGAATGTTCTTGTCAAAAGTTATTTCAACTTCCTCCTCACCTCAGCTAGAAGTTCCAATGGTGTCTCCAAATCAGAAAGTGTTTAGTCCTTTGCTATTTCTATGGCATCTACCACACTCAATACTTGCCTCCCGTCTTGGAGCACAGCAAGTTTCCTTACGTATTATACTTGCAATACACAACGGTTTTCCAGATTCTAATACTTCATGGGTTAGCAAATCTTGAAGCAAAACATTTTTTCACTTCCATAGAATAAACAACTTGTTACCTTGTCACATGAAGCCATAATTTCATAGAAAGTCCATTTTATCCTTGGAATTAAAGTATATTATCTTATAAGACAAACATTAAATCCTTTTAATATTAAAAAAAAATACCAATGTATCTGTAATTACCTTTTTTGTCTGAATATTGGATAAAATCTTGCCGGATGTTGCCCCAGTCCTTAAGAGCAATACTTGAACATCCTGGTAGTGGAAGAGGGGAAGACCAAAGGCCCAACAGTGCTGAAAATAGCCAGGCTTAATTAGGATACTTCAGTCTTACACATGAATATCAGTTATCTCACTTACAGATTAAAAAGGAAAGTTTATGTAATTCTCCTAAGGATTTCACAATCCTCGTGTGAAAATTTTATTTAATTTGCCACTGCTTGTATTAATTGTTGACACCTCATACTTCCGGAATATATGAGTCTCTCAGATTAGCTTGCTGCACCTTATTGAAACTAGACTTTTCACTAGTTGTTTTAAGTGCAAAAAATTGGAATGAATGATAAATTATGGTTGAATGCAAATTAAGAAAACCTTGCATTCATGTAAAATATAGTGTTTCTGTAGATTATTTATATATATAATTGGAACAGAATGATGATGTGGGGAAGATCTAGAGGATATAAAATCATTCTTTTTTTGCCATTGGGTGTATTTTGATGGAAACATTGGAGAACCATTGCACCTAATCCCAAATCAAAAATTATACCTTTATTCACATCTTTATAGAGACAAGTGGTCATACAAACCTTGTCATTAAAGTAACAAAAAACCCAAACTTGTATTCAGTTAGTAATTATAGAAGTATTTTTCACTCAAAATCAAAATTCTTCTTTCATATAATACATAAATTTAATTTTCCCTTTACTCAAAACCTAAAACTATACTGAACTTGTTCAAATATCCGATTTCTGAACTGAAAAAGACACTGTTTCAAATTTTATATCTCAATATTAGTACACATTGATTCTAGATAAATTGTTTAAATTTATATAGATAATCTAACACTCTTTCTGTCATGATGCCTTTATTCCATGATCTTATTTTATTTATTTTTTAAAAAAATTTTTATAGTTTATTTATTTTTGAAACAGAGACAGAGCATGAGTGGGGGAGGGTCAGAGACAGAGGGATATACAGAATCTGAAGCAGGCTCCAGGCTCTGAGCTAGATGTCAGCACAGAGCCCGACGCCGGGCTCAAACCCACGGACGGTGAGATCATGACCTGAGCCGAAGTCGTACCCCCAACTGACTGAGCCACCCAGGCACCCCACCATGATCTTATTATAAACTGTTGGAAATCACTTAGTTTAGGATTTTTAGGTCGTACACTAAGTAAAGAACACTTTATCAGCCCAGATAAAAATTCCATTAGGGAATGTCCTACAATAATTGGACTGATGAACTGCCCGTGTGAAGGCTGAAGTTAGCAAGCAGACATTGTTTATAAGATAAATTAATAGACCCTGAAGCTGTTAAGAGAAAAAAAAAAAACTGTGCATTGTAGTTAACTAGAAAATAAAGTATTCTACAACCTCTTTCTCTAGGCTGTGAAAAATATAATATAGTTTTCTGTCAAAAGGAGCACAGCCTATGCTTCATAACTACTTAACACTTGTCATATAGCACCAATTACAATTCCTAAGTTCCTTGAAAACACTTACTTCTCTCAATTAAAAATAGAATTAAATAACAGCACAAAAAGAAATTAATGTTATGAGTAAAAAGATATGCATGGAGGGGTACCTGGTTGACTCTTGACTTTGGCTCAGGTCATGGTCTCACAGTTCATGACAGCGTGGAGCCTGTTTGACATTCTCTCTCTCTTTCTGTCTGCTTTTCACCCACTCACACTCTTTGTCTCCCCCCCCCATCTGCTTCTCACCCACTCGCACTCGCATTCTCCTTCTCTCTCAAAATAAATAAATAAATAGACTTAAAAAAAATCTTCAAAAAATATGCATGAATGAGGGAGAGGAGACATTTAATGTCTTTTTGGATCTTCCTTTTTCCAGAGATCTTTAACATAACATATTCACTTTATTCATTTTATTTCACGATACCAAAATCAGTTAGACATGGATATTTAAGTAGTGTCAGGAATATTCAGAACACCATATGAGTCACTTCCAGATTTTTTTTTCAAAGATTTTGTTTAAGTGATTAATGGAAACTGGGCTCACTACCAACCAAACAGTATAATTAATTGGATAAAGTCTTGAAAAATAAAAGGACATTTTCTTGAAAATTGTTCTGATGTGTCATATGATAGATGGATGAACAGTTCATAAATAAGCTAGTATCCGCAGAGTTAGAATTTTATATCCCTACAGAATTTTTGGCATCACAGAGTTTGTTCAATACTTGTCCACGTCACCATATCTTTGTACTTACAATATAACAAAAAAGAATTTCTGCTGTTATTAAATTTACAGACACACAAACCAAAAGCCCGAGGTTATGTAGCTTCAGCATAAGGTAATAAATTAGAATGCATTTCAGTGTGGGATTTTCTTGCATGAAATATATTTTAATGTGGATTTTATCATATATGTTCAAAGCGATTCTAGACTCATCATTGCGAATTTAATTTCTATTCCACTTCATAAACGTTATTACTTTTGGAAAATTTGTTAGTGTATTTATTGTTTCCCCTTTTCATTAAGTATCTCTTACCTTTCAACATTTTATTTGAAATTAAAACCAGGACAGTGATTGGTACTCTGTTAGTGCTTAATAAAAATTTGTTGATTGAAGGAAAAATGTATTACTTCACAATGTTAATACATTACTTCACAATGTTAATCATTTTAATTACTTATCTGAACCTCAATCTTCATAAGTGTTTCTCATATAACACTTTATTTAAAGATATTAATTATATTCATGCTACATAATATTAATTATGCTAATATCTTAAGTTTAATTCAGGTTTGCATTCCCTCATTTGTAAATTGAAGGCATTGGACTGAACAGCCTCTGATAATTTTTAAAGCGTGTCTAATATTTTATATATGAGGAAAAATATGAAAAGAGGCTCTGATTCCTTTATGGTATATTATTATGATTAGAAGTCTCCCAAGCCAATCTTTTCCACTGATGAGACCTAAACTCTCTATGTGAAATAAAAGAGCAACTGTCTGGAAGCTTTAAAGAATAAACAGAGCAGAGTTGATTGTGGAGGGCTGTCAAAATTCCTATCGGGATAATGTTCCCATTGCCATGGTTGTTATTGTATTGTCTATCATGGCTTTACCCCAAGGGTGGAACTCGATTGTAAGGAAGTGCAGCAGTGTAGAGAGAATAAAGGAACACTAGAAATTCCATCTTTCTGTCCAGAGAAACCAGAGAAAGGACCTCCTGCAGGTATAGACTATAGGATAATCCCAATACAGCTGGAGAAGATTTTCTAGTTCTATGTGTAAACCCACACGTATATTAGCCTAACATCTCAACTACACAACATAGGAAAGACCTAAACAGTATAATGAAAGTTTTGTAAGCTGAACTGACGTTTGAACCACTTACATAAGTTTCAGACTAACCTCTGAATAATGCATAAGTGTGCAGATCAAAACAATATAGCAAAAACTTAAAGCAGTAAAGGGAAGCAAACATGGTATTAAGAAAAAATAAAATGAAAAACAATAGGAATTTTCACCAATGAAAAGAAACTATTAAAAAAGTCAAATGGGACATTTGGATATGAATAATTCAGTATGCGGGGAAAAATTCATCAAATGGTCTCAGTAGTAGAATGTACATGACAAGGGATCGATTAACATAAGACTGACCAGCAGAAATTTTGCAACTTGAAGAGCAAAGAAAAAAAATTGATAATGAATGAACATATTTTAAAAACCCATGGGAATCTATCACAAAGTCTAACATATGTGTAATTAAACTCCCAGAATGAAATCAAAAGGGAAAAAGGGAAATGAAAAAGGGATTGGGGAAAATTTTATATGTGTACCTATGTATAGGCAAGCCTTGGAGATATTGAGATTTCAGTTTCAGACCACTGCAATGCAGTGAATATTGCAATAAAGTGAGTCAAACAAATCATTTGGTTTCCTACTGCATGTAAAAGTTATGTTTAAACTACACTGTATATATACACCTTAATTAACAAATACTTTATTGCTAAAAACTGTTAACCACTCTCTGAGCTTTCAGTAAGTCATAATCATTGATCACGGATCACAACAACAAATACAATAATAACGAAAAAGTTTGAAATACTATGAGAATTACCAAAATGTGACACAGAGACACAAAATGAGTGAATGCTATTGGAGAAATGGCACCCGTAGACTTATTCAATGCTGGGTTGCCACAACCTTCAATTTGTAAAATATGCAATATATGTAAACGGCAATACAGAGAAGCAGAATAAAACAAAGAATGCTTGTACATATTTATTTTTATACATATATACTCACAGCAAACACATACATACACATACATACATACATGAGATAATGGTTAAGAACCTTATAAATATGGTATAAGAATTCCATTTACAGATTCCAGAAGCTCAAGATTCCAGACAAGATAAACCCAAAGAAAATCACACCTAGACACATTATACTCAAACTGCTAAATACCAAAGGAAAGGAAAAAAACTTGAAAGCAACTAGAAAAAGATGATAAGTTGATATCCCAGGATTGCAAATTTCTCATCAGTAACCACTGAGGGTAGAAGACGGTGAAACAACTCTGTTAATGTGCTTAAAGTATTGTCAATCTAGAATTCCATAGTCTGTGAAGATGTCCTTTATTTTTACTTTTTTAAGTTCATTTACTTATTTTTGAGAGAGAGAGAAAGAGAAACAAGAAAAAGAGAGGGAGGGGCAGAGAGAGAGTGAGAGAGAATCCCAGCACAGAGCTCAGCAGAGAGCTCCAACCCACAAACCATATCATGACTTGATCCATAATCAAGTGTGGGAGGCTTCACTAACTGGAGCCACACAAGTGGCCATGTGTAGATAGCCTTTAGATATAAAGTGGAAGAAAAGAACTTCTCTGATAAAGAGAAATTAATTCCAGAAACCCTATCCTACTGCTAATGTCATTAGTAGTCCATCAAGATAAAGGTGAATGGTATCAGAGGGAATGCTGCATCTACAAGACTGAAGACAGAACAACAGAAATACTAAAGGTCTAAATAAAGATTAAAGACTTTTTACCATTTATGTTCATTAAAATATGTATAAATGTTTAAAGCAAACACTACAAAAACTTCCTGTGGAAATTTCAGTGCAAGTAGATTTATAATAACCATAACATGAATGTCAGTGTGGGGAATGAAAGGATGTATATGCCTTCAGTGACTCTGTATTTTATCGAAATTGCACAGAATTAACCCTTAGTGGATGGCAAAGGTTTCCATGTCCATATGGCAATCTCCAGAGCAAGCAGAAAAAAAATAGGTAGTAGGTGCAACAGAATAGTCAAAAACAGATACAAATAACCCAATATAATATAGAAAAAGAGCACAAAGGTACACAAAATAGGGAAATAAAAATGAAACAAATAATAAAATGGTAGATCTAAATCGTAACCTAACAACATTTATGTTGAATGTTAATGTAATGCAATGTAATTGCAAAAATAAAGTGGATCAAAAGGAAAGACCCTAAAATACGTTGCCTAAAAATATAGTTAAGTATAAAGAAAAAAATAAGTTGAAAGTAAATGACTTAAATATAATGCAATTAAATTCCTCTTTAATAATAATGAATTTCCAAAAAACTATGATTTTGTTAAGATTATACAGATTATAGTTAACTTTTAAAACTCTCTCTTTTTTCTTTCCAGATTATAAATTTGCCATGTAGGGACATGTAGATTAATACCAACACTATAATGGGAAGTGAAAATCTCATATAGCCACAGTAGATATCAAGAGGGTAAGTGACAGAAATCTACAATTTACGTATTATTGTTAATTGAGGCAGCAATTTTATACATCGATAGAAAAACATATAAATTTGTACCCCAAAATAATTTTGTCAAACTCTCTAAATCAAAGTTGGAAAATTAATAAGATATTGTGAAAAACTCAAGATAAATTTAAGTGTAAATCCTAAAATAATCTTTACAGTGCAGAAGATGAAAGCACTAACCCAACTAAAATTACTGAATAACTGAAAAGCAGGAATAGTCCATTTAAAATTATGTAATGTTCTCATGTGATGGTTTCAAATATGGCGTTTAGGGGCACCTGGGTGGCTCAGTCGGTTAAGCATCCGACTTTAGGTCAGGTCATGATCTCACGTTTGTGGGTTTGAGCCCCGCATCGGGCTCTGTGCTGACAGCCAGCTCAGAGCCTGGAGCCTGTTTCGGATTCTGTGTCTCCCTTTCTCTCTGACCCTCCCCTGCTTGCTCTGTCTCTCTCTCTGTCTCTCTCTCTCAGAAATAAATTTAAAAAATTTTAAAAAAGTAAATAAACATTTAAAAATTTCATTAAAATAGATAATATGGCGTTTAGTACTAGAGATAGAATGAATATACAAATCTAAACCTTCTGTAGGACTCAGAATTACTGTCTTCATGAAAATAGAACTCTTGGGGCTTTATTAAAATGTGAAGAAGAGTCACCAAAACTATTTTGAAGCACATAAGAAATTTTTTTTTCCAGAAGCAATATAAGTCAGACAGAGAAAGACAAATACTGTATTATCTCACCTACATGTAGAATCTTAAAAAAAAAAAAAAAAAACTTAGGAAAAAAGATCAGATTTATGTTACCAAAGGCAAGGAGGTGGGGAGAGGGGGAATTGAAGGAAAGCGAACAAGAGGTATTAGCTTCTAGTTATAAGATAAATAAGTACTAGGGATGTGATGAACAACACAATGACTATAACACGTGATATATAAGAAAGTTAAGCATAAATCCTCAGAGTTCTCATCACGGAGAGAATTATTTTCTTTATTCTTTTCTTTCCTCTTTTTTTTAATAGTATCTACATGACATAAAAAGATAAATACCATATGATTTTACTCATATGTGGAATTTAAGAAATAAAACAAATGAACATATGGAAAAAAGAGGGGGGGGAGAGTATCAAACCAGAAAAAAGACTCTTAACTATAGAAAACAAACTGAGGGTTGCTGGAGGGGAGGTGGACGGGGGATGGGCTAAAGGGGTGATGGGCACTAAGGAGGGCACCTGTAGTGATGAGCACTGGGTGTTGTATGTAAGTGATGAATCACTAAATTCTATACCTGCAACTGATGTTACTCTCTATGTTAACTAACTGGAATTTAAATAAAAGCTTGAAAAAAAATAGTATCTATATGACAAGATGGATGTTACTTAAACCTGTTGTGATAATCACTTCATAATATATGTAAATCAAACCATCATGCTGTGTATCTTAAACTCATATACTGATTATATTAGTTATTGCTCAATAAAACTAGACAAAAATTAAAAGGAAGGAATTAAGATGCAAATAAACATGTATTTTAAAAAGTATGGTTAAATAAGTCACAAAGTCTACCTTAAAAGTTAGCTTCAAGATTAAATTTGATATCACCTTGAAATTTGAAGCTTAAACAACTGATGAAAATTTATTGAAGCCATAAGCTAAAGCTATGGACAAATATATTTCAGGTTGAAAAAAGGCAGCCAACCTTGAAAATGTGCCCTTATGGAATGACAGAGTCAAAGATGTATTATAAATTTCTCAAAAAATATTACTAGAACAAATGAATTCAGAAAATAATGGCAAGCCGGCAATTTTCTTTAATATTAGTTGATAAAATTGGAAGCAGGGGTGAGAGTAACTTGACCATTTCTGTGGTTTTTCTCCCTTAAAATTAAAAAAAAGTAATAACTAATATCATTTTATTTACATAGTATTGACTGATAAAATATTCAGAAGGAGTATGTTTGGTTATTATTCCGTGACACAGTACTGATGGGAAAAAATGTGTAGAGTTGTGCCAAATTGGGGGCCAGCATGTGTGAGACAGAATAAGTTCCATTTTGGCAAGAGTAAGTTTCATGTAGTCAGTTACATGTATCAGTTTAGTAGTCTTGCCTTGAGATATCAAACTCAGAGAATGATGAACTTAGAGGTGAAGACCACTGAAACGAAGATAAACTAGAGAGAGGGTACAGAAAGACAAGAGCACTGAGGAATTACCAAACTTAAAATTCAAGCAAAGGAGGAAAAGTGAAGGAGACAGGAAGTGACATGGCCAAGAAGCTGGAAAAAAATCAGAAGACTGAGGCACAACAGAAGCAAAATGGAAGATTTATGAAGACAGATGGTGACTTAAAGCCAGATGTCAATGTCTCTTTTTATTCAAAGAAAGTAAATATATAGGTACACAATTGATGAAACATAGAAAAAATACATCAGCAATGACCGAAGGAGATTGATTGACCAGAAAACAAAACAAAACAATAGACCACATAAAATTCTCTAATAATCTGCACCACTGGGTTTGGTACAACTCCATATTGTTCTTAAATCTGATTGCCACAGAACACTATGCAGGGAGAAGTGATTGTACACATTCTCCAAATATCTCAGTAATAAATCCTTATTTCACAAGTATATGATACTAAGAGTTAAAGAGACAATCACCAGAAGAAATAAAACTAAAAGCAAAAGAAAGAAAAATTGAACAATAAAAGAAAACTTGAGAAGAAATTTTATGTGTGTTCACTCTAATATATAAAAAACATTAAGATAGCCATTTAAGAAACTAGTGTGGTTGGGACAGTATAGAGAAAGCAAGAGGGACGTAATTCTTGCCAACCCACTGGTCTGAGGCAAGGGTTAAAAGTTTCCATATGCTTAGAGACAAATACTTCCTTCCGAGAAATTGAACAACATAGAGATAACAGGCTTCAGGGAGTAATGGTTGTCTGGGAAAAATTGAAAGTAACAATTTAAAGCCTGCTTGCACAAGTATTTCTATTTTCCAGGAGCTCTAAAATAATGTTGACCATGAAGAAATGCATCCTGTGATTGTCTTGTGTCCACTAAGACAATGGCAATGGAACTGAAAAATGCTTCCCCACTCCCAGCTCCTCACCCTTTGGAAAAGTGCCTTTATAAACCTTGCAAGCTACCCCTTCCAAGAGTGACATTCCTCTTTCTTATCTCCTTTGTATACAATCTATCTCTAATAAATTCTGCCTGTTTTCTTTCTCTCAAGTTCAGTATTCATTTCTATGGCCTTGTGACTCAAGAATCCGGTCTTGGCGTCCAGTAACAATGTGAACGATCTTCTGGATGAAATAAAAAGCAATTATTTAAAGTTCTGGGATTTTTTAAAATGTTTTATTTATTTCTGAGAGAGAGAGAGAGGGAAAGTGTGAGCAGGGGAGGGTCAGAGAGAGAGGGAGACACAGAATCTGAAACAGGCTCCAGGCTCTGAGCTAGCTGTCAGCACAGAGTCCGATGCGGGGCTCGAACCCACTAACTGTAAGATCATGACCTGAGCCGAAGTCGGATGCTTAAACGACTGAACCACCCAGGTGCCCCTAAAGTTCTGGGATTTTTAAAGTCTCTGAAAAAGAGCATGTAGCAAACTGAGAAACATTTATTCAAGAAAATCTACTAAATCTCAGTGAAAAGTGGGATTTTGTGGCATTTGATCTATAATCTTGGATTGGTGAGTGTTTAATTTGGGTAGGATTTTCCAATAGGGTCTTGTTTGAGAGAGAAGAGAATACATTCTAAGTGGCTTTGAGTACATTTGGCTGTCTTTGATTGTGTCTCTCTTTTCTGCTACATACCTGAGCACTTTCCAGGCTGATCAAGGTCACATGGCTTTCCTGGTTCTATGGGAAGAATTTCTGGTCTATGGCTTTGAGATCTGAGTCTTATGTAAGCAATTTCTTAGCTCCTGATTTGGAGCTGGATTTGACACCTTGACCATTATTTAGGTGCCTGTGGTGTCTCTAGAACATTAATGCTGGTTCAGCTGAGTGGATCAAGTTCACAAAAACTGAGTTCTGGTGCTGGTTTTCTAGTATTGACTTTTGGGAAATCTGAGTAACCATATAGGGTTCATCTCCTCATTGATGTAATGAGTAATTAG
This sequence comes from Crocuta crocuta, assembly GCF_008692635.1. Taxonomy (NCBI): domain Eukaryota; kingdom Metazoa; phylum Chordata; class Mammalia; order Carnivora; family Hyaenidae; genus Crocuta; species Crocuta crocuta. The sequence goes on along the minus strand of NW_027532175.1, from coordinate 290,490 downwards.
ATGAACTGATTTCTGTTCAAGCTGCTGCATTTAAAATTCAAAGAACCTATTGCTTGACAAAGTCAATGAAAGTTTGGACCTGGATTTCCATGGTAACTGTATTGTGCAAAATTAATTTATTAAAGACGCCACTAAATGTAAAACTGAGCTTTTACTGCAGTATTTTCAAGCAGATTTAATTTGAGTATTCTAGGTTATGTAGCTAACTAATCTTTCCTCTGAAATTTTCCACTCTTTTCAATGATTCAACATATTTCAACTCTAACTTCATTTGCTAACTGGTAAGAAATCATTCTAATTAGCGCGTAAGTCAAGATGGTTGTATTCTTTTTATTCTTTTTGTTTATTGCTTTGCTTTGGAACACTGGCATCTTTTATGTGCTTTCTTATTTTCACTCATTACATACTTCTAACATGAGCAGAAATGTTATAAACACTTATTTTTCATGCTAATGAGCAACTCTGATGAGTGAGTCAGTACAAGAAATGTTACCAATTTGGCATTTAATACAATGATTCTAAATTTTCTTTTATTGAGCAGTGTCAAAAATTTTGTTGCTTTTTTAAAGATTCTCTATTGAATCCATTTTTCTGCAGTTGCTACTTTTTTGGAATCTTTGTTTTGATATGAATGTTTAAATGGCAGGCAGTAATTTTTTTTTACAGATTATTCAGTTTATATGAAACCTATGAATACTTCTCCTCCTTAATTCAAGCTGGCATGATCATCACATACGAAGAAGATGTTCATGAAGGTATTAAAATGATTTCTCATTTTTTAAGGTAGAATATGAAATAAAATATTTTATTAGTTGCCATGTTTTACTCACATTCCTCAAGACACAAAACTCAAATACATAGGCAGCATGTAAAACTGAAGCTTCTCTTACCACCAACCATTTGTAACAATCCACATATCTACGATCCTTATAATTGTAAACATAAGTAAAATCAATCAAATTTTGCTCCAAGAAAAGTGCATTCAAAGAGAACATCACTCCATATCCATTTAGGAACTTTTCACATTTTAAATCTAGAGCTAAATTATTAAAGTCAAATTCAAAAATTCATGAGAGGCTTATCAAAGTAAAAACTGAAAACTTGGTGTATTCCATAGAAAGGAATATGTTGGAATTGGTAGGTGACTTCAAAGCACATTTAGACTGCATTTCACCCTTAAAAAATAAATATGAAATATATTGCCTATTCAGTAAGAAAAATAAACAGGATAGTAGATATCAAGTTTTATCTTTAAGTAATTACATAACCTTATATCAAATTGTGAATCATTTACTTGGGAAATATAAAAATATATCGAAATATTTTGTCATAGCTTTTCAATCTTCATAATGAATTCTAACCTCATACTCTCAGTATTTCTTATTCCTTCTATTCCCTCAAGTTCTTCATTTTATTAAGTGATGCAACTAACTGAACACCAATATTGTAGCTAAAATCTTAGGAGGAAAGCTGTTTGGGGGAAAAAAAACTAACTCAAACAGTCATGAGGTAGGGGAAATCAGTTCCTAATTATCTGATGAAATGAATCCTAAGGTAAGGCACTCTAAGGCTCTTTGGGAAAACATCTCAATCAGCAGGTTAGCATTTAATTTGACTGATGTCATTGAAACTTCAGCAGGTCAGTGGTGGTATCTGTACTTTCTGCAACAAGACTCAGCTAGTTTATCATCAAGCTATTGCTATGCTAGAATCACAGTCATTCTGTTAAAATGTCAACAGTTGCCTTTTTCTTGGGAAAGCACATGACTATGAAAATAGTCTAAAAATCCTGAAATTATTTGACCATTATTTTAGACAACTATCTAGAAGAAACAACTGGTTAGTTTTTTAAGAGTCAAGCAGATGGGGAGTAAAATGCTAGTGAATTTTTTTTCTTGATAGTGCTGTTTTGGAAAATAGCTTACATATACACCAAAAATGGGTTTACTAATGCAAAACAAGAGTTACAGACTTTTCCATCCAATCAGTCACAAGCAGCTCCAGCCACCTGAAAGGTTTTCTCCAAAACATAGGGCACTTTATATGCTAAGTTGAATGCAAGTTCAAAAGCAACCCAGAGTACATGGCCTCTGCAGACACATAACCTATAAGGGAGGATCAGAGCCATATTTACTGCAAAACTTGTATTGTCTTCCCAATGACGTAAGTCAGTATCTAAAAGACCAGAGAGTGTCCAAGAGTCTTTAACATATCACCCTCTGCTTGGAAGTAATCATGAGAAGTGAAAAATATTTTCTTCCCTCAAAAAGCCCAGCTTTTTGTGTGTTAATCCACTGTGCTCAACCATTAATGCTATGATCAAAGAGGATGATTCTATAGGGCAGAAAGGAAGGATACCAAAACAGGGAGTGTTCTCTGATAAATGCACTTGGAAAACATAAGGGCTAGAAATTGGTTATAATTGTGTATTATTTAAGTTAGCCATAGGCCATCCTTTATCTAAAGCTGAAATTTTATTCCTTTTGCTACTTCCCATTTTATTTTTTCCTAGACATATTTTAAAATATTGCCTATCAGAAACCTTTTAATGAGATCAAATGACCTCACAAAATACCCTAATACATCAAAAAATATTAACTCACATTTGAATTAACTACCTCCTATCATCAAATTCTTGTGGATAAATTAAAGCCACAAATTAAATTCTCTTGAGAGTTAAAGCCTAAATGAACTTAAGTCCAAAGACAAATTCTTCTTTCATATTGATTTGAAAAAAAAGTTAAAAGCCCAAAATATAATATACCTGATTTATTAATAAATTATTTGGCTTCTAGAAATATTATCAATGCTTAGGTAGATTTTTTTTTCTTTTTGAGCAGCTACTGCCTAGACTATTTCTAGCTGATATGAATGTGGTTCATTTAGAGCTTCAAGGAACAGTGGTGGGCCAATGGTCTCTCATATACTCACTATTTAAGAACACATGCTGAGGGGCGCCTGGGTGGCTTAGTCGGTTAAGCGTCCGACTTTCGCTTGGGTCATGATCTCGCGGTTCGTGGGTTCGAGCCCCGCATCGGGCTCTGTGCTGACTGCCAGCTCAGAGCCTGGAGCCTGTTTCAGTCTGTGACTCCCTCTCTCTCTGACCCTCCTCTGCTCACGCGCTCTCTCTCTCTCTCTCCTAGAAATAAATAAAAAATATTTAAAAAAAAAAAAAACACATGCTGATAACGGGATACATGACTATTATGAAACAGACATTATATGCATTGAGTTTAGAAAACAAACCAATCTCCAGAGCCTCGTGCAGTTATTTTACTAAGATTGTTACCCCATACTGTGTTGCTAAGATCCAATGCTCAGTGATTTTAGCTTTGTTAGTATGCTGTCAGTCAATGCTACTTAACGAGAATCCATAGTTATGATATTTAAGTGTGTGTGTGTGTGTGTGTGTATGTATGCCTGCGTGCGTGTGTGTGTAGAGGTGAAGACTACACTCAGCACATTAGAGCCATTTCTGCTTTATTTTAAAATTCAGTAACTTAATATGGAGACAGTTCCAGTCACTGGCTCTCAATTGAAGTATATTTATTTGCTTTTCTGTATATTCAAAATTCTTACCCTGCATTTTCCACTTGAGCCTGGTGTGTCTAGCACTCAAGTCTTATGTAATCTCACTAATTGTTTTATCTTAAGAATTATCCTCAGGGGTTTCTTGAATGTTTTTGAGTGCCTCTATTGATGTCTTTGAAGTTTATTCCCCAGAGTCATAAGGAAAACCAACATCTCCACCATGTACTTCTCAAAACAGTTTATTTTGAGTCTTTAAACTCCAAAGCCATGGTCATACATTGGATAGTCAATTCAAATCCCAATTAATTACTTAATTAAGTCATGTCATAAAGGGTGAAACTTGAGCCTATGAACAAGACACAGAAATCCAACGTCATCTTACACAGTGCTCACTCTTGTCCCTAAATGTAGTACACAATATGTCGAGGACATCTAAACAATTTGAATCTAGAAGCTCACCAGTGCTCTGTGGCTCAGGCAGAAGTTGAATGCTAAGATATTTGATATCCCATCCTGCAGATATGCTAATACTAGAGAAAAGCAATAGAATTTTTTGCCAGTGTGCATCAAATGATTTCTATGCCAAACTCAGTTTGTGGTCCAGACTACGCTTGTTCAGTTTAAGGTCAATCTAAAATAATAGCCAGCATCATAAGGCCCCAAGCCTGTGTTTTGACCTTCTTTGCATTTAACTTAATGCTAATGTGGAATTTTCTTTATAAAAATGAACAATAACCCATATAAAAAGAACCATCAAATGTAAGGAGCTGCCATGATCCATTTGCTTCAAGTCCAAAATTTAAGACTGTAGCAGTTAAAAGCCAAGCATGTGACTGAGATCATCACCTGGCACAATATAGGTCACTATAAACTTTCCAGACAAAACAACTACTACTCCTCTAACTATAACTAACCCCCATTGTCTTCCTTAGTTCAGTGCCACCAACACTTAGTCCATTCCCTGGCAGCACCAGAGCCTCAATCGTGCCAAATCATTTTGATCCATGTAGTTCTTCTCTTAAGTCTCAAAGTTCCTTGATCGATACACAAGTTACTAACACTTCACCTCTCATCTGAACTTATCTTCCACAAGCTGCAGGCTCTCCCTGCTGAGGATCTGTCTCTATAAAACCTAAAACACAGAAGAACATAGCAAAAGTGAGATCAAAACAGCACATTTAATACTGCTTGGGTATGAGGCAATTATGGACTTCTAATAGTGAACTGTAGAATTAGACAGACAACCCACACAGACATGGACATGCTGAGAACCTCCAGGCATCTCCCAATTAGGCAGAGCCTTGACTTCTAAGCCTCTTTTTGTTGGGAGCGAATCAGAGGACTTGCTCTCTGCAGGCAGGAAGCTTCACAGAATATAGTAACTGAAGATACCTGGTTCTCTGTACCAAACTCAAAATAACACAACAATAACGTTACTTCCCCAGGGGGAAGACTGAGTGAGAAGTGAGGAGCGGAGAATAGACATTCTTCTACATGGAAGAAAATATCAGTAATTGAGAATAAGTAGCTCCTCTAATAGAACTCATGGAAATATGTCACAGGTCATATCTTTACATTTCTATGATAGGAGAGTTCATTTTACATCGCTTAGATCTCACAGAGTTGCTCTACCTCAAAGAAAGCCCAACTCAGTTAAACAATAAAGTCCCACTTAACTCTTATGTTCATGTATTTGTTCTTACAACATTGTTTTGTTGGGAGTTGGTTATCCAAAGATGAGTAATGAGTAGTCTTTGATCTCTAGCTCATGGCAAAGATGAAGAAGAAACATATGCAGTCCAAATAAAATGTGCAAAGCTATGGAAGAAGCATGTCTAAAAGCCAATGGGGTCACCAAGACAAGAATGCAAGTGAAGGAGCAAGTGGTTATGACTTCACATTATGAAAGATTTAATGGCTTTTATTTATTTTATTTTATTTTTTTAATGTTTTATTTATTTCTGAGAGAGAGAGAGAGACAGCATGGGCAGGGGAGGGTCAGAGAGAGGAAGACACAGAATCTGAAACAGTCTCGAGGCTCTGAGCTGTCAGCACAGAGCCCGATGTGGGGCTCGAACCCACGAACCATGAGATCATGACCTGAGCCAAAGTCGGATGCCTAACTGACAGAGCCACCCAGGCGCCCCTTAATGGCTTTTAGAAATAGTATAATAATCTAAGAGGATATAAAGTCATAAAAAGACTCTTCATAACTTTACAATGAATATTTTCTATTTAACACATAAACTAGTTGATCTTATAATATGTGGCCCATTGTTACTATATTTATACCTAAGCCACATCTACCAATGAAGGTGGTAAAAAAGCAGATAAAGATGAAAAATATAAGATGTTAAAATCCTAAATACCAAAACAATAATACAATGCTTGGAAACTGAGTACTATAGTCAAGACCAGAATTATGATAATTTGATATAGACATTACCGTTTCATTTGTATGTAGGTCTAAAAGACTTCTCAATACTAAAAGCATTCAGTAATCATGCTATTTTAGTAATTTGTCTATGTATGTATGCCTAAGGTAGTTTCTAATAAATTATAAATTCTGTGGTATTTTCATAATTTTTATACTACTATAATTTTGAGCTTTCATAATTTTAGTAAATATTTTGTTCACCTTCTAAAACTTAGGAAAAACAAAAATAAAATAACCTTTCTAATATAATAAATAAAATTTACATCAGATAGCCAATTTTTGCAACATAGTAAAATTAATTCTCATGTTTAATAATGTGAAAACACCTATGAAATCTTCAAATAGAAGACACATGTTCAGAAATGGAAAATCAGATATTATTTCAAGAAAACATTCAAGACACAAAAACACCGTCTGTGAATCCATGCTCCAACTTTCTATAAGGACTTGTACAGGATCTTTCTCTTCACATCAATTTTCATTTGCTTTTCTGTAGTTAGGATATCTTAGAGACAAAGAGAAATCAATATAGACATCTATCATTTAATAAATTTTTAATGAACATTATTTAAAGTAACTGGAGAGGGAGATGTGGTGAAGAAAAGGAGACAAAAAATGTAAATGACAACCTCCTTGCTCTTGCGATGCTTTGACCACATCATGTAATTGGAAGAAGAGCTATACTTAATTGGCAGGAAAAAAATAGCCCAAGGGTTGCAAAATTACATGTCTCTGTGATGGAGGCAGGTTACATAAAAGCAGCAGGGTGTCACACACAAGGAATAGTATAAAATGTGACAAATTGAGAATGTGTGTCCATCCTAAATTATTAACTTTCATTTTTTTATGCTGTATTAACTGAACAAACACATCTGCAGACTTATTTCAGGGTTTATCTCTGGAGACTATAGCTCTGTTCACTAATGATTAGACATGGCAACATGTACTCCATGGACAAAGAGAGTAGATATTCCAGGCTTCTGTTTGCAGGAGAGGTTTAAAACACTCTGATAAAGAGCCAATAATAAGGAAAGTTATGGCCTAATAAAAATGTCCAAACTATAGCCAAAACCAAACAGATCCAAACAGAAACTGATGTACTGATGGGTCTCACTTAGACCTGATTCTTCTCCGGCTCCAAACACTGCCAATGTGCTTCATCCCATGTTTGAATCAACTAACCAATGGAGCCTGATTTGTGAATCATTCTAAATCCTGATTACAAGGAACTGGGAAAAATACCTATGGTAAATGGTCACTGAAAGCACTGCAATCAGACCTACTCTATCTAGAATGAAATATTTAATATGTTACTTAATAATTGCTTAGATAGGCAAGAAAAATACTTCTATATGGTTATAATACTTAGCATGTGGTTTCTTTTCCAGACTCTCTTCAGAACAAGGAGAGGATTTAAGTGAAATTACTCTGATGTGTTTTGCACTAGTGGAAATTCATTGTTTTATCACCTCCACTCCAGTTTGAATAAAATACATAAATAAAACATCCAATCATGACTTATAATAAATTGTGTAGCATATTGGCCATGGTAAAATTATAAATTATATTACTAATGTACAATGCTGGTAGAACTAATGCTATAGACTCTACCCCAATTTTTTATATTTGAACAGAATATGTCTGCTCTTTGATTTCTGTTTTGGAATGGTCGCTTGGAGCAGATAGTAGAACTTATACCCAAGTTCTCTAAAATAAAAGATTATATCTGAGAAATTTAACGACAACCTAAAATAAAATTAAATACAGTCATAGTTTCAAGTAGATCACAAAGAGTATAGTTTGTTTCTTAACAAATTGGCAAGTCATTCCAAATTAACTGCATTAGTTTCCTATTATTGATGTAACAAATTACCAAAACCTTAGTGTCTTAAAACAACACAGATGTATTCTCTTACCACTCTAGAGGTCAGAAGTCTAAAATCAAGGTGTCGCCAGGGTTGTATACCTTCTGGAGGCTTAAAGGGAGAATCCCTTTCTTTTCATTTTTCAGTTTCCAGCAGCTGCCTGCATTGCTTAGTCCATGGCCTTGTCCTCCACCTTGAAAACACATCTCTCCACACTGTGGTTCCATCTTAACATCTTTCTCTGATTCTGATCCTCTTGCCTCTTTCCTATAAGTACTCTTGAGATTATATTTTGTTCACCCAGATAATTCAAGGGAATCTCCCCATCTCAATATCCTTAACTGAATCATATCTTTTACCATATAAGGTAATTTATTCACAGGTTCTGAAGATTAGGACATGGACATCTTTGGAGGACCACTATTCAGTCTACATTCCTAATGCTATAGAAAGCTACCTCTTCGCTGGTGTATTTTAGGAATTTTGCAGAGTGGATGGAAAATGTCAATGTTCACCAAGTATTTGTTGAATGAAGTAAGCCATATCCTTGGGACGTGATGGTTAGCATCATTACATGAATGAGAGACATGAAGAAAAAGGAATTCAGCTAATAAGAGTCTTTCAGGATGAGAGGAGAGTTGGAAGAGGCTGCAACACAGCATCCTAACCAAGCTGGTACTTACTTTCTCATAGTGGGATTGTGGAACGCATTAGCTTCAGGACTATGAATAATAGTAATAAATATAGTGAAACAGGGGCACCTGGATGGCTCACTCAGTTAAGCATCTGACTCTTGATCTCCACTCAAGTGATAATCTCACGGTTGAGCCCCATGTCAGTCTCTGTGCTGACAGCATGGAGACTGCTTGTGATTCTCTCTCTCTCTCTCTCTCTCTCTCTGTGAATAAACAGTTAAAAAATATGTAGTTAAACAGTGTAGCTGAAAGTAGGACCTTGCAACCAATCAATATTTCCCTTCCTTTCTTTGTTGGAATTTCTTTAGGGTTTTTTTTTTTTTTTAGTATAGAAGCTTGTAATTATACAAATATGAGAAAATAGAATTACTCTGCTCAACTCTCTCAAAAAAAATCTTCCATGATCATTTCTTTTTTTAACATTAGATATAAAAACATTAAAATAAGATATTTTACAATACATTTTAATTTATGCTTTTTAAATTACCAGTAAGTTTGACCTTTATGTGCATGTGTTCACTTTCAGAATAAAATAAGTATAGGTATTAAACACCAAAGTTAATATTTGATAAGAATGGGAAGCATAATTTTCTGGAAGAGAAAGGGGTTTCACAGCCCTGTGGAGATGAAAATTGGTAGCAGATATGATGATCAAACAGTTTCTGCACTTTGTTGCCTGTTAAGGAGAAATCGGGAAGATGGTTGTTAGCCACATACTGGCTGTGAAGTTGTAATAAGCAACCCAGATGCTTTTGTTTTCATTTTCTCTTCTTGAAGGGAGGGGAAAAAATCTGGTAGTTCTCAAAGCCAAAAGAGAACTTTTGAAGCGATAAGAATACTTTAAGTTTGTGTTTTTCTTTGCACTAATAATGAAGAGGGTCCAGGAATCCCCAAAGTTGTGCCTTGAGTGGGCCAAACATCTTAGGTGTACATATTGCTTTCTCCTCCAAATGAGAGGAAGAAAGTTTTAATTAGTGTTCAAAACTGAGTAGGGACTTGGATAGAGCAGCCTCTGTGCTTCTCAAACCATGCACATGTGTCATGCCTCCCAGCGTAAAGAGCTCTTTTCTGGTCCCATTAATTTCTCATTCCCCATCTGCCTTGACTTCAGCTGACTTAGGCATTCAGGAGGGGGCTGAGGTCAACCTGTGCCCAACACACAATTTCTGAATATGCTGAAAAATATCAAGGATGCTAGAGATTTGAACCAGATATCTGAAGAGATTTGAAGTTACAGTTTTAATGGATATATATACCAATGTACTTAGTCTTATGAGGGTGAATGGTGTTAAATTTAAAAAAAAAAAAAAGGGCAAAACCATGGCAGCATGTGGGAGGGACAAGAGAGTAATCTCTTGAGCCCTGAGCACATCCTGCACTGTGAGAAGTATCCAGATGAAGAAGTGAATCATGGGAGTAGAAACTAAAAAAGGAGGGGGGGGGAGATGCTACCTTACCATATCATCCTTGTCACCTAACCTCTGCTGACACCTCACCCCAGGATTCCCGGACTCCCAGCTCAGAGGTAACAAGAGGCTGTGATTTTGATCTCTGAATGCTGACTAAACAGCTAGGGCAAATGTGTACTGAGCAAATGTGTATTGCAGAAGACAAATGAGGTTAAAAGGATTTTGTGTTGTTTTGTTTTTTTCTGTATATAAATTCTTGGTAGAAATTGAAGTATGTCATATGCTTGTAATTCCCCAACTCACAATACCTGAGCAGATCATCCCACATGGGAAAATCTGCAGATAGAAAAGTTTATATGCTTTTGGGCTGAACTCCCCTGCTGTTTGCCATCAGTGGGTGTTTGGATATAGCACCGATACCTCTAAACTTTGAAGTCCCTTAATCAGACAAAAACTGCTTTCTTTCTGATTTTTTACCACCAAAAGAAAAATGGTATGTAAAGGGAAACAGCATACAGAGAAAAATAGTCCTCAGCCAGAGATACTTATTTGGAGTGTTGGCCATAGCTACTAGCTCTGCCCCTTTTGAAACACTTACTGTTGATCTTTTGCTTGAATGGAATGCTTGACTTATACAGACCTGGTGACTCTATGGACATCTATTTTTGGGTGGACTCTATGGCGGGCAAGGTAAAAAGTTAAAAAAAAAAGTGCCAAATGGAGTTAGTATATTAAAGAATCCAGCTCTTCCATGCCAGCAATGATCTTCTCTTTACATGAGAAACTTGCTCTGGGTGCCTAGATGGGTCAGTCAGTTAAGTATGGACTTTGGCTCAGATCATGATCTCACAGTCCGTGAGTTTAAGCCCCACATCAGGCTCTGTGCTGACAGCTTGGAGCTTGGAATCTGCTTCAGATTCTGATTCTCCTTCTCTCTTTTCTCCCCCCACCCCCAACCCTTGCTTGAGCTCTGTCTCTCTCTTCTCTCAAAAAATAAGCATTTTTTTAAAAAAGAAAGGAAGGAAGTGGCCCTGATCCTTTATATCCCAATTTATATCCCACTCCATATCCCAGTCCAGTGGGTGGAAGCAAAACCAGAGCCACTGGCTATTTGGGGATCTCTAACTCGGAGGTTCCTCTAAGTCATGGGTCTGTGTCAGAAATATTTAGTTAAGCTGAAACTATGTAATGCATGCGGTAGCTTTTCCAGTCTTCAGAACTAGCTATGATTTGTAACTATGAGTAGTTATCAGAAACATTCAAGTTTTTAAGAAAATATTTCAGGTGCATACTCTGTGGGCAGTTTTACCTTTATGGGAGCTATTTCATTAGAAACAGTGATATTAAATTTGTCTGTAACATTAGCGGAAGTGATAAATGATAGTACCTCTGCCCTTGAAGGCATTCAGGTCAGTTTCAACTCCGTTTTGTTATGGATGGTAGAAATGCTCTAGATTTGCTCTTTGTAGGCCAAGGTGAAGTCTGTTCAAATTATTAAAATATCCTGCTGTATTTGTTTTGTTTTGTTTTTAGTTTCAAATTTTATTTAAATTCCAGTCAGTTAGCGTACAGTGCAATATTAGTTTGAGATGTAGAATTTACAGATTCATCACTTACATGCAATATCCAGTGCTCATCACAAGTGTCCTCCTTAATGCTCATCACTCATTTAACCCATCCCCACCAGCTACCCCTCCAGCAACCCTCAATTTGTTTTCTATAGCTAAGAGTCTGTTAGGTCTGCCTCCCTCCCTCTCTTTTCTCCCCCTTCCCCTATGTTCATTGGGTTTGTTTCTTAAATTCCACATATGAGTGAAATCATATGGCATTTGTCTTTTTCTACTGACTTCTTAGCTTATCATAATTCACTCTAGCCCCATCTACATCATTGCAAATGGCCAGATTTCATTCCTTGTTATGGGTGAGTAATATTCCATTGCAGATAGATGGATAAATGATAGATAGATAGATAGATAGATAGATAGATAGATAGATGATAGAAAGAGATAATAAATCACTTTTTTTTTTATCCATTCATCAACCAATGGACATTTGGGCTCTTACCATAATTAGGCTATTGTTGATAATGTTGCTATAAACATATAAACATTGAGGTGCATGTATCCCTTCAAATCAGTATTTTTGTATTCTTTGGGTAAATACCTAGTACTGCAATTACTGAATCCTGGAGTAGTTCTATTTTTAACTTCTTAAGAAACCTCCATACTGTTTTCCAGAGTAGCTGCACCAGTTTTCATTTCCACCAACAGTGTAAGAGGGTTCCCCTTTCTCCAGAGCCTTGTCAACATCTGTTGTTTCCGTGTTGCTATTTTTAGCCATTCTGGTAGGTGTGAGGTGATATCTCATTGTAGTTTTGATTTATATTTCCTGCTGTATTTGGACTAATGTCTTGAGCCAGGGGAACAGATCAGGCCACCTGGCTTTCTAAGGTAGATTCTAAAAGTCAATGGGGTTCTTTTAGCTGGGTGAATCTGAGAGCCCTGGCAGGCATGGCTGAAATTGTCACTTCTGGGTGGCCTCACACTACTACTCTGAGTCCTGCTGCTAAGAGCCTTGATAAGTGCCATGTAAGACAAACCAAACATTGTTTCTAACCCATCAGTAAGAGTAATCAGAATGGCCAATGGAATGGCATATAAATGGAAAATCTGATATAAGCCATACCATGAGAAGCAAAAAGCAAAACTTCAGAAACAATCTTGTTTCTTCATGTAAATATTTTAATGTTTATTTTTGAGAGACAGAGAGAGACAGAGTGTGAGTGGAGGAGGGGCAGAGAGGGAGACACACAATCAGAAGCAGGCTCCAGGCTCTGAGCTGTCAGCAAAGAGCCTGACGTGGGGCTCAAGCTCACAAACAAGATCAAGCCAAAGTCAGATGCTTAACTGACTGAGACCCCAAGCACCCCCACTCTCTTCATGTTTCTTAATGGTCAGGGCTTTCTTCATAAAAAATCCTAACAACTTGGATTAAAGGATATTTGAATAGTAAGCATGCCTTGCAAGTTGGAGACCTGTTGAGATTTACAAGGTTATCTTTCTCAGAGCCATTTATTTGTTTGCTTTTAAAAGTATTGTAAACATGTAGGGACCTTCCCTATATCCCAGGGAGAATACTCTTATAAGATAAGGACTTTCTCCCTTTCTCAGGAGGGCAAGAGCTGCTTTGCAATAATTCTTATATCAGCTCTGAAACCCATAATTTCAGACTTCTTCTCCAGCATGGAGCCCCTCTGCACAAGTTGGGTCCAGCTATTCTCATAATGTCACCCCCAGGGGGAAAACAAGGTATGAGGAACAGGCACGGTATTGCCATAAGCAATATAAATCTGACTTATGTTCCAAAGACTTCATGAATCCTTTCAAGATAAATAAATACAGATGTTAAAACTCTTTATTCAATTATTCTTCCTGCCCACTAAGTAATTTATTGATGAGAGGGTCTTGGTAACACCATCTTAAAATTTTTGAGGTCTTAGATTTGATTTGTTTGCCCTGAGGCTGTTATTACTTTGATAAATTGTTGCTAGCTAGGAATGTTAGAAATGAGAAACGGTTTTATTTTCCAATCCAGTTATTGAAAATTTTTCTTGACAATGAGACTTAATTCTTTATCTCATATTTGTTTCGCAATATCTTATCACTCACCAATAAGAAAAGTCAATCACCTCTTCAACATTCTGCCTAAAATTTTTCTTAGATCCACAGGTTCATTGTGTGGATTTTCAGTCTCCTAAGTTACCAAAGGCAACACTCCTATAATTGTTCCATCAATACGTAAGTCTCTTTCTCCAGTCTGCAATAATAATTTACTCTTTGTACTTGTAATCTTTTTCCACAATTCAGTCATAAAGTAAATGCTATATAATTTTTGTAACTGAGGTTGGATAGCTTCACATTCTTATGAGAAGCTTTAATTTCCTCTCTTTTTTTTCTTTTGGATGATTTGTACTAACCACCCTCCCCCTTTTTTTTTCTATTAAAGCATTCATCATTGCTTTTCTTATTGAGTTATGGGGGCTCCATTTCTCCTTATATGTGTTTCCCTTATAAATGTTGTTCAGAAAATAGTTTTATTTAAAAAAAACCATATTACCCACAGGTTCAGTAGTAATGACAACTAATAATATTGGTCATTTCCTTAATTGGAAAGTTGATGGTTAAACATCATTATTAAAATCCAGAATTGTTAATATTTAATATATAAACAGATGCAGTACAAAGTTACATATTTAAAATTAAAAATTAAGACTATATCCAGCTGTACTCATTACAGAATTTAAAAAGTAAGCTTGTCATATCAGGAAGAATGTTCCTTTTTGTGTGTGTAAAAACATAGTTACAAATTTCCTGGTATTGGAGAGTAAAAAATGACTATCCTACTTACATTTTGAATTATTAGGTTCAGTAAGCTAATATTTACATTTAACAATTCGGGGTTTCTGATGCTTATTTGCAGCACATCAACAACTATTTATTAAATTCCTTGAGAACCCCAAGGAATATTTTATGACAGTATTACTGAAATCATTGATATACAAAACTCTGCACACATTTGATATATACAATTTGGTGAGTTTGGACATATGTATGTATCCCTGATATCAACATCACAACCAAGATAATCAATATATCCATCAGTACCAAAAGTTTCACAGTGCTTCTTTGTTTTTTGTCTTGTGTGTGTATATGTAAATGTATGTATGTGTGATAAGAATGTGTAACATAATATCTACTCTCAGCAAATGTTGAAGTGTACAATATAATATTACATTAATTTTACAATTTAATTAATTATTTAATTAATTTTTTAAATATTTAATTTAAATATTTAATTATTATAATTTAATATTACATTAATACATAAAAAAACAGGTAATTTCAATAAAAAAACACATGATTAGAAGACTAATTTAATTCTATCAAGACTTATTTAGTGATATAAATTAAACAGTGTGGTATTTGCACAAGGAAAAAAAAAAATAGATGAAGTTCTGGAAATAAAAGCCCAGATTCAGTCCTGTCACCTGTCACCTGATTGAAGTACAGTACAGTTGTTCTGGGAAAATTGGATATTCATTTGAAAACAAACTAGAAAGCAAGAATCTTGACCCCATCTCACATCAAAAGAGACATACAAGTTATTCATAGCAGAATTATTTTTAATCTTAATTTAATTTTAATTCATTTTAATTAAATATATGTTTATGAATCCTAGATTGATTAAGTACCTTTTATTATGTGAATAAAGTAGAACATCATACACAGCACAAAATTTTAACACAATAGTATGATGACATTCACAAACATGTTACATGAAAGTAACCAGAAACAAAAGCATATACCATTTAATTCATTTGTGTAAGGTTCAAAATAAACATTAATCTACAGTGCTAGAAATAAGATTGTGGAGAATGGAAAAGAGCCCAAGATGAACTTCTAGATTTCAAATAATTTTTTGTTTTGTTTTAGTAAAAAGAAATAGTAGATGCTTTTATAAAGCATACTCATTCTACAGTTTTGATTTGTATATATTTACAAATGAATATTATTCTCCAATAAAATTGATTTATTTTTTAAAGTCTAGAAAGAAAAATGATTAATTCATAGAAAGTAACATATTTTAAAATTCCTATCTTTTGAGGCAGTCTAAATTTTTAGTTAAATTTCATATAAAATTCTTCCTGCTAAATATAATTTAAAAATCTAAAATATTAATTGGCTTCATTGCTTATGTCATCAGGCAAAATCCATAAATATTAGTAACTGTGAATTAAGTGTGTCATTATGCAGCTTTGAATGAACAAAGAAGAAATCCTGAAATAATAAAAAAAGAAATGACTCCCTGTTGAATTCTTAGTGTTCTTCCATACTTTTCTTAATCTCCTAAAAATTATAGGCATTTTATAAAAATTTATTGCTATAATATATGAGGTTTAGTTTTGGGACTGGGTTTATTAGAAATGCAGTAGGATAGCAAGAGAGCATGTTTAAGTAAAGCCAATACTACAAAACCAAATATACAAAAACAACTATCAAATATACTTGCACATACCAGAAGGAAGTATAGTGTTTGAAAATAATGGTAATTATGGAAAAAATCATAGTATTTGGAAATTATTAAGTTTAGTAAAAGTACTGGGAGAATATTTGATGGAATATAGTTTTAAAGAAAAGACACACAAGAATCCAGGCAAATAGGTCTGGTTTGGATCTGATGAATATTTCTCCTTCTTAAGAGGAAGCATGAGAGTTATAGGTAAGAAAGCATTTATAAATGAGTGTAGGGTACAGAATATAAAGAAAACTAGTACAGTAAAACCTTAGCTTGCAAGTAACTTGCTCTGCAAGACAAGCAAACATTTCTAATAAATATTAACTTGGTAAACAAGTGATGTCTTGAAATACATGTAGTAAATGATGCTGAATGTCACATGATCACAACTGATCCATTGGTTCTTCTCAGTCTCTCTCTCTCTCTCTGAGGGATTGTAAGTGATCATCTCCCANCATGAGAGTTATAGGTAAGAAAGCATTTATAAATGAGTGTAGGGTACAGAATATAAAGAAAACTAGTACAGTAAAACCTTAGCTTGCAAGTAACTTGCTCTGCAAGACAAGCAAACATTTCTAATAAATATTAACTTGGTAAACAAGTGATGTCTTGAAATACATGTAGTAAATGATGCTGAATGTCACATGATCACAACTGATCCATTGGTTCTTCTCAGTCTCTCTCTCTCTCTCTCTCTGAGGGATTGTAAGTGATCATCTCCCTTGCTCTGATGCTCGGTCTCAGGCTGCGGTGTTTGGCAGAAATCAGTGATTTTTCAGAATGTGGGAAGGTGCCCACAATTGGCACTAGTGTATTTTGGTGTATTTTTTTGTCGCTTCAAAGGACCTATGGACATTCTTTTGCTCTTCCATACAACAGTAAGCTTAGAAATGCTTTGCTTCATTCTTGGTCAGGCTGACTGCAGATATAGAAACTTTACTCTGCTTCCTTATTACCAGCTACATTAAATACAGTATATAACAAGAGTTTATTAATACTGTACTATAGTCAATATCTGTGCAGCATATAAAATGGTCCTCATGTGGAAAAAGATTCCATTGAGTCAATAGATAGCAGTGATTCCATTAGTGATAGTGAAAGTCATCCTACACAATAACCCTCCTCTCTCTCTTGTCTCACTCACACCACCCACAAAGATTTTCAAAGGTAAGTAAGTACAGATTAATTTGTTTATTTTTCTGTAGATTTTGTATCTTCTTTATTATTTCATCTAAAATTACAGTATTGTAATCATTTTTATATGCATATTTTTCAGTTGTAGAACAAATCATCTGAGTTTCCATTATTTCTTATGAGGAAATTCACTTTGATATACAAATGCTTGGATTACAAGCATTTTTCTGGAATGAATTATGCTTGCAAATCAAGGTTTTACTGTAGTAACAGGAGCAATAGCAAAGTTTACCCAAAACTAAATCTAGTGAGCAGATCAAAGGCCACTTATTTTTTATAAAACAATTTTTAGATTGGTGCAATGTCTTGGAAAATGACTTATCCTAAATATGGCAGTCATGTGGTTCTAATAGTGGAAATTAGAAGGATGTGGGTACAGGTTGGGGTGGTGCACAGAGATTCAGCTGGGTCATGATATTGACATGGGATAGCTCATTGACAAGATGCATTAGTCTAGTGAGAACACACTATTCTTTTGTCCAAATGGGAGGTGGCCTTTGCCTAAATTGCCATTTCCTTTGTAATCTATTTTATATCCGAAATGTCTGAATGATAGCTTGTCAACATTAATCACAACTCTTTTATGAAGTTATAATTTATTATCCAATGTAAATAAGTTAATGATGTTCAACAATTTGCTATATTAATTAAAAAGCTGAATATCTCATGAGGGAAACTATGTATTAGGGGATTTTTATATTCATAGATACAGCACTAAGAACTAGTTTATTCAAACAAAAAGTAGAATCAGACCTATAAATACAGAAAACCAACTGATGGTTGCCAGAGAGAAGAAAGATAGAGGGGATGGGCACAGTGGGTGCCACAATGGGTGGAGGAAAGTTGGAGATACAAGATTCCAGTTACAGAATGAATGGAATTAATGGCACAGCATAAGAAATATAGTCAATAATACTGTAAAAGTGTGGTATGGGAACAGATACAGCTACACTTGTGGTGAGCACAGTGATGCAAAACTTGTGGAATGGAATCACTATATTGTACAAGTGACACATATAAAATTGTATGTCAACTATACTCAAATTAAAAAAAGTATTTAAATAAGCTAACTAATTAACTAATATTCTATATACAGAATATCCTTCTCTACAGAGAACACATACCAGAATCCCCAGTAGATCCCTAAAACCAGTTAGTAATGAACCCTATATTTGCTATATTTTTCCTATGTTTTTCCTATAATTAGTACTAAACCCTATATATGCTATACTTTCCTATATAGTACACATCTATAATTAAGATTAATTTATAAATGAGGCATGGTAAGAGATCATCAATAACTAACACTAAAATAGAACAATTATAAAAATATACTTCAATGAAAGCTATGTAGAGATGAATAAAAGGACTAGTTTATAAGTTGAATTAATAATTTTCATCTTTACCTGGGGAATCATATCTTTGCCAAAATTTTATGGTAGATACATATGAGAATAATTTCAATTAAAAATGTAGTTTTTGTTCAATTACACTGGCCAAAGAAGCAGAGTAATATTGTTAACAATTGCTATAAATCTGATTATTTTCTTCAATGAGCTTGACTTCAAATGTACTAGCAAAGTAAGATGCATTTCTTATCCTATAGCCCAAGGCAAAATTCAGCTCACCTGACTGATCTTAAGATTAAATCAGTATATCTACTTACAAGCAACACTGCCAGAACATTGATCTGATAATAAATAATGTAGTTTGTACTTGAAGGCCATGGAAGTTTCCTTTTGCAACATCTCACAAGTACAATTTTCACAGTCCTCTAGGGAACATAATGGGCAAATTGCTCAAGTGAAGAAATAGTCAGTTAAAATAGAGGTAAAATTGAACAGGTATTTCATACATTTTATCAATGTCTTTTTTAATTCAAGACCCAAAAATATTTTTATGTGGTCTGTGTAATCAGTAATTTTTCTGAATTATCAATATCATAAAAGTGCAAGCTACTCCCAAAAGTATGAACACATTAAATATTTGGAAGTTAAAAACAAGGAAACAAATAACAGAGCTCCCTTACTGAGCACTTAGAGTATACAAGTCAAGGGTAAAGGCTTCATATACAATAATTATTTTAATTCTCATGGAGTAGGCAGAATTCCAAGATAAGCTCAGTGACTGGAGTGAGACTTTTGCATATGGTTATATTACATTACACAGTAAATTAATTTTGCAGATGCAACTAAGTTTCCTAGACACTTGACTTTGTTTTTGTTTTGGTTTTTTTTTTTTTAGTTCTTCATGGAANGTGAGCCCTTAACAAGACAAGAAGCAATACCCAATCTATTGTTGAACTAGGTGAAAACAAACAGCCATGTTTTAAATTGCCTAAGAATCCTGTTTGACAGTTAAAAAAATAAAATCTACGTTTGCATCCATTAAATAAATAAATAAATAAATAAATAAATAAATAAATAAATTGCCTAAGAAGAGGAACATGCAGCTAGGGGGGAGGGTAACTTCTAGGAGCTGAGAGTGAACCCCAGCTGACAGCCGATAATAAAAAAGACACTTCAGTCCTACAACCAAAAGGAAGTAGATTCTGCCAACAACCTGATTGAAAAGAGGAACCAGAGATCTAGATGAGAATCTCAAGTCCAGCCAATACTTTGATGTCAGTTGAGTGAGAAACAAAAGGAGAAACCATCATAAGACATTATACCATGATCAGACTTCTGACCCACAGAAACTGTGAGATAACAAACTTGTGTCACTTTAAGACACTAAATTTGTGGTAATTTGTTACACAGTATTAGAAAATGAATGCATCTCACAATAGACTTGCAATGCAAGTGTTATTATCTTCATTTAGGACAATAAGACAACTGAGGTTCAAAGAGGTTAAGTGAAAGAGCTGTGATTAGTACAAAGTTCTATTTTTTTTTTTTTTGGTATTTTTAAGGTTATTTATTTATATATTTATTTTGAGAGAGAGAACAAACAGGGAACAGGCAGAGAGAGAAGAAGAGAGAGAGAATCCTAAGCAAGATCCTCACAGTCAGCATGGAGCGCGATGCAGGGCTCAAACTCAGAAACCCTGAGATCATGACCTAGGCTGACAACAAAAGTTGGAGGCTTAACTGACTGAGCCACTCAGGTGCCCCAAAGCTCTGTTTTAAATACATACACACATATATATCTGTACTATCTGCACAATCACATTATTGACTAATTAGCTCAAAATTTTTTATTTTACTCAAATGTGAATCATCATGTTATCATAATTCTGTAATGTATGAGAAGAAAAGAACAAAAAGATATCCCTATCTTTCAAGAAATAAGGTTAACATTAGAAAGACTTGAGAAATATGGTAACCATTGATCTTTTCTTGGCTTGCTAACTCTTTATTGTTTGTTTGTTTTCTTTAGTGTTGAATAACTTTCCTCGGTCTGATGTACCATAGTTTATTTATTCATTCACCTGCTGAAGAACATGTTCATTGCTTCCAAGTTTTGGCAGTTATGAGAAAATCTATTATAAACATCCATGTGCAGACTTTTGTTGACATAAATTTCAATTCCTTGAGTAAATAAATACCAAGTGGCACATTCTCTGGATTGTAGTACCAGTATGCTTGGTTTTATAAGAAACCACTAAACTATCTTCCAAAGTGGTGGTACCATTTTGTATTCCCACCAGAAATATGTGAGAGTTTGTATTTCACTTTTTCTATGCTGTGTTCCAGATTTTGACCATTGTAATAGATGTGTAATGGTATCTCATTGTTGCTTTAATTTACATTTAATTAATTTAATTTAATTTACATTTACATCTAATTTACATTTCCCTGATAACATATGATATCATGTTACCTGCTCTACTTTTTGTATGCTTATTTGTCATCTGTATATCTTCTTTGGCTAAGTTTGTGTTGAGATCTTTGACTCATTTCTCAATCAGGTTGTTTGTTTCCTTGTTGAATTTTAGGTGTTCTTTGTATATTTTGGATAACAATCATTTATCAGATGTGACTTTCAAAAATATCTTTTCTCAATCAGTGGCTTGTCTTTTCATTCTCTTGACACCATCTGTTTCAGACAATAAATTTTTATTTAATGAAGCCCAGCTTGTCAATTTTTTCTTGAGTCATATTTTTGATGCTGTAGGCATCACTATACCCAAAGTCATTTATGTTTCCTTTTCTATTAACTTCTAGGAGCTTTATAGCTTTCTATTTTACATTTAAGCCAATTATCCATTTTAAGCTAATTTTTCTGAAGGTTTAAAGCCTACATTTAGTCTTTTTTTTTTTTTTAATATGGATGTCTACTTGTTGCAGTGCCATTTGTTGAAGAAACGATCTTCGCTCCATTGTATCATCTTTGGTCCTTTGTCAAAGACGATTTGACTATATTTATGAAAGTCTGTTTCTGGGCTCCCTATTCTGTTTCATTGATCTATTTATCTGTCCTTTCACCAATACACATTGTCTTGATTACTGTGGCTTTATAGTAAGTCTTGAAGTCAGTTAGCATCAGTCCAAATTTGTTCTTTAATACTGCATTGGCTATTCTAGCTCTTTTACCTCTCCATATAACTTAGAATCAGTTTGTCAATATCCATAAAATAACTTGCTAGGAGTTTGATTGAGATTGCATTGAATCTATAGATCAAGTTGGAAGAACTGACATCTTGACAATATTGAGAAAGAGTTACATTTTTACATAGAGTGTAAGAGAAAAATTTCAATTATAAGGTGATATTTGAACAGAGACATGAAAAACTTAAAGACAAAGGGATGTAAAACAGCATTTCTGGTAAAGTGGAAATGTAAAGGAGGTGAAAAATGTCATAATCACAGAACTTGAAATAATTCAGTGTGGTTTCAATCCTGTGAAAAATGGTGAGAGAAATAGAACCTGAGGTCATGGAAGTAATGAGGGTCCATACATTATAGAACTCGAAGGACATTTTAAGGGTGTTGGCTTTTACCTTGAGTGAAATGGTATGTCATTAGAGAGATGTGAGCACAGATGTGACATCATTGGCTTAAAATTTTAAAGGTTCTTTCCTGCTTCTGTACTAGGAATGCATTGCTGGAAACAGAAGAAATAATTTAGGGAAAGAAAGTAAATTAGGAAACTATTGCTGTATTCCAAGCAAGAAATAATAGTGGCTTGGGTCAAGATGTTAGAGGGAGGAGTAGTAAATAATAAAGTTTCAGAATTGGGGGATATCTTAAAGGTGACGTCAATAGTAGACAGATTGAATGTGAGACATGAGAGAGAAAGACAAATCTTAGATGGCTCCCAATTGCTTATTCTAAGTAACTAGAGAGATGAAGTATACCTTCTCTGTGGTAGGTAAAAATGTGGAGAAGCATATTTGGTGGTAGGAAATATAAAAAGGTCTGGTGGACATTTGTTAAGTTAGAGACATGTAAGTAGACATCAAAATAGAGATGTCAACTAGGCAGGTGTACACACATCTGAAGTTCAAGGAAAAAGTAGATTTAATTTTTGATTCATCAGCACAAAGATGATATTCAAAGCCAAAGACTGGATAGAAACAACAAAAGTCTAGATGAAGACAGAGAAGAAAGTATCAGAGGTCTGAATCCTAAAATGCCCCAAAGTGATGAAGCAAAATCAGCAAAGAAAATTGAGAAGGAGCAGCCATTGTGGTAGAGAAACTGAGAGTAGTTTCCCAAAATCCATGTGAAGGTTCAACTTGATTTATCATTATGCACTGGCAGCTGTCAGGCTACTGAAGCAGGACCACTGAGAGTGACACGTGAAGAATAAAAATAAGGTGAGAATGGATGGCAAGTAAAATTAAGAGCAGTTTTTTAAGACAAAATCATATCTGTTGTATTTGGAGCATGTCCAATGCACTAGCTCTCTTATCTTTGTCCTTTATATTTGAAACACAACCTTATTTTCCATTATTTATAACTGAATTCTGAAGACTCTATTTCCAAATATTGTGGTTCAAACTCTGTCGCAATTCAGTAATTCAACTATGCCGTCTGGGGGCGCCTGGGTGGCTTAGTCGGTTAAGCGTCCGACTTTTGCTTAGGTCATGATCCCGCGGTTCGTGGGTTCGAGCCCCGCGTCGGGCTCTGTGCTGACTGCCAGCTCAGAGCCTGGAGCCTGTTTCAGTCTGTGACTTCCTCTCTCTCTCACCCTCCCCTGCTCATGCTCTCTCTCTCTCTCTCTCTCTCTCTCCTAGAAATAAATAAAAAAAAAAAATTATTTTTTAAATCAACTATGCCATCTGACCTGCATGTGTTATGGCTTTAAGGCCTAGCATTGTTTTGAATCAACTTATCAATCTGCTTGTAATGAAAAGATATGGAAATTTTCACTGATTTTTTAAATTAGCTATCTGACGATGAACTGAAGGTTATGTCCAAGTCTATAAATAATAAACTCTTTTCATCTTATATTCTTCATTGACCACTGATCCTTCAAAAATAAAGTACGATAAGAAAAATAATATACATGCAGTTGCACAAAACACCTACTTTAAACTACAGAAAACATATTTACTTATACACTGTAGTCAATAGATATTTATGTGATTTCTAAAGAAAACATATGAACTCTTAAATATTAAAAAAAACTTCTCTGAAGTTTTAAAAGGTAAATATCTGAACCAATACCTTTATATCTTACTGTGAGGGATAATAATTGACTTTTCAAATGTGGTCATTACCTTCTATGATGGAAAAAACGGAATATGCATTTTAGCACAGCGTTGACCTGGGAATTAGAAATTCAGAACAAGCTTTACGTATGTACCAAGTTTGTGTTATGGTCCTGAATAATGCACTTAAACTATGACTTTAAAAATAATTGAGCAAAGGAAGATATCATGACTTTGTGCCAATGCCTAAAGGCATGACTTGGTGTATACACACATGAGTAAAATATTTGATATTTTAAGTCTATAGTACAAAAAATAGTCTATCAAAATAAAAACAGAAATGCTATATATTTCACAACTTTACACAATTAGAAATAGCACAATATATTAAATAGATCCTTTAAAACATGTACAAAGGTAAAAGGCACCTGAGTGGCTCAGTTGGTTGAGTGACCGAGTTTGGCTCAGAACATGATCTCACAGTCCGTGAGTCTGAGCCCCACATGGGGCTCCCTGTTGTCAGCATAGAGCTTACTTTGGTTCCTCTTCTTCCCCCCACCCTGCACCTTCCCCGCTTGATCTTTCTCTCTCAAAAATAAATAAACCCCCTTTTCAAGTACATTAATCACTCTTGATATACATTCTCTTAGTATTATCTAAATGACTTCTCCTCATTGGATGCAATCTTGTATGCAGCTTTCTATCACAACAATAAAGCTTCTAATTCACTGGCCTGAATAATACATTCTCAGTAAAAGAGCATTGGTCTGCCATATCATTTTCCTTTGTAGAGACCTCCAGGTTCTCTCAAGCACTGTTATGGCAATATCCTTGCCCATGAAACTCTGGAAAAACTTTTGGTTATGGGAAATTTAAGTATAAACAAAGAAAACCAAATAGTATAATAAACCTCATGTACCCATCTCCTAGCTCCAATAACTCAATACTCTTGAATTCATCAATTCCTATCCCAGTTCCTTTTTTTTTAAGTTTTTTTTTTTTAACATTTATTCATTTTTGAGAGAGGAAGAGAGAGAGAGAGTGAGAGCAGGGGAGGAGCATTGAGAGAAGGAGGCACAGAATCTGAAGCAGGCTCCAGGCTCTGAGCTGTCAGCACTGAGTCTGATGTGGGACTTGAATCCATGAACCATGAAATCATGACCTGAGCTGAAGTTAGACACTCAACTGAGTCACCCAGGTGCCCCCAAATTCCTTTATTTATTACTATTTTATAGTCTTTTTTGAGATAAAGCTGATGGACATTGGAATTTACACGTCTAAACTGTTTTGACAAATTAATACAATTACTTAACCTGAAGTCCTAGATAGTTACAGAACATTTCTATCAATCGAAAAATTTCCCTTGTGGCCCTAAATGGTTCATTCCTCCCAACACAGGCAACCATTCTCCTAATTATTTTCACTAAGGATCAGTTTTGCCAGTTCAGGAATGTAATAAAATGGAATCATATAATGTGTGTCTAGCTTCTTTCACACAACATAATGTCTCCAAAATTCATCCATGTTGATGCAGATAGCAGTATTTTGTTCCACTGTGTACATATACCACAATTTGTGCATCCATTCTTTTGTTGAATCTATGAAATACCTATATAAGTTTTTAAAATTGTTTTAATGTTCATTTATTTTTGAGGGAGAGAGGGAAAAAAGCACAAGTGGGGGAGGGACAGAGAGAGAGAGGGCGATAGGATCTGAAGTGGGCTCCATGCTGACACCAGCCAGTCCAATGCAGGGGTTCAAACTCACATACCAAATCATGAGAAAATGACCTGTGCTTAACTGACTGAGCCATCCAGGTGCCCCCTTGTATATGTTTTTAATACATATATCTTTTTATAACTCAGAATAAAACACCTAAGAGTTGATTGCATGCTCAAATGATAAGTTGATGTTTAAAGCTAAAAGAATCTTTCCAAAACGTTTTACAAAGTGGTTTTATTATTTTATATCCCCATCAGCAATATCTGAGATTTCTGTTTGTTCCATATCTTACCCAAAATGTTGTATTTGCCCATTTTTTAATTTAAATAGCTTTGTTGAAATATACATCCATAAAATCCACCCATTTAAAATGTACAACTCAATAGTTTTTAGTATATTTACAGAGTTGTGTGTAATAAAAAGGAAAACTCAACTTTGGATGTTTAACCTAAAAGCTTTCAAATCCTACCCCATTCCTCCCACTCCTTTCCACTCTAGTCTTACATGTAGGCAAGGCAACAGGAAAGCGCTTACCCTTCCTTCCTTGACACTAGTTCGGAGTTCAAGCCACGGAAACCTTGCCCCGTAAGTAAGAACCCACCACCTGGCCACAGTGAAACCCAAAATCACTTGTCTCTGCACTTTTGTCACCTTGACATGCTTGCATTTGTTCTGCCCTCCCTAGAGAGTTCATAATGTGGCTAATAACCCTTTTCCTACCCTTCTGGTGTGTGTGGCATCATAGGTCTCCATATACAAACTAATTTTGGGTAGGAGATGGATCCCAACATCCACGGCGCAACTACAAAATACTGTGCAACCACAGACCACATAGTCTAATTTTAGCACATTATCAACTTAGAAAGAAGTCTCTTAGATGTTAGCATTCATTCTAATTATTTCCCCTAGCCTCCTGCCCCTCCACCAGCCTTAGACAAACATTAATTTATTTCCTACCTATAGATTTGTCTGTTCTACACAATTCATTTAAATGGAATTGTAAAACAGGTGCTCCTCTGTGACTTTTTCAGTTAGTATAATATTTCTGAAGTTAATCCATGGCTGGCCAAGCTCAGCTCGGACTAGGAGACTGCATCAGTACCTAATCCTTTCCATTACCAAATGTATACAACATTGTTTAAAATACCACATTTTGTTTAATGACTTATCAATTGATGGGCATTTGAGCTTTTTTCAATTTTTTTTACTATGATGAGCATGTCTGTGTAAGTCTATTTGTGGAGATATGTTTTTGTTTACTTGTGTACTCTTAGGAGTAGAATTGCCAGGTCATATAATAAATGTTTTATGCTTTGAGGAATTTCCAAATTGTTTTTCAGAGTAGTTGCACTATTTTACATTTTAAAAAGGAATGTAAGAGGACTCCAGTTTATTCATATCCTTGACAATATTTATCATTTGTGCCTGGTTATAACTCTGTTCTTGACCATTATTTTATCTCAATTATCTGCTTTTAAGATTATTAATAAACTGCCTATAAGACATTTTATCTATTAATACATGGTTTTATTTCATTGTGTGTGGTAGTAGAGGAGGTAGAAAAAATAACCATATCTGTAGAATTAACAAGACTATATACAGTTTATTACTCTGTTAGTAATGTACAGAACTCACAAATGAGGATAAGAAGACCCTAAAAAGCAACCTCACAACAAAAATTATACCTACATGTGAATAAAGAATAAATTAGAAAGATGGGATTATGAAAAATTTTTTAAATCACTTTAAAAAGTTTTAAGGTAGTAAGAAAAGTCAAGTTAAATAATCATAATAAACAAGCCAGCCCTCCTTTCAATAAATTAAATGAGCAAAGCAAAAAGATAACATTTTACTTTCTAGTTATTATCAAATTCATTCTGAATTACTTATGTCTAAAGAGATCATGAAACAGTGGGNTTATCAGCACTTGGAAAAAAAAAAAAAAAAGGAAAAGAATAATCTCTCCTTCTCAAAAATAAAGCAATAGAGAAAAATTATACACTGAGACAAAATAATCCCAACCATACATTATTTACTGAGGCAAAATCTCCAAAATATGCCATCACTGGTAATCCAATGGTTAGTAGATTCTAGTATCTCGGCTTCTCTCAATTAATAGCTTAAAATATTTCAATAAGACCACAAATATCCAAGTGTTTCTAATGAGATGAGTTTATGACTTAATATACACACACCTCTCAGAGTTTCTATTTCACTTTTTAAAGTGTGTGTGTGTGTGTGTGTGTGTGTGTATCATGACATTTATCACAGTATAAGAAATAATTAAAACTAGATTAAAACGGGGCACCTGGGTGGCTCAGTCGGTTGAACATCCGACTTCAGCTCAGGTCATGATCTCATGTCTGTGGGTTCGAGCCCCATGTCAGGGTCTGTGGTGACAGCTCAGAGCCTGGAGCCTGATTCGGGTTCTGTGTCTCCCTCTCTCTCTTCTCCTCCCTTCATTGTGCTCTGTCTCTCACTGGTTCTCAAAAATAAATAAACATTAAAAAAATAAAAATAAAATTAGATTAAAATAAGTCTTCATGGAGTTGTCAGTTAAAATGTTTAAGTATTTACAGAGGAGACAAAACATTTGAAATATAATTTTTTTTATTTTTAGGTATCTTTGGGTATTAAACTAGTTTTTTTCCTTTTTTAAAAAATTAATGTTTTATTTATTTCTGAGAGAGAGAGAGAGACAGCGAGAGCAAGGGAGGATCAAAGAGAGAGGGAGATACAGAATCTGAAACAGGCTCCAGGCTCTGAGCTAGCTGTCAGCACAGGACCCAATGTGGGGCTCAAACCCACGAACCGTGAGATCATGACCTGAGCCCAAGTAGGACGCTTAACCAACTGAGCCACACAGGTGCCCCTAAACTAGTTTTTTTTTTTCTATTTTAATGTACCTACCTTTATAGGGGTTGCCTAAGACCCCAAGTAGATTTATATTTAACAATCTGTCTTAAGAGTCAGTGTCTGAGTTTTAAGTTATAAAATAAAAAGTGATTGTTACAATTAACACATTTATTATTTAAGTGATTCTCTAAGAAAAATACTGTGATAAATCATTGTCAGAGATATTATTATCACCTATATGTAAGAGACATGAACATGATTAAAAATATTCACAGAAGTTTTAATACTACTGCAAATTTATTTCATTTATAATTAAATTATTTATTTCAATTTCTCCCATAATGGATGGCATCAATTTACCAAAGAACAGTGATTAGATATTTTAAATTAAGTTTATATGTGTGCATAATCCATGCTTATTTCATTAAACACATCCAATGCACAATGAAAGGAGAGCTCTTCTTTCATTTTTGTCATAATGAAGCTGTGAATCAAATCTGATGGATACTATAATAATATACTTCCCTTCAAAGTGTACCAAATACTCTTTGATCAAATGAAAAGTGATTAAAATCTAATCCTGTTTTTAAAACCCATGAAAATATTAGCTTCAAGTGTTCTTTTTATTTCTCTTTGAGTTGGTCTTTTGATGATCCATTTTACTAAAAGAAAGATGATGGAAACTAACCTAACATAAAGGATAAAGCTCTGGAAACACCATGTAGGTGATACGTCATTACAGGTAGATTTATCGTGGTACTGAAAAATCAGCATTTTGAAGCGAAAGTCATCAATGATCTCAGGACATATGTTCCCTTCAGATGTCACAGTTGCTTCATTTATGTTAGCCAGGGAATTCATTTTTTTTATGGCTGGATTTTGCTGCCATTTATATGCTTGTTCAATTTCAGAACATCTTAAATTTAAATGAACATATCAGTGCTAAAGCAGTCAGAAAAGACTGAGTTTATTCCTAGATGGAATGGCAAAACATCATATCAAATTGCAGACCACAGCTTTCAGTAGCTCTCTCTCAACTCACAAAACTACCAAAACCAATGATGATCCCAAAATGCCTTTGCTAATGTTCTATCACACTTCCGTTTCATCAGGAAACCAAATTCTCTTCATGGATATCATTTACTGATGTACTTTTATAAAGCCAGCCCACACTAGATTTAGAAAAATATCCAATTCAAGTTTTTTCCTAGCTACCCAAACTCTATCTTGTCATCCTCCCTAAAAGAGAAATATGCATCTTTAATGGTACAGTATACCCTACAGAGGGAAGAATAATCCTCACGACTAAAATAGAAATAGGAGAACTATTTGCAACATCTTAAAAGATAGAGTGTTCCAATATAGATGCTTTCAGTGCTATATTTGACTTATGTTCCTCTAAATGATAGAAGCAATGTATATGGTCTTATTATTTGGGGGAATGAGAGGATCATAAATCATATCTACAGTTTCTTAGAACAAATAATGAAAATATTAACCAGAAGTGATGAAATTCTATGAAATAACATCTCATTTCTCTCTCTCCACTTATCACTCTCTCCTTTTCCTGTGCACAAGCACATAATGTAGTGTTATAAAATTATACAAATTAGCAAAGCTGCCTCTCAATAACTAGGCTGTTTCTCTGTGCCAGTACAGCGCCACATATGTTAGTCTATGTTGTGGAGGAAATAAAAACAAGTACTAAAATTCATAATTTTTCTCCTACAAAAATATAGACATTATTACTCATTTCATGAATCTTAAGAGTAATCCTATTCTTAGGTCTGCAGATTCTTTATAGTGTTCTCTGGGGGCACCTGGGTGGCTCAGGTGGTTAAACATCTGACTTCAGCTCAGGTCATGATCTTGCTGTTTGCAAGTTTGAGCCCCACTTTGTTCTCTCTGCTGTAAGTGCTGAGCCCACTTTGGATTCACTGTTTCCCTCTCTTTCTGCCTCTCCCCTGCTTGTGTCCTCTCTCTCTCTCTCTAGAATAAAATAACCATTAAAAAAAATCGTGTTCTATGAGGCTTTGGTATAACATGGAAGAGTCTTCAGGCCACTGAGAGGGATTTACACAATGTGTAGAAACCTATGCAAGCTGAGTAGCAAGCCCAATGTTTTCACTCTACACAAAGCTAACTTATTTTTAACTCTTTCATGTATAATTGAGCCCCACATTTAATTTTCACAATTTTAATAACATTTTTTGAACAGTCTTAAATTTGCTGGAAGTTGTAAAGACAGTACAGGGCTTCTCATGTGCAGCAGATCCAGTTTTCCCTAGTTTTAACATGTTACTTTAGTATGGTACATCTGTCACACACAAGTAACCAATTCTGACACATTCTTGTGAACTAAAACCAATACTTTATTCACATTTCCTTATTTTTTATCTAATGCTATTTCTCTGTTCCAGACTCCTAGTCAGCGTTCCTCACTAGATTTAGCATTCAGCTATGCTTAGGTTCCTCTTGGTTGTGACAGTTTCTCAGAGTTTACATATTTTTGATTACCTTGACAGTTTTGAGAAGTATCGATCAGATAATGTCTAGAATGTCCCTCAATTTGAGATTGTCTGATGTTTCTCTCATGATTAGCCTGGAGAAATGTCATATAAAACACCATGTTCATAGGATCATGTCAAGAGTAAGTTCTACCAACATGACTTGCCAATGTTGACATTAATCTTCATCACCTCAGGTTGTTTGTCATATTTACTCACTCTAACTTTTCATCCAGTTTTATACTTTACTGTTTGGAAAAAGTCTCTATGAGGAGCTGACACTTATGGAAGGTTTTACATTCTTGAGAAGGGAGTATCTACATTAATTATTTGGAGTTCTGTGTGGGATTTTATTTATTTATTATTTTTAATATATCTATCTACCCTATCAATTATTTATATCAGAATGAACTCATTAATATTTACTTATACTTTGGGTTATAAGCCCATACTATTTTATTTATTTATTTATTTATTTTGCTCAAATTCTTCCAGCAGCTTATAGCTGCTTCATTGGTTCCTATGTCCCGTTAACATACTCATATCAATGCGTTGTGTGTGTGTGTGTGTGTGTGTGTGTACTTCCTTACTTCCTGACACACAAGAAGCTACATGTTGAGTATTTCCTTTCCCAGTCCCAGAATCATCCAGGAACTCTTGATTTCCTTTATTGGGAAATGATATTATAAAACTCATATCTGGTTGCTAGATGTGCTTGTTGCTACTGGGAGGTCTACATTCAATTTTAAGAGAAAGAACAAAAAATCACTGCTTGTACTATAAATTTTGAATCACTGCTGTATATGAACTCAATCTATTCTGTGTGTGTGTGTGTGTGTGTGTGTGTGTGTGTGTGTGTGTGACTTAATCAGGTACCAGATACCCTGTTTTTTAATGTCTGCCCCCAGTAGAGCACAAATTCTGGACCCCAAAATGATCCAACCTCTAGATTTTTCTCCATCCTCTATCCTTCTTAAAAACTTCAAGATTTCTTGCTACAGGGCAATGCTTTCTCCTGGAGGTAAACTAATAATATGCAAACACTATTTATTCATTAAGTATGATGCAAATATATTATGTAATGGGGTTACTTAGAGATACCAATTCTTATATTTTATATAAAAATAGAAAAAGATAGTTTAAAAGAAATTAAAGCAAACTCACCTGGTTAGAAACTCATCTAATAACTATGAAAACATTTATTTTTCTGTAGATGCCAGCAAAAGGATTAAAACAGTTCTAGTATAGGGGCACCTGGGTGGCTTAGTTAAGTGGCTGACTTCAGCCTAGGTCATGATCTCAACTTCCCTGAGTTGGAGCCCTGCGTTGGGCTCTGTGCTGAGAGCTCTGAGCCTGGAGCCTGTTTCAGATTCTGTGTCTCCTTCTCTCTCTTTACTCCTCCCCTGCTCCTGCTCTCTCTCTCTCTCAAATAAATAAACATTTAAAAAAAAAAAACAATTCTAGTATAGAAGTGTATTTAAAAAAAAAATATAGAAGGGGAGAATGTCCCAAATCTATTCTTTATTGCAATAACCTGTTGCAGTTCCCCATTTCTTTTATAATCACTTATTTCTTTTAAAACTAATATTCAGATAACTTCTATTTTCCTCCTCACTTTCTACTTATTGACATAACTTTTATAGTTTTTCCCTTTTCTTACAAAGTCCCTGAGCTCTCTACAAGGTAAACAATGAATTGAAAAGGATGAGATCTCTCAGTTTCAGTTCACAAGGTCTTTAAATCTTATTTAAGCTTCAATCTCCAGTGGCACCAAACCCTACTTCATTCCTTCTTTCGCATTTCTGGTTAAAAGAATAAGCCTTAGAATCTGGCAGAACAAAGAACTCTCTAGTTATCTGATGGCTGTAACATACCAATGATGCAGGCAGATTAATTTTTCTCTAGTTTCTAGGAGTCTAACAGTTTCTCTTTGCCTTCACATATGAGTAGTTAGAACATCTGGTAGTAATCAGTTGGCTTTAAAAATACATATCCATTATTATTCTCGTGTCTGTAGGTCATTTAGGCAGTTCTGCTGATCTAAACAGACTCATTTCATCTTGGATGTGTTTGTTTCTTAGCCTGTGGTCACCAGGCTAAGATTGACCAGAAACAAGCTCTTTTAAGTTGGCTCCTTTTGTGTATCAAACAATTACTGGCATTCATCTGGGACAGCAGATATAATTGAACCATGATTTTTTTTAATCTATCAAGCTAAACCAGCTTTGTTAAAAATCATGGTCATAGTGTTCCTCCCAAAAAAGTGGAAGTGTTCAAAGTTCCTTGAGGCTTAGACTCAGAACAGGCATAATATTATATATGTTTCTCTCTCTTAAAGACAGCCCAGACTAAAGGGATTAAGAAATAGACCCCACCTTTTGATGGCAACAGCCACAGCATCACATTGCAGATGCAGATGGTTATCTTGGGGAATAAATGAGAGGATTTTGTAATCAATTTACCACATTGTCTAAACAGGGATTCAAAAAGTCTAATATTAGTGCACACCAATATTTAGTTATCAGAGAAAGATATAGGAACAATCAAAGGAAATTGAAACACAGAAGCCAATGAGATGGGGAAAAAAAAATAGAATACTTGGGTCCTCAGTGATGAATAAAGAGTAGGTTTCAAGAAGAGAAAAGTGTTCAGCCTCTCAAATGATGCCAATAGGTCCAGTAATATATGGCCTAAGAAGTGATCTTTGAATGCGGCAATGTAAAAATCAATACTTGGGCAAAGTGGTAAAAACAAAGCATAGCTAGAATAAGTTTAAGAGCAATGAGAGTTGAAGCATCAGATACCACAGGTGAGGTTTCAGTCCTATGACACTGCCTACTCCCCATCTTCAGATGCCAATCACAAGTCCAGGCTATCACCTATTGCTTCTGACCTGTTAGCTATAGATCAGAGGCTCCCCAACCCCTCTCCTTGGCTTTGATTAATTTTCTAGAGTAGCTCATAGAGCTCAGAGAAACATTTTACTTACTAGGTTAGCAGTTTATTATGAAAGGATATGACTCAGAAAAAAACAGATGGAAGAGATGCATAGCAAGATACAGGGAAAGGGTGCAGAGCTTCTATGCTTTCTCGAAGACTGCCACTCTCCCCAAATTTTCACCTCTTCACCAACCTGGAAGTTTTCCAAAACCCATCCCTTTGGATTTTTATAGAGGTTCTCTACATAGGCACAGTTGATTAACTCATTGGTGGTTGGCAGTTGATTGAACTTAATCTCCAAGTCCTTAGTTGCAGTCCAAAAGTTACCTCATTAACATAACAAAAGACACTTTTATAGGCTCACTGATTAGGAAACTCCAAGGGATTTAAGAGCTCTGTGCCAGAAATGGGAGTGAAGACCCAATATATATTTATTATAAACCACAATATCACAGATGTAATTATTATTCAAACCACGACCCACTTGAAAACAACTGAATCTGTCCAGGCAAACCTAAATATAATGCCCAGGTAGAGGAATTGAATCATATTTTTTATCTTTAAAGGACAGAGGGCATTCTGTATGGGTACAGATGATCATTGATAGTTACACAGTGGCAGAATGCTAATAATTTCTGCTTGGTTCTATTTACTTGAAAATAAGAAAGAAAAACAAGATATTTAGGAGTAAGGATACAGAAAGAGATATTGGAAGTTTAATGAAAGAGGAGAAGTCGATTTCAGTGAACAAGTGAATGGTCTAGAGAATAGCATGAGACTGCTAAGCAGCCCTACTGTTCCACTGAGGGAGGTGGGTGCAATGAATTCAAGTTAGCATAATGAAGTGAGAAAGGAGCAGGGAACTTTAAGGTAGCAAGGAAATGACTGTAAGAAAAAACCAAGGGATCCAATATGAGTAAATAAAGAAATGACCATCAGAGGTGAGTAGAAGCAATCAGGTGAGTCAAACTCAATAAATTATATAGAGCAATGGGGACCAAGGACCATCAAAGTACTGAGAGTGTGTTGGAAAGTTAAGAGGTGGAATTAAAGAGTGAAGGAGAATGATCCAAGGTCTCAGTCACTTTCCATGGCAAAGTATGGGAGCGATTGAGATGGGGTGGTAGATAGGTGATGAAGAACAAGAAGGGAAACATTACATATTAGAGTGTTACAATGATTATCTAAATGAATATGAAAATCACCACTGGTCAGACAGGAGTAGTGCTCAGAGAAGCAGTAAGATAGGCACTAAAACGTTAAAGAACAAATGAGTCATCCATAGAAGATAGCACCTAGGGAAGACCATGTAGATATTAGCTGATGAGAAGAGAGTTAGACCTGAGTGCGTTAAGAAGGTGGTAAGAATAATTATTTCGAAATGACTCTGAGAAACAAGGAGGAAAGGGATCAGTCATCTAGCCATCATGCAACAAAGGCACAGTGGAAACAGTCCTGATAAGAGAACAAGTTTCAGTTTGGGTGACAGAGTGAAGGAACAATTTGGGGAAGATAAAGACAGTTTTACTGATAGTGGACTATAAATTTCAGGGGCAGTTAAAGTATTTTATTACTTGGAAAGAAATGAAAGATGGGGCAGATTAGGAGATGTAAAAAGTCTTTGGAGATGAGAATATAAGAAGTGAGTGGTGACCAGGGAATTGTGGGCTTCTTATATTTTTGTTGCAAACAAGGATAACAGGCATAATAGGATTAGTTCTAATAGCTCAAAGAATATATATGCAGTGGAGTATTACTCAGCCATAAAAAAGAATGAAATTTTGCCATTTGCAATGATGTGGATGGAGATAGTACTATCCTAAGTGAAATAAGTCAGTCAAAGAATGACAAATACCACATGATATCACTCCCATGTGGAATTTAATAAACAAAACAAATGACTATAGGGGAAAAAAAGAGAGAGGAAAACCAGTTAAAACACAGACTCTTAACTACAGAGAACAAACCACAAACCGAGGGTTGCTGGAGAGAGGTGAACAGAAGGATGGGTTAAATGGGTGACAGATATAAAAAGGGCAATTGTGACGAGCACTGGATGTTGTAAGTGAGTGATGAATCACTAAATTATACACTTGAAATTAATATTACATTGTATGTTAACTAACTGGAATTCAAATAAAATCTTGAAAAAGGAAAAAAATTAAATTAGAAAAAGAAGAGTGGGGAGGAGGAGTTTTTACTACTAGAAACTACTAATCATATAATAGAGAAATGGCCCAAATTGAAATGTAAAATTAATGATCTGAACGACTCATATGTAGCCACTGAGAATATTTTCCTGTGGATCTATTCAGCAATTTCTATGTACATGTGAAATATACCAAGTTAGACAATTAGCTATAATTAAATATATATATAAATGAATGTCTGCAAGTACATTTATACAGAAAAAATTAACTATGTTTTCTGTTCCTTGTATTTTTCATATCACTTAATAATTTGTCTTGGCAATCTTTTTTAGTAGCATATGTGGATGTACTGTTTTGTTTTGCTTTCAATTGCTTCATTATATACTTTTGTATTAATTCATTTAACCTGTCTTTTTACCAGTTTTCTACTACATTTAGGTTGTTCATAGTTTTCTTGGATTTTAAACAATAAATATTGGTACATTCCATTTTTACAATGTGCACAAGAGCAGTCCCGTTATGAAAACCTTGAAGCCAACTTATTACATACAATTCTATTTTCATTTGAAATTTTGGAGCTTATTGCCAAGATTTTCCCCTCAAAAGCTATGAAAATGTACTTTCGCAGTACATGATTTACACTATGCAATATAGATATTGTCAGATTTCTGAAACTTTGTAAGGTTTCTATTTGAAATAGACACATGTACTGCTTTAATCAAAAGGCTTCCAATGTTAAAGGTGGGCACTGGGCAACCATGCCCCCACAAACACACACATTTCAAGATAAGGTATTTGGCCACCTAAAAGTGTCTGATATTCCACAAATCACTCCACCCAGAGAGTTTCATACAGCTTTTCATAGGGCCAGCCTTGCATCTGAGCAGGAAATATCAGTCTTACCACTTGCTGTGAAGGAGAGACACGATTTATTTGATATTTATTCTCAATGTACCTAAGCCAAGTAGAGAAGCAGTTGGAATTTGACTTGAGTGATTGCAGCCTTTTTTCTCTTCTCTCATGCATGTAATATGCAAACCTTTGGCACGTGTCAAAGAGTGCTTTACCTCTAGCAATCCCACCAAATCCTTTGAGGAATGCTCAGGCTGGAACTGAGCCCTGGATGTCATATCGTTATAAACTCAATTTCCATCTTCTTAGTTATCCTCTGGACATGTGCTGAAAAATTCAACTTCCTTTTCTTAACATGAAGTGTCCTCGTGAAATATTTCATTTTCTTTTTCAAGAACTTAGAATTTCTGGTTTACCTTTTTTATTGCTTTTAATTATATTTATATAATTAAATATATTTAATTATATTTATTTAAGTTGAGGAATTAAAATAAAGGGTGCCTGATAGAAACATATATTTGTTTAACATAAAAAGCTAGTTAGAATATTCGTCACCTCACAAAGTTATGTTTGCTTTCATTTGCCTGTTTGTTCATAAAGAGTGGTTAACACTTAAGATTTACTCTCTTAGGGGCACCTGGGTGGCTCAGTCATTAAGTGTCTGACTTCGCCTTGGGTCATGATCTCATGGTTTGTGGGTTCAAGCCCCACAGTTGGGCTCTGTGCTGACAGCTAGCTCAGAGCCTGGAGCCTGTTTCAGATTCTGTGTCTCCCTCTCTCTCTGACCCTCCCCTGCTCTCGCTGTCTCTCTTTCTCTCAGAAATAAATAAAACATGAAAAAATATTTTTAAAAAAAGATTTACTCTCTTAAACTGCAAGTATACAACACAGTATTAACTATAGCCACCAAACTGCACTTCAAAAATTTTATTTGAAGTCAGTGAAAAGAAAGTATCATAAAATAAAATTTTAAAGTTCATAAAATAATTTCATACTTTAAAATGTTTCCATTTTAATTTAATTTATACAAATAGATGTTATTTTCCAAATAGCTATTACAAAGTCAAGGCATGTGGACTATTTTGAGCTGAAAGCAATCAAGATTCTGCAGGCTCTAGAGAAACTTTTGCCCCTCTCTTAACTACCTAGAGCAATCTAAATTGGGTGTCTTTCCCAGAGTAAGAATTATTACCATAGATAAATTTTATCTGAGTGACTCACCTGTATGGCAGGACAATTATCTATCTGCTCAACTTATTGCCCTGTGAATTGCTCTTCTCACTTTTAAAGCCCCAGTCTATGTCAATATAATTTTTTAGATCAGCTGGAAGAAATATAAAGGGTAAATGGAAATTTTTCCTCCCCAACACTGGTAATGCCAGTAGTTATTAGGACAGATACCTTATTCCTTTTACTGAAATGCAAGCTCCTTCAATATATTTTTTTTTCATGATCTAACACATTATTGTCCGTGTTATTGGCGATGTGGTTTAACTCGGTAAATACCTACTGAATAAATGGGTGAAGTTAGTAATTATAGCTATATAATTATAGCAAAATTAAAATATAGTAAAAGGGGAGCACATATCCACATAAATTAGCCTTTGCTCATACATAGTTATGCACAAGAAATTAATCATAACACTTCCGTGTGTAGGCCTACAGAGGAAGTAGGTACAGAGCATGTCATAGTACTCATAACAAGATTAAACAAGGTGAAAACCTTTTTCTTTTTAAAATTCTGTTCCAGTCATCAAAATTCTTCTGATCAGTCCAGTTATTAAAGCACCTTTCTCTTTCCTTTTTGTTGGAATTTCAGTAATGACTTACAGCTAAGTGACCAAGGCTGGTAACAATTTCTAGAAAAGACTAGAAAAGCAAAGGTGTACATCTAAAACCTTTGGTTTACAAACCAGGACATTTAAGTTGAAAGAAAAAAAAAATTGGTGTTGTTCCTCACAATGAAGGAAAGTTATTTTTCAAAGAACCAACTAAGTTCAAGTGCATCTTGGATATGGACTTAAGGAATAGAAAGGAATTTAAAAATTGAGGAGCTGAGAAGAGTGATGCATTCAGAGTTTCAATAACAAAGCAATATAATACTGAGATGAAGATTTGTCAAAAGGTAGAGACTAGATAAAAAAGTACAAATCTAACAGTAGGAAGATATCAAGCCCTAGAGCACCATATGTTCCTAGAAGACTTTTTTCTTCCCTAATATAATCATTTTAAAAAACTTCAGCTACATTTTCATTGCTTAAATAAAGAGATACAAATCGTTACTAAATGAAATTTCAGAGAGAGAGAAATGATACATGTTTAATGTTCTTAATAACATTATTGAAGTAATCAGGTATTTCAGAAGGTCCCATTTCTTTGGATCCACCAGTCTAAAAACTTCCTAAATGTGGAGAGCCATAAAGACATATATAACTTAAACATAATCACTTTATATTCTCATGCTCCAGGCATTATTGCAACAAATTCTATATACATTATTGCAATATTTATCTTACTGGACATACTCTGACAATTAAAATTCAATTTTGCAAGACAGAAAGCATGCTACGTATTTTGTTGTTGTGTACCAAATTATCCCCATATTTGCATTATAAAATAGTGCAAATGTTTATTTTACCCCACAGTTTCTGAAGGTCAGTGTTGGCTGGGTCTAAATGTATCTGAAGGCTTGCCTAGGGCTGGAAGAACCCCATATAAGATGACTCATACACATGGTTGTAGGCAGAAGATCTCAGTTTCATGCTCCGTGTTGTCTCAAAGTTCAAGTTTTATCACACAGACCTCTCTAAAGGGTTTATATATTCTTATATATAAAAATATTTTTCACTCCTTCCCGAAGGAAGATAATTCCTACATTTCAATCAGCAAGTTACTCACATTTGGGTGATATTAATCACTCCTCAAATTGGATGCCAATTCCTTAACTTAATGACTAAATTGTAAAAAATAATTATGTAAAACAATATAGGGATGAAAAAAGGAAATGAAATTCACACACACACACACATTTAAGAAGTAGGGGAAACAATAAGCATAAATGTTATAATTCTATAACTACCCTTGTATGTCTATTACTTTGTTGCTTCATTTTGTATTTCATTCCATGCTTCCTTTATCCTTAGCCACAGTCTCGGTGGTTGGGGATTTGTACTTGTTTGGGTAACTCAGAATTACACTCCTCTGCAGGTCTTTTTTTTGGTTGTTGTGGTTTCCCTTTAACTATTACTACTTGACATAAAGAAACTAAGATTTATCCCAGAGAATCACCTGTGTTTAAAACACAATAAACAAACAAAAAAGGTCTCCCTATCACCATCCTAGAGTAGAAACCCAATTTCCCTTGAAATCACCACAAAAATATAATAATACTCCTATTTGTCTGTGAAAATAAAGGCAGTTGTTAGTAAAGTATTCAATTTCATGGAACCACAGATTACTCCCTTGGGAGCTAATATCTCAAGTTCACCAAATCCCAAACTTATGAAGCAGGAAACATAAAAATTTTGAGGGAATCATAAAGAATAATAGTAAAAATTACCAATCCCCTGTTAATTATTTGTTTTCTAGACTCATACTATAAAATATTGTACCATATATTCTTTAGTAGTTCAAAGAAAACACTGCATTCATGTAATAGAATCTGAAACTTTCAGGGAATTCAATTACCTTTTAATAGAAAACTCC
This sequence comes from Crocuta crocuta, assembly GCF_008692635.1. Classification (NCBI taxonomy): domain Eukaryota; kingdom Metazoa; phylum Chordata; class Mammalia; order Carnivora; family Hyaenidae; genus Crocuta; species Crocuta crocuta. The sequence continues at coordinate 249,954 of NW_027532175.1, read as the reverse complement.
ATTCCATCAAGTGGCAGGAATGAAAACATGGTGATGGACTGTGACTTTCCTTTGATAATTCAAGTTAAGTTTCTGGAACTGGACCTGGAGTTTTTTCTGTTACAGAGATGGAAGAATGTTTTAGTAAGCTGATAATCTGTTTACTCTCAGAGACATTTTATGCAATTAACCAGTAACCACTAGCAAGAGTCCCAATAGATCCAAACATCCTGATCTGTGTTCCTGCTGCATATTATGGTAATTGTGACACCTTACCTTTAAGAGTTAAGTACTAACAATAAACCCCCACTATTCCAAAATTGTATCATGGCTACTAAAATAGGTTTAAGCCATTTTCTAATTTTTTTTTTTTTTTTTGAGAGAGAGAGACAGGGTGAGCAGGGGAGAGTCAGAGAGAGAGGGAGAGACAGAATCCAAAACAGGCTCCAGGCTCTGAACTAGCTGTCAGCACAGAGCCAGACGCGGGGCTCAAACCAACAAACCATGAGATCATAACCTGAGCCTAAGTCAGACGCTTAACTGACTGAGCCACCCAGGAGCTCCATGGTTTAAGCCATTTTAATGGCGGCATTTCTCATAGTCATTTCCAGCCTACTGGAGCCCACCACCCCAGAAATCTTCAAGTTTTCTGGTATTCCCTTCACTAATGCAGTCATTAATATCTTAGTGAATGGAGTGTCTTCTAGGCACTATTAGGGATATAATGGAGAATGGTATGCAGGTCACACAGGATACATGCACTCCACCATTTCTTCTTCCAAAGATATTCTTTCTGCTTTTGAATTTTCTATAACATATCAATCATTGTTAATCTAAGTTTAAGTTAATTAAATAAGTACTGTGAAAGCAATTCCAGGTTCTCGAGATAACTCGTTAGATCTAGAATCCACTGTAAGAGCAGCTATAACAATATATTTAGAATTTGGAAACTAAAATCAACTACTGTTGAGGGGGGAAAAAGGAACTACTACCAAAGTGGCACAAAAGAAGAAAACACAAGTAAGTACTCTACCTCCGTGTCTTGAAGCCTTCCTCTTGATTCTTTTTGGCAGAACTCAGTGAGAAGTCAGCCAACTAAGGAGAGATGAAGTTTGTAGTCCCTCACTCCCTGCATCACAGGAGAGGGTATAAAAGTGAAGAGATGAGAATGAAAGGCACAGAGCTTAACTGATTATGCCATTCCTTATAAGAACTTTAAAAGATTACATACTACTTTATACATTAGTAAGTTGACATTTGAAACTTTTATCATGGATCTTAATATATTTAGTTTTGTGTTAACATGAGTTAGAAATCTTAAACATTTTATCAGATAAAATAGGATGAAAATTCAAATATAATAGGCTATGTCACAAAATAATTTATGAAAATAAATTTGAATTATCTTATTGCATGTCTCACAATGGATTTGAAACGTTATCCTATTTAAAACTTTTATCATGAAAATTACCCTATATCTGGAAAGTGTTTTAGTTAAATTTTTAAAATTTAAATCCTGTGCCAAAACTATCATTTTTGTTTTGAATTCAGAACATCCCAACATGTGCCAACAAATAGGAATATAATGAGAGGCAAAACCAAAAAATCTATAGAACCAGAATAATTTCAGTAATTAATTAAGGATGCTTCCTAATGCAAATATCAAGCTTTGAAATACCATTTGGTTCTTGGGAAACTTTTATGTTGTGGGGCACTGTACAGTGAAATTTGGGATGAATAAGGGTATTGACTTCTGATTACTGTCTCCTATAACAGGATGACACACCCCTACCAGTTTCCATGTGAATCATAAATCTCCATGTAGAAGAAGAGCATCTATATGCCCCATTTTCAGGCTCTAGCATGAATCTTCTTTGGCCAGTGAAATATAAGTAAAGGTGACTTTTGACAGGATCACACAGAAACGTTGAGCTATCATGTACTTCCAACAGCTTTTTTAATTCTTCCCCCCACCTCCCCTGCCACGTCCCAAATAAGTGCTAGTCTTTTAATCTGGATCCAAGGAATAAGAAGACACTTTAAAACTGTTTAAAGTTAGTCTTCAGCCTAGAGCTCAGATGTAGCTAATCAGCATCCAATATGCAACAATGAGTACCAAATTTTTGTTGTTGTTGTAAGGCACTAAAATTTGGGTGGAATTTTGGTTTTTGGATATTTTTGGTTTTCAGGGTTTTTTTGTTTGTTTTGTTTCAGAATATTTTTGTTTTTTGTTTGCTTGTTTGTTTTTTGCTGCACTGTAAGTTAGCCAACATTGATTAACATTTCTGGTTTAATATAGTAGGAGCCAAAAAAAAATCCTTAACTAAGGGAAAATTCTAATGTAGTTTTGGGAAAAAGCATATACGGTAATGGAGGATATGGATTTTTTTTTTTTCAAAACTAGCTGGCTGCACTTAGATGTTGGGAAGACTTTATGGACTTCTAGGAGTATATATGTTATTTCGAAGATTACTTAATTAAACCATGAACTAAAGAATAGCATAGATCCCTCATGTTCATGTACAACTCTGTAACACCCCAAAGGAAAACAAAACACCTACATCTCCCTCATAACCTCACAAACAAATAAAATTTACTTTACAAGCAAGATTATATTTTCTAAAACCAAAAACAAGCAAACAAATAAAAAGCATAAGGGGCACCTGGGTGGTAGCTCCGTCTGTTAAGCATCTGACTTCAGCTAAGATCATAATCTCATGGTTGGGGAGTTCAAACCCCTCATTAGGCTCTCTGCTGTCAGGGCAGCGCCCACTTCAGATCCTCTGTCTCCTGATATCTCTGTGCTTCCCAGCTCACACACTCTCTCCCTCTCTCAAAAATAAACATTAAAAAAATGAGAAAGCAAACACACAATATAGATTTGGTATAAGAAATTATCAACCAATAACAGACTATCTTAAAACTTCAGGCTTAGATTGAAATAAGAATGTCTTAATAATAAAGCCCACAGCATTCTAGAAGCTGAGAACAGTTATATGATTGGGAACCATATATTCCAAAGAAAAGATCTTTATCACATTTTTGTTCAGGGAAAAAAAACCCATGACCTGATACAAGAATAATGCAATTTGTGTGCCACTATTTAATTCTTTATTGTGAAGCTGCATTTTATACTATGTAAAATATTTAACATATTCCATCAAATAAGCTCCATTTCAATTGTGTATTTATTCTTTTTAAATCTAGTATTCACTATGGAGTGTAAGCTTCTTATACAACATTGTCCAATAGCAATTGGACAGGTGCTCATCTGACCTTTTCCTAAATATTTTTTTTAATTTAGTGATCCCTCTCATTTTACTTTTCTTGCATGTTTGCAATGCATGTTGAAGTGAAAAAATTTTGAGACACGTTTGAGTCACCTTTCTTAAAATATATTTATCTTTCATATTGCTATTGTTGCTATGAAACCATGACTGTAGACCATTTCTTCCAGTACTATCATCACTCTCTGAAGTTAGTTTTATAACTGATAGAAGGTGCAAATTATTTCAGACCAGTGCAGCATTGCTAGAACCCTTACAAGGACTCTTAAGACAAGGTCTAATGCAAAATTATATGTGCTCCAGAAGATCTCCTCCAATGCTGAGAAGATATCTATTTTTACTAAGTTCTTCTTGCATTTTCATCACATCAGTTCCTAACATGCACCATTTTCTAAGTCATATTATAGAGATTCTAGAATGCAGAGATCATGTCTTACTCATTTTCACATAAAACTGACTTTAACACTTCACTTACAGAGTGTGACAAATCGTAAAAATATGAATAGATTCTTCCATCCCTTATCCGTACCTTCTTAAAATGAGATTCTGAAGCTCTTCCCATTTAAATGTAGTCTATTTCACAACTTAGTCTGCCTTCCATTATGATATTTACCCTCAATAAGATGTGGTAGAAGTGGCCTTGTGTCGGTTATAACCTCAGTCTCAGAAATCCTAGCATGCTTAAATTTGTCACTGCCTCATTGATAAACACAAGCTAGCCTGGTGGAGGATAAGAAACCACACGAAGTAAAAGCAAGTTATCAGATTTGAAGTCATCAGCCAGACATCCCTCAGCTACACCAGTCAATAACCAGGAGGCATGAATCATCCGAGCTCAGACTCACTGAAAAGAACCACTGTCTAAGCCTAATCCCAACTATTGACTTAAAGAATTGGAAGCTTAAATAAATAATTGCTTTTTAAAGCCACTAAGTGTTGGGGTAGTTTGCCATGCAGCAAAAACTAACAAATACACAGAGCAAGAGAAGTGAAAAATAAGTGACATAAGAATTTGCCTTCTCTTCCATATGCCATACTTAGTGTCCTACAGCTTTTCTTTTAAAATTCTATTTTTATTTCCTTCTTCTAGTCCTCTGGTACATACAACTTGAGTGATTCACTATGTATGACAGTTAGTAACACAATCATCATCCATCCATATCTGAACTCCTCATTCTTTTTTTCAAAACTTATTTTCCACTGAAGATTTAAAAATTATCTTGGAGGGGTACCTGGGTGGCTGAGTTGGTTAAGCATCCACTCTTGGTTTCTGCTCAGGCCCTGCAGGTCCAGTTCGTGGGTTCAAGCCCTGCATCAAGCCCTGCACCAACAGCATGGACTCTGCTTGGGATTCTCCTTCTCTCTCCTCCTCTCTGCACCTCTCCTGCTTGATTGCTGTCTCTCAATCTTTTTCAAAATAAATAAATAAACCTTTTAAAACAATTATCTTAGATACCCAAGAATCACTGGTAACAATATTCAGGCTCCAATTTGTGTTATGACTATATTGTATCCCGAATTGAATAAAATTATATGATATTTTAGATATAACCATGGCTTTGAACACTTTAAGGAATATTAACCACCATTTAATACACAATTCTGTGAATATCTTGGATAATGTAAGTCTGTCATGAACAACTTGATGATGAACAATTGTGATGAAAGTCAGAGCTCTTTGTGTTGGGAAAGTCAGCATTCATGAGTATGCAAATGAATAATCCATAAATTGCTAGGAATAAACATGAAAAAGGGCATAGGGATTTCTTGAGACAATAAATATGCTTGCAGGAAAATACTTTCATATAACTTTTTATCATAGTAAAATATATATAACATAAAACTCATTTTAACCATGTTTTTAGTTGACAGTGTGGTGGCAATATAGTCAGAGTGATGTGCAACCATCACCACGTTTATCTCTGAAACTTTTTCTTCAGCCCAAACTGAAGCTCCATCTCTGTCCAACAATAATTTTCTCCTCCTCTGGCTCCTGAAAACTACCATTTATCTCTATGGATTTTACTATCCCAGATATCTAATACAAGTGGATCCTGAAACATCTGTCCTATTGTGTGGGTTTATTTCTCTTTGCACAATGTCTTGAGGTTCTTCTATGTTGTAATATGTATCAGACTATTATCACTTTTAAAGCTAAATGATATTCCATTACCTGGGTACACCACATTTTGCTTATCTATTCATTCTTCAAAGGACATTTGGATTGTTTCCACATTTGACTGTTGTGAATAATGCTGCTATGAATAGGAGTATATACATTTATTCAAGTCTCTGCTTCAGTAAGTGAGATACATATCCAGAAATAGAGCTGCTGGATTACTATTAGCTTTTATAATATATTGTTAGATGTCCATATAAAAATACTGAGAATTATGCATAGATTATTGAGAAATCCATCTATTAAAACGTTGTGTTTCAGGGGTACCTGGGTGGCTCAGTCGGTTGAGCATCCGACTTCAACTCAGATTGTGATCTTGTTGTTTGTGAATTTGAGCCCCTCATCAGGCTCTGAGTTAACTGCTCAAAGCCTGGAGCCTGCTTCAGATTCTGTGTCTCTCCCTCTCTGCCCCTCCCATGATCATGCTCTGTCTCTCTGTCTTTCAATAATAAATAAACATTTAAAAATATTTTTTAAGTTGTGTTTTAGGTTATTATGCTTATACAGTTTCACACAGAGTAAAAGAAAATGGAGGTTAAGACATTCCTTAATGCCTATACTCTCACCTTTCCTGAGTAGTCACTTGATCACTTTTAGCATCAGGCTGATAGTGCCCTCCTTCTCAGTCTATGTGCATAGGGTCACATTTTTCTGAACCTGCTAAAGAGCCTAAAACTCCCATCATGGCTCAAGAATTCCATCTTTGTTCTGAGTAATGAGGAACAATGCACATACATTAGGCACTCTAACTATGAGAAATTAAAGATAATAAACCCTAATTGGACTTGTTATCTTATCTATCTTGAATTTTATTATATTACAACCTACTATCAAATATTGTCTCACACATAGAAAGCAAATGAAGAGGCTTTGTTCATTAAAAAAGGGGAGAGTGAGTGGAGGTAGTACAAGTCTCAGGATTTGTTTTCTTTTAGTTTTTAAAACTTATGGTATAAATAAGGCATTCACAAAACAGAAGACTATATGAGACTATATGATTTTAAGGAAAAAAATTCTTGGTTCTGAGTTACACTCTAATAAAGACTAAAGATAATCTTTTTTTTTAAAGTTTATTTTTATTTATCTTGAGATAGAGATAGAGAGCAAGAGGAGGAGGGATAGAGAGAGAAGGAGACAGAATCCCTAGCAGGCTCTACACAGTCAGTGCAGAGCACAATACAGGGCTCAAACTCACAAACAGTGAGATCATGACCTGAGTCAAAGTCAAGAGTTGGACACTTAACCAAGTGAACCACCCAGGCACACAGATCAATGACGATTCTTATTGAAAAAATATTTAAAAAATTTTTGGGATGATTATGGTTTTTCCAAAGTGGAAAAATGTGACTCAGTGTTTATTTTGGAGTTCTGGAGAAGAGATTAGTAGGGAAGGAACTATTAGCTTCAATCATATTCTACAGTACTAATAAAAGGAATATCTTTATCAGAAGACACAGAATACAGAAGAGGAAGAAAGGAAGAAAGCAAGGAGAATGAAGAAAGTAAAGAAGGATGGAAAGAAGGAAAGGAAAGGAAGGGAAGGGGAGGGGAGGAGAAGGAGGAAGGGGAAGTGAAGGGAAGAGAAAAGGAGAAAAGAGGGAAGGGGGAAAGGAAAGGAAAGAAAGAGGAAGGGAAGGTGGGAGGCAGGAACAGAGAGAAGGAGAAATGGAATTGATATCCTCTAGGGGCTACAAACTGTCTTGGGGATTAAATCAGGAGAAGGAGACTGTGGTAATAAGGTAAGAAAAGAATCCAGAAATCAAAGCAAGAATTTTCACTTGCCTTGAGAATAGGAAGACATTAAATGATTTATAAAGTTTTTGTTAATGTTTTATTTATTTCTGAGAGAGACAGCATGAGCAGGGGAGGGTCAGAGAGAGGGGGAGACACAGAATCTGAAACAGGCTCCAGGCTCTGAGCTGTCAGCACAGAGCCCGACACAAGGTTGGAACCCATGAACCATGAGATCATGACCTGAGCCAAAGTCAGACGCTTAACCGAGTGAACCACCCAGGCGCCCCTAAATGATTTTTAAAAAGGTGTTTAGCAAAATTAGATTTTTTTGTTTTTAAAAATACACTCTGTGAGGAGCCTGGGTGGCTCAACCATCTAAGCATCTGACTTCAGATCAGGTCATGATCTCATATTTCTTGGATTTGAGCCTCACACTGGGCTCCAGGCTGGCAGTGTGGAGCCTGTTTGGGATTCTGTCTTTCTCCCTCTCTCTGCTCCTTCCCCACTTACGCTTTCTCTCTCTTTCAGAACAAATAAATAAACTTTTAAATTAAAAAAAACAAAACACTCTATGATTTGGTAAAGAAACTATGGTGCACAAAAGTAGGTGCAGAGATGCCAGTTAGTAGGATTGGCAGTTGTCTCCGGGTGAGATTATGCTATGTTGGACTAAAGAGGTGATAACGAGAATAGGGAAAAACTATTTTAGACATGTGAGAGTAGAGAAGAATGAGGAGTAAGAGACCTGTGTGATTCCCAAGTTTCTAGTGTAAGAACTTATAATGGTAGTGGTGCCTGGGTGGCTCCGTCAGTTGAGCATCTGACTTTGGCTCAGGCCATGATTAGCATGGAGCCTGCTTTGGATTCTGTGTCTCCCTCCCTCTTTGACCCTGCCCTGCTCATGCTCTCTCTCTCTCTCTCTCTCAATCTCTCTCTCTCTTTTTCTCTCTCACTCTGAAAAAGACATAAACATTAAAAAAAATAAAAGTATTAAAAGAATTGATGATAGTAACAGTTACTAAGATGGCAAACAGTGGAGGAAACAAGGAGGTTTGGACTGGATGGACATTAAGACATTTTGGGGATTAGATGAAAAAGCGGCATCCTACTACAATGGAGAAGCAAACCCACATGCTCTGGTTTTATTGCATGAAATGGTAAAATGTCATTGTGGGAGTAGAAGAATATAGCACTCTGTTTGGTTCAAAGACATATTATTAAACTGGATTTTAACAGAGTTGGTCAAATAGTAAGATACACTTTTGACTAAATCTTCAATTTCACTAAAAATATCTTGATTTCAATGATTTGTCTTTATCTTTTCTAAATTGTGCCCTCCCCCCCATTTTTTTCTTAAACTACAAAGAGCTGCTTTTTAAAAATGTTTATTTATTTATATTGAGAGACAGAGAGGGCATGGTCAGGGGAGAGTCAGAGAGAGAAAGACAGGAAGAGAGAAAATCCCAAGCAGGCTCCACACTGCCATCACATAGCCCAATGCCAGGGCCCCAACTCAAAAACCAGTGAGATCATGACTGAGGAGAAACCAAGAGTCTGACGCTTAACTGACTGAGCCAACCAGGCACCCTGTTTCTCCTCCTCCTTCTCCTCCTCCTGCCCCTCCCCCTCCTCCTCCTCCTCTCTCTTCTTCTTCTTCTTTTAATTAAAATTTAAAGCTGAAATGATATATGTGGATTTTGGTGCTAAATGAGTTTGATATTGCATAAAATCAATTAATATTGGGAATAATAGTATTTTATTCTTAGTACTTCAAGATTAGAGAAACAAATTCAGGTATTTTTTTCACACAATTGAAGTTTTTTTGAGCTTTTAATGTTTATTTATTTTTGAGAAAGCAAGAACGAGAGACAGAGTGTGAGTGAGGGAGGGGCAGAGAGAGAGAGGGAGACACAGAATCTGAATCAGGCTCTAGGCTATGAGCTGTCAGCACAGAGCCTGAAGCAGGGATCGAACTCACAAACCATGAGATCATGATCTGAGCCAAAGTTGGATGCTTAACCAACTGAACCACTCATGTGCCCCAGCATAATTCAATTTTTAAACCAGTAAGTTGATTCAGCTTTATGCTATATATTAGCATACAACATTATGCTACATATTTTGAGGAATATACCAACCACAAAATATAATGGAAGAAAATCATTGTCAAAGAAAATCTACACACAGATAAAAACTGAACAATTGATTATATGCTTTGTATAACTATATAATATAACTATGAAGGCATATGTCATTATATGCTGTTATATGAAAATATAATTATACACATAATAAGATTAACAAATAAGAAACCATATATTTTTAATATTAGACATTATATATTTTAGTAAAAGAGCTACTAGCTTAATATATATTATATGCTTATTTATTTATTTTGAGAAATGGAGAGTGTATGCACACAGGTAGGGGAGGGGCAGAGAGAGAGGGAGAGAATCACAAGCAGGCTCCACACTGTCAGTGCAGAGCCTGTTGTAGGGCTTAAACCCATGAACTATGAGATCATGACCTGAGCCAAAGTCAGACACTTAACCAACTGAGACACCCAGATGCTCCTAATAGGTACATACTTAAATATACCTATTAATGTAAAAATATAGTAATTGTCTATTGGAAAAGAGAATTATTGACAATCTAAAAGTACAAATTTTCCTCAGTTTGAAAACTGTTTATTATTGAATACATTTTATCTTCAAGTAAGACCCTAAATATTTTGTCATGGAGCATTTTAAAACAACTGTGCTTATTTTTTTTTAAAAAATGTTATTTAATCCTCAATAAAATATCTAAAATTTAAAAAATTAAAACCAAATAAAATTAAAACAACTGTGCTTCTTATGACTTAATCTTAACAAATTCCAAATCAGTGAAATCATATTTATGAAGTTTTATTTTCTACTCAGCATGGTATAAACGGCAGGAGAAAGTTGTCAAGGATAGACAGGATGGCTGTCTGTTTAAGGACTTTGTTGCATTTCAATGTCTTATAATTAGACAGGTGTCATGTCCATTCTAAAGAGAACTATCAAAATATACTGCATTTTTTTCTTTGTTTTTTTCTTGTCATTTCAGTTTGACAGAATTGACTGAAAGGAAAATTGAATGAAGAGACATGTTTGATTTTTACTTGAGCTACTGCCAAAAGAGAAAAGCAAAGGGTAAGTGGTGGACAAGTAACTTCATAATGGGTAGGTAATATTTACCCGATAACAAAACTTCAGTTTCATGATAGTTCTCCTGCCTGGGACACAGGAAAGTCTTGATCCTGATTCTATCTATATATAGATATATAGTTCAGTTTTATTCTCTCTAAAATAAGTCATATTAGCCTAAGTGGATATTGGCATAGAACAATCTTTGGAGAGTCAACATGTATTTGGTGAAAGTAAATGGTAAAAATATATGTGTGAGAATTTAATGAGAGGCATTTGTATTTTTCTCTCTTCAGAATCCTTTTAAATCTTTATATCAAACTAATTCTTGATAGTGAAGTAGTAAAGTACACAGTAGAGATATAGTATATGTATAATACCTAGAAAAGACATATTCTCTTTCAGAGAAGTGGCCATGATCATGAGTCTGCCTTTTATAGATAATCTTTTATGAGTAATTTTACCAAAGTCGTCATGTAATACAGATAATTTAAGTGAACCAAGTAGCCAAGCATCAAAACCAAAATAAGTTCTATGTTTCCTTTGTGGGGGCAATGCTACATTTAAAAAAGAGCTTAATATTCTAACTCATTAGCAATAAACCTTCCTGACTCTTGGGTTTCTCTAGGAGTCATTCCATTCTTCTTATTGTTTCTCAGACTAAGTAAGGAAGGGAGGCTGCTTTTATTCCACAGTGTCTATATCTATCTCTTCTGCAATATAACAGCACAATTTCTATATCGTGATGTACATGGTATGAGATGTCATGTTTAATTATTAATGCAAAAATGAACAAATCATTTTTGTTAAGTATTATAAGGCATCACCTGAAGCTTCCACACACCAAGTAAAGAATTTGAATTATAAATCACATTGTAGCAGTTCTAGTGTTCAAGAAGTAATATTTTTAAATTATTATTTTAAAGTTTATGCAATATTTAATTTTTTAGAAATTGGCATTAGTTGAAAACTTTTTAATGGTAAGTTACTAATAATCATTAGATCATCATCTTTAAATATTTGTAAAGGGGTACCTGGGTGGCTCAGTTGGTTAAGCTTCGGACTTCAGCTCAGGTCATGATCCCGTGGTTTGTGAGTCCTAGCCCTGCATCAGGCTCTTTGCTGTCAGCTCAGAGCCTGGAGCCTGCTTTGGATTATGTGTCTCCCTCTCCCTCTGTTCCTCCCCTGCTTGTGATCTGTCTCTCTCTATCTCAAAAATAAATAAAGATGAAAAAATATATATATATATTTATAGAAGAATATATTCCCTTATTCATTCCTTCTAAAATATGTATATATGCTAAACATTGTACTACCTCTTTTAGTGCAAAAGTGAATAGGACAGAAAAAAAAAAAAGCCGGGGTGCCTGGATGGCTCAGTCGTTTAAGCGTCCGACTTCGGCTCAGGTCATGATCTCACAGTTCGTGAGTTCGAGCCCCGCATCTGGCTCTGTGCTGACAGCCAGCTCAGAGCCTAGAGCCTGTTTCAGATTCTGTGTCTCCCTCTCTCTCTCTCCGACCGTCCCCTGCTCACGCTGTCTTCCTCTCTCAGAAATAAATTAAAAAAAAAAAAAGAAAAAGAAAAAAAAAGAAAGCCTAGTATTCAACTGAGAGTAAATATATAAGAAAACACATAATTTCAACTAATGTCAATTGAAATTATACAGAAAATAAAGACAGAAAATAAGCCAGATGATGAGATAGATGGTGACTAGGAAAAATTCATTAGTGAGATACTCAGAGATCTTCTTTGAGCAAGTAAAATCTAAGCTCAAGATGAATATGGTGATGAGTCCAGTCATGCAGAAATTGAATAATCTAGAAGAAATAGATAATTCATAGGAACATACAACTTGCCAAGAGTAAATCAAGAATAAATATAAAGCCTGTACAGACCAATATCAAATAAAGGAATTTAAGTAGTAATAAAAAACTACCCATAAAAGAAAAGCCCAGAGCTAGATAGCTTGCATCTGTATTCCACCAAACATTCAAGAAAAATTAATATTACTATTTCTTATGCTCTTCCAAAATAATAGAAGCAAAGGGTATACTTCCAAACTCATCTTATGAGGCCAGCATTATCCTGATACCAAAGCCAGACAAGGAACCATAAGTAAATAAATCCCCAGGCTAAGATCTTTAATGAGAATAGCTACAAAAATCCTCAATAAAATACTAACAGACCAAATTTAACAACACATCAAAATACTTATATACTCTGACTAAATGTGGAGTTATTGCTGGGATCCAAGTTTGGTTTAACAATCAATGTGATATATATTAAAAGAATCAAAGATTTAAAAAAAAACACATGACCATCTCAATAGATGAAAAAACAAAACATCAAGTTAAACATCCATTTATGATAAAAACTCTCTCTCTCTCTCTCCATATATATATATATATATGAGAGAAATATGAATAGGACATATATATATTATTTATCATAAATATATGTATGTATATATATATAAATTTAAAAGGATTTAGAGGAAGGAAGAAATTATACATATATTTTTATTATATATATTATATATAAATATTTATATATATATTTAGAAGGAAGTCACTATAACAATCAGAGCCATTTTTAAAGAATCCATAGCCAGTATCATAATCAAGGAGAGAAAACTGAAAGCTTTTCCTCTCAGATCTGGTACAAGGTAAGGATATCCACTTTTGCCACATTTATTCAAAATAGTATGAGAAGTACCAGCAAGGGCAAAGAAAAATGAAATAAAAGGCATCCAAATAAGAAAAAAATAAAATAAAATTATCTGTTTGCAGATGACATGATCCCATATGTAGAAATCCTANTGCTATGAAGGAAATAAACAGGATGATGTGGCAAAAAAAAAAAAAAGAAAAGAAATCCTAAACTCCGTAAAGAACTGTTAAAACTAATAAACAGATTCAATAAATTTGCAGGACATATAATCTACTTGTAAAAGTTAGTTACATTTCTTTACACCAACACCAATCACTCTGAAAAGGAAATCAAGAAAATGATCTTATTCATGGTAATATAAAAAAAATACTTATGAATAAATTTAACCAAGGAGAGGAAAGATCTGTACATTAAAAAATGTAAAATGCTGAATAAAGAAATTAGCATATACACAAATACATAGAAAGGTATCCTATGTTCATGAATAAGAAGAATTCCTACTTGTTAAAATGTCCATACTACTCAAAGCAATATACAGGTTCAATGCAATCCCAATCAAATTTGTAATGGCATTTTTACAAACATGAAAAATACAATTCTAAAATTCATATGGAATCACTAAAGATCTGACATAGCCAAAGCAATCTTGAGAAATAACAAGCAATTATGATATTGGCATAACAAATAGAAACAAAGACCAAGGCAAAAGAATCAAGAGCCCAGAAATAAACCTAAGCACACAAAATAAGGAAATGATAGTCTCTTCAATAAACAGTGTTGGGAAAACTGGGCAGCCACATGCAGAAGAATAAAATTGGACTCTTATCATTCACAGACATAAAATTGATTCAAAATGGATTAAAGGCTTAAATGCAAGACATTAAACTATTATATCCCTAGAAGAAAGCCTAAGCAAAAATCTCCTCAATAATGATTTTGGAAATAATTTTTGGGATATTACACCAAAAGCTAGACACAAAAGAAAAAATAAATAAATGGGAGTACATCAAAGGAAAAAGCTTCTGCACAGAAAAGAAACAGTCAACAAAATGAAGACAAAATGTACAGACTGGAGAAAATATTTGCAAACTATACATCTGATCAAGGGTTAATATCCAAGATACACGAAAAACTTCTATAACCTAATTGCATCATCATCATGATGTGGTTTTAAAATGGGCGAAAGACCTGAATAAAAATTCCTTAAAATGAGACATACAAATCACCAGCATGTATATAAAAACATGCTCAATTCTTAATCATCTGAGAATTGCAAATCAAAACCACAATGAGATAGCATCCCACATCTTTTAGGATGGTTTTTATAAAAAAAGATATGGTGTAGCCGTTATGGAAAACAATATGGAGGTTTCTCAAAAAATTCAAATAGAACTACCATATAATCTAGAAATCCCACTTCTGGGTATATATCTAAAATTAATCATTACCTCAAGGAGACATCTGTTCACTGCAGCGTTATACATAAGAGCCAAGATATAGAAACAACCTAAGAGTTTATTGGGAAATAATGGATAAACTAATCATATATATGTATGTATATATACATATATATATTTCACTTTATACATACATATATATAATGAAATATTATTCAGTCTTAAAAATGAAGGGGATTTTGCTATTTGTGACAACATGGATGAGCCTGAAAGACATTATGCTAAGACATTAAGACAAAGAAAAACACTGCATGATCTCATTTATATGTGGAATCTTTAAAAACGAATTCGTAGAAGCGAAGAAGAGAACAGTGGTTCCCACAGGTGTGGGGATGGGGAGCTATTGATCAAAGGGTACAAAGTTGCAATTATGTGAAGAGATCTAAGGTACAGCATAATAATTCTGTATGTATGCTGAAAACTTGCTAAGAATAGATTTCAGGTGCACTCAACATATGAACAAAGATAACTATGTGAGGAGATGAATAAATTAATTAAATTAGCTTGACTAAGTAATCATTTCACTATATCTTGTGTATTAAAACATAATGCTATATTCCTTAAATATATACAGTTTTTATTAATAAAATAAAATTTTAAAGAAGGACCTATTGGTCAGTCCTGGAGAAAGGAATGATCTGATTTCAAAATATACATTTTGTGTATTCTGTTCTCAGGGCTAAAACTGATCCACATGTGTTCATGTACTCAATCTTTTGAGTGTTTTTGAGTGGATGCTCTGTGCCATGCTTTTGTTAAGCTTAGGGATTCACAATAAGTCCAAAGAAATAAAGACCTCAACAAATCATTTAAGGCAATATACAGTAAGTGCTAAGTGCTATAATATATGTCTAGAAGGCTTTATAAATGTATATGGTCTATCCTTTAGAGCAGCCATCACCACATCAAATCAAATATGTAAAACTCTGAACTCACTATCTTTTCTCCCCATTTTTCTCCTCACAGACTAGTCAAGTGATTCTTTGTTCCAAAATTTTATTGTATTTAATATTCCCAATCCCTAAATAAGAACCACAAAAATACTTTGATGATTTAAATTCTTTTATCTCCTATGTAGACCTACAAATGCCTCTATTATCATTTTCTTTCTATACTGCATAGCATTTTTGACACCTGAATTGGATTATTTTTTAACCATCCACCTTTTCTATGAAGGAAAATTATTATTCTAAAATAAAATAAATGATAATGATGACCAGAAAAAAAAAACAGTGAATATATTTTTATTGAGCCTCCTATATCTAATCACATCATAAGAAAATATACAAATTAATAAGTAAATATCACAGAAATAAAATAACTCAAATTCTGTTTCTCTAATTTAAAAATCACTGTACTTTCTTCTTTGCTTATTTCAAACTTGTGGCTTTTCCCTGAAAAAATATCTAATACCATAGGGCTTGAAACACAAACTTTACCTAAAATGAGCACAAAGGACACCAAGTTCTCATGTACTGACTCTGGTGGACATGACCTGATGTAGCTGAGGCCACATGTAATGGGAACTGATTTTAGAACTTGGAGTTCTTTGTATTAACATCTCTACAGACACAATGCTCATTAAATGAGAGTAATTAAAATGTGTTAAGTTAAAGTTTGCATATATATACACATGCCTCAGTAACTATGACAGTTGTTAAGAATGTAGACCAAAAATAAGATTTTTTTTTTTCAGGAATAAGCATCTTACCACTGACATTAGAAGCAGACAAAATTCTATTCAGTTTTATTTTTTGTTTTCAAATTCTTTACAAACAATACACCTCCATAGAGCCTCTGACCAGGCCTGAATATTATTTGGCCCTTGGTTTGGCACTCCCTTATCTGCATTTTATCTACATAGAAACCAGGTGCTCATACTCTTATGTTAGAATTATTAAAATGGATTTTCCTCCAGTGTTTTCTGGTTGTTTTTTCCTTTCTCAGAGTCAGCCTGAATATTGCCCCAAGATTAATCTTCTAAAATAACTTCTATATCATGTCCCTATTCAGCATTAAAAAGTAATGATCAGATACATTGACTCCTTATTTTCTTCTACATTAAGCCTAAACAATTTTATTCTTCTATTAAAAACTAATAGCATCTGGTGACCTTCTACCTTTATTCTTTTCTAAGTAAATCCTTGTTTTGTCGACTCTTACTTCTCATTGTTCCTACCTAAGCCATGCTAAATCTCATATTCCGCTTCTCCTTCCCAGGACACAATTCTCAGTTCCGTGATAATCCCTTCCTTTCAGATGATCTTCATTCTTTTCTCCATTAAAATTTTTTGGCTATATTATTTCATTATAATCTATCTTTACCTTGGATCACTATAATCAACTCAAATTTCATTTCTATTATAAATTATATCTACTAAAAAAGTATATATATTGTAAGTACAGAGGGAGACATGAGGACTTATAAAAATATTTCTTAGAAATCTAATAATTTCTAAGCAAAGTTTAAAGATATCATGAAGGAATCATAGATAGATTTCTGTCTCAAAATACAGGATTTACTACACATCCAGAAGAATTTTCATAGTTTTTAAATTTGCCTTTGAAGCATAATTTAAACATCATATTATTTTTCAGAACGTTATCAGAGGATGTGAATAAGGTGAAAGGGAAAGATATATACCATATATACTATCAATATAAATGTAGTCCTTGTTTCTCAAAAATATCAGTGATAATTTACTGCAAATTCAATTTTTTGCTAATTGTCTATTATATTAACTTCCTTCTGACACAATGAAATCAGTAGCTAAGTTTCAGATCATTCTGTTTTAGGTAAATTTCCTAGGTAGATTACAGTTTTATGGATTTAAAAGTGCATTAGAGTTGAAATACGTATTTTTTCATTAAGAAAAAATAATTTTTTCTCAGGAGGTGATAATACTGCATGCTATATTTAACATCATCCCTTCCCATTTGTATAAAATTTCTGAATTCTTATGGCTTTAAAAGCATTACTTACATGCTTTTTGCATAACAGCAATGCAGCCATAGCTGCTTGCTGGATTTAGGGGGTTAGATGGTTCCTCTGGTGGTAATTTCATTAGGTCTGCAACCTATGTTTCAACCCACTGCTGCAGTTACGAGTGAAATTTAGAGTTGCCAGATTTTGATGTCATGCTATGTACCACCAGCTTCCCCAGGGTAATTGCCCCATTAATTTCTGGATCTAGACTAAATTTTCCTTTTATACAAATTGTAAAAGCAGGGGAAAAAAGGGAAGTTTTTAAGAAAAAAAAAAAAGAATCCTTCACAGCTGGTTTTGGTTTTGTCTTTTTTTTTTTAATGTTTTATTTATTTCTAGGAGAGAGAGAGAGAGAGACAGTGTGAGCAGGGGAGGGTCAGAGAGAGAGGGAGTCACAGACTGAAACAGGCTCCAGGCTCTGAGCTGGCAGTCAGCACAGAGCCCGACGCGGGGCTCGAACCCAGGAACCGCGAGATCATGACCTAAGCGAAAGTCAGACGCTTAACCGACTAAGCCACCCAGGCGCCCCTGTCTTTGTTTTTTTTAATAGAGAGAGAGAAACAGAAAGTGAGTACAAGCAGGAGGAGACAGGGAGAGGGAGAGAATCTTAAGCAGGCTCCACTCTCAGCACAGAGCCCCAAATAGGGCTCAATCTCAAGAATGACCACAAGATCATGACCTGAGCTAAAATCAAGACTCAGATGTTTAGTGACTGAGACCCCCACATACCCCTACAACTGGATTCTTATAGCTGGGTATTTTGCTAAAACAATAATAATGAACATCTAGATCTCTGATTGACAAAATCTTCCTTACAAGCATGAAGCTCTTGTTTAAAATTAAATAAAATTTTGTCTATTCTCTTTAGCCAAAATCACTTCTGAAATTATGTTACACACCTTCAAGGCAAGCAAAATCTCCCAATCAATGACACCAATTAGGGTAGCACATTTTCTAACAAACTTCACTATTCAGAAGATAGTTGCAACCAGGGAGTGAGACAGACCTCTAAACCATCAAAAAGGATATCATACAGGAGCCTGTGTGGCTTAGTTGGTTGGACATCTGACTCTTGATTTTGGCTGAGGTCATGATCTCATAGTTCATTCATGAGATCACGTCCCATGTCAGGCTCTGCACTTACAGCACTGATCCTGCCTGGGATTCTATCTCTGCACCTCCTCCACTTGCACACACTCTACTGTTCTCTCTCAAAATAAATAAATAATCTTAAAAAGAAAAAAAAAAAGGATACCATAAACTCATACCCTGAAGCTTAAAGTTTATGCACTCAAAACTAATTCCACCTGGGTAGATCAAGCTAATTCTCAACTATGCCAATTAAATAGGAGTTACTCTACCACTGACATAGTATGATAGTTCCCCAAATCTGAAAAAGCTGGTGTTTTTCCAGAATGCTTAAGATATTACCCGGAAAGCCAGTCTCATTAAAAAAAAAAAAAAAAGATTGTTGAAGAATAATTAACTGAAGTCCTACCAAATATTTACTCCGCAAGGTCGGCTATTAATCCTTCTTCTTTCTATTCAGAAATCAGTGAAGCAACAAAGAGGTATAAGCTGCTGATTAGAACAAGGACTTCGTGATTTTCTTATTCTTGGTGAAGTGATTGCAAGAGTAACACACCATTCTTAAAAACAAAAAGAGAATCACATACGTCTCAGAAGGAAAATTCCATAGTAAACATTTAGTTCAACTTCCTTATTCTTTATCTGAGAGAACTAAGGGCCAATAGGTTAGTTGATTTGCTCAAACTAGAACTTTTGTTTCCTCAATCCCTGTTCAGGGCTATTTTATCTTTACAAAGATTTTTAGCTTTTTGGTGGCTGGGGATCAATGGAAAATCACACCTGTGTATGAAACTATGGACATTTTCACTGGCATGCTCAGAGTTTTCTACAATCTCAGTATCTGAATTTGTTTTCTCTTCAACGCTAAAACTAGAAATTATTTTTTCTTAATTTCCATACTTACTTATTTTTAAGTGATGTGTTAAAGTATCATATACACATACACATATTAAAGAATTCTGTTAGCATATGAGTTCTACACTGCTGTTCTTCAACTCTTCCTTAGGTTATATGTTGCAGTGGCTCCTCTCATTAAAACCACTCAAGGAAACTTTACCTCTGCCATGAAGAAGGTGTCCATTCTTAGAAGTCCAATATTCATGGCAATGATGCTTAGTACTGGAGGCACCAGGATGTTGATGGCTGTATACAGACGTACGCATGATCTTCCTCTAGATGTACCGTATGTACCGTTTCCCAGCATAGATCCAAACATGAACAGGGGAGAGGCAAAGAGAAAGGGGGAGAGAGAATCCCAAGCAGGATCTGTGTTGTCAGTGCAGAGCCCCTGTGGGGGGTTTGATCCCACAAACTGTGAGATCATGACCTGAGCCTAAACCAAGAGCCAGATGCTTAATCAACTGTGCCACCCAGGAGCCCCTAAATTATTTTCTGAATCGCATCTTCCTTTGTTCTACAAACATACTTAGGCCCTTCTTAGCTATGCTGAATCAGAATTGTAGGAATGTAAATATGATAATTATAGTTTTATAAATTCCACAAGTGACTGTGATGAACAGCCCGATCTGAGAAGCGTTACTTTAGGGAGATCTGCCCTCCTACTTCCCCAACATTTTTGAATTAGTCTATGCAATGAGTGATGCCATCACTGAGATTCTGTAGTAAATATGATCCATGTGAGACAGAAGATAAGTTGGCTAACTTATCCACTGATTAGATAATTTGGATGCAGCCCTTTCTAACACCATAAATTAGAAGATAATCATCCTTCTCCATGCAGATGACATGGCTTCATTATGAAGAAGCCTTAAGCAATTGAACCTTTGACTAATTATTGTCAGAATAATAGCTTAGCAGCAGCTGAGCTAAAACATAGCCCTAGTGTTTGACAAATATTTTCTAAGTTTTCACTGGCTAATATTGCACACTCTTACCCAGAGGTCAAATTATTTGACTAAATCATTAGTCATTCTACAGGGACCAAAATAAGTTTCACTAGGCTCAAATTTTCCAGTTGTTAACCCTTCATTTTACATAGTTTATTACCTAATCAGAATCCCAGTATCACATTCATATTTTTACAATTGCAATGTGGACTTATCTGCTAAGATACTTTCAATATGGAAGTATACTTTATATATTAAAAATCACTAATTCTGTTTTTTTTTATTTTAAGTTTATATATTATCTTGAGAGAAAGCCAGAGAGAGTGAGTCGGGAGAAGGCCAGAAAGAGAGGGAGAGAGAGAATCCCAAGCAGTCTCCTCACTATCAGCATGGAGCCTAATGCAGGGCTCAAACTCACAAACTGTGAGATCATGACCAAAATAAGAGTCAGATGACTAACCGAATGAGCCACCCAGACCCCACACTAATTCTTCACTTTATACTTTATGATAGCATTGACAATATACTTTCTTTTTTATTTTCTGAGCACAAAATCACAACTTTGCCACCTAAATAAATTAGATAAGCAGAAAACTTACAATACAATGAATGGTTGAATATATTGCGTTTCAAAATAATTTGTAATGGCAGGAATCATACTCCATACTACATGTACTTAGTCACTATGGAATGATGATTAATAAATATATGCTTTTTGATCTACTCTTCTCATCTCTAAAAGGAAAAGTAACACATTTCTAAAATTATTGTGAGTATAAAATGGAATATTCTTACAAGTGGCTAGCAGAGAATGTTGGAAGGCTCCATATATGGTAGCTATTATTCACATTTGCTCATGCTTGAAAGAAAACTGCAACATGCACAGATCAATGCTTTTGTTCCCCCCTATTCTATGCACTCACTTTCTTAATACCTCCTTCCTTCTTCCGTATGGTATTATTCACTGCAACCACCTTCTAGAATCCACAATGACATATTGCTGCAGAAACCCGGCAATTGGAAATGAGAGTTCCTTTTTTTTTTCATTACTACTTTAATGTGCTAGTTCTATTTGACTTTGTTTATTGATGTTGACATTCTGGCCCACAGAGATGCCCCTTTTTCATGAATTTGACTTATAGAGTTCCAGTAGTTTTGTGCAGAAGTTTTTATCTCTAGGAAAATGTTCTGCTTTATTTTGTAGGAGTTCTAGTTCTGACATTTGGTGACATTTTCCCTTACTGTTGACAGTTTTTTTTTTCTTTTTAGATAGTGAACCAGACTGGTGAGGTGTTTCATTTGTTTTATCCAGTCAGTTTTATATCTCATAAAACCCCACAAAGTTCTCACCTCACAGTACATTCTTGTTTGGTTTTCATTGCCACTACTTTTTTGCTTTACCTTGTATTATTTTGTTGTTACTAGGATATAGGAAATTGACTCTTCTCCCTAGACATCAGGCAAGCACATTTTTGTTTTGTTTTTTTCCTTGTAAGAAATTGCCCTCCTTCCATAAGCATTATGATTTCTGAAATCATGTATTTTTGGAGCATTATAAAAGAGAATATCTTAATCCAACTAAAACTTAATTTTGTCATTATTTTGCACTAGGTTCTGTGTTTACTTGTATTGGGTGTTAGGCAATTCAAGTTTTTATAGAATCCTCTGTCTCTCAGCAAATTTTCTCTCTATCATTTGTAATAAATATAACTACCCAAAATTAGTGATAGAAAAATGTCATTTTCATAGCCCAAGAAATGTATTTTTCATGGTTAAAATGAACATAATTAAGGCAATGCTTTGTGGCTACTGGTGGGAATTACTGACAATAATTGGATGGCACTTAATCAGGACTGATGCTCTCTCTGCCTCACAGCTACTTCCACTACACCTGACAAAGCAGGAGTAACATTTCCTTGTACAGAGCCCCTCATAAAAAAAAAAAAAATCAGTGTGTAGCATTCTTGCAAAGCTTGGAAGTTTAAAGTACTTAGTTATTTCTTTATCAACTTGTCAATCATGCCTTATGCTGTCTCAAACTTTAAATTTTTGGTGCCTGCCACTGCTCAACACATAACCATCATGCTTACTTTACTATTGAACTTGTGCCTTGCTAGGTAAGAATCTGTGTGAAATACAGTAATAATCACATCCTGAAACCTACACCCTCCTCTCCCCCTCCCCACATGCACTTCACCATATTAAATTATTTTCTGGTACTTTTTCAATGCCAACCCTTTTTTTTCATATGGTTGACACAAATTTGATACATGTTAGAGTAAGAGTTTTCTGCCTGAGTATGGAAATAAATTATTCTTTCATGTAACATATGTATTTCAAAGATACAGAACAAGGAAAGATTCTAAACCTTTTTATAATGTAGCTGATTCTCCACAGAAAAATTCAAACATAAGATCAGAGCTATAATGAAGAGATGGCTTAATTAAAGCACTATATTCACAGCTCCCTATTTAAAGAATATCTCAAAGGAAAGGTTAGAGCATATTATAAAAGATGAGCAGTCATCACACCAATATTAACTAGCCACAGGCCTTCGTAAAGAGCAGGGAAACACTCTCAATTGCTCCCATGCAGGTTTCTGGACATTTTGGTTGAATTGGTCATGAATAGATAATCTTAAAAAGATTATCTTTGCCCGTCTTCTGTGGTTTTTAATTATTTTAATTTGCCAAGTCCTTTTTGTCTTAAATCAGTTCTGTCATAAATTGTAATCTATGTACTTAAGAAAATGAATGTTAAAAGCTATTTTAGGGACTGGACTATATTCTCCTATATACCACTCATACCCTTTAACATCATTATAGATATTCTTTTGATAAAATAAGTCCTAAGTGCACTAACCAATTCATCTCACGTGTCCTATAGAACTCCAACCTTGGTTGAAAGCAAGTGTCTTACTTGCACCTGTCCAAGACAACAGAGTCCTGTCAAGAGGTCATCACAATGCCAAGAGAAATGACACAACTATAAACTCCTGGTCACCCCCAAACAACTATAAACTCCTGGTTACCATTTCCTTTGTGAACTGACTCTCTAATTCTCATCAGTCACTATTTTAAACCTTCTTAACTTTCTTTGAAGCCCCTTAGGAGATTACCGCCATATACACTTAAAAAAGAGAGAGAAATCACCTGGTTAAAAAGCTCTGAACTTGCCACAGATAAATTAATAAATGTGTATTTACCTGGACCTCCTTCCCTAGCATTCTAATGTATGAATGATTTTGGTTTATCTGCAGCCAAGTACTTTGACCGTTTATCACATCCCATTCATTCTCTCAAGTATCTGGTTATACACTTCCTCTCACAGCCTCTGAATACACATTTGTCTTTTTATACAGGACTCTTTTTTTCAATATGGTTACATGCTTTACATGTTAATTATTTTCCACATAAACACAGACACTCCCTTGAATCTGTTCTTCTCCAGTTCACCCTCTATCTCTCATTTATTTTATGTTTTATTTTTTATGAACTTTTGTATATACTTTGTTTCTATTCATTATTTCAGATTTACTCCTCCATTCAATTTAATTTAACTTCTTCCTCCACTACTTCACCGAGACTGTTCCTGCTAAGGTCATCAAGACACTTCTCTGAGACATTCCTTCCTAGAATTTTCACAAGCATATCAAATAATTGGTCCAAAATTGTAGTTACAAATTTTCTCCCTATACCAATCCATCTATAGAGTTCTCTGACTGTGCCATCATATTCACAGTTTCTCAAGCCAGAAAACTAGATATTTTCTTGACCTTACATCTGATTATTAAAAGTAGTATGTAATGAATCCTCCTAGTGTGAGGCTAACCAGAAGTGCTCAGTAAATGTTAAGTATTAAAAATAATACTAGCAGAAACTATCACATTTGGGATCCCTTAGCTATTAATTCAATTTGTGTTTTGCATGTGTATTCTCCTCAAGGTTTCAAGTTCATTGGGGGAAAGCTTTTTTATACCTACTTCCGAGTTGCCAGCTCTTAACACTATACTTTCTCTGTCTTAATTTTAATATTAAATTACATGTTAATATGTTAATATTAAGTTGTATATTCACTTTAATAGATATGAAGCAAATGGCAGATGAATGAAAGAAATAAATATAAAATATNTTCATGGGTTCGAGCCCCATGTCCGGCTCTGTGCTGACAGCTCAGACCGTGGAGCCTGCTTTGGATTTTGTGCCTCCTTCTCTCTCTCCGCCCCCCACCCCCACTCATGGTCTGTCTCTCTCTCTCTCAGAAATAAACAAACATTAACAAAAGTTAAAAACAAAAACAAAAAAATAAACTGTTAAAATACAATACATAATTTACAAATATACATATCAGTAGATTTTTCTATTTATATAAAGTTAAAATAACTGTGATATAAAAATAATACTAAAGTGGAGAGAAAATCATGAATTATTAAATATTATAAAATAAATATGTTATTTCAAAAGATCTTTGAGAGAATAGCCTGGCTATATATACTTACATATGTTACAATCTGGTGTATACCCCCGATACCTTTAACCCTGGCCCACCACTGGGATTCAGACATTTCTTCACATAATTGGCAGATATTTAGACTCTCCACACCTATGTTAATGCTGGAAATACACTGAGGGTTTTGGCAAAAGCAGAAAAGAGTGTATCTATCTGCACTGGAGCAAAATTAATGGGGAATTTGACAAACCACTGATATCCAAGACCAGCTCATGCTGATAATGGGGAAAATCAGAAAGAGTTGCCTTCCAGAGAAGACCAGGAAGAGCCTCTGAAACTAGCGAAGACCTGACCCTGTTCTGGTGCCAACTAACAATGTGTGAGACAATGTGTGGCGAGGCCACTCACCTGACTTTTGCACCAAGGACAGATAGTTTTGGAGAAATTTAGAATAAAAATTCTAAATTTGTGTTTAGACAAAACAGAAGTTATGTCCATAAAAAGTTGAATGGAAAGTAAAATAGCATTGCCAAATGGATACAGTCAATGCCTGTGACCACTATTGGTACTAGTAAAAATTCTAGTAGTAAATAATATAAATTTGAGCAGGAGAAGAAGCCATACTATATAGATACATATCTAAACCATACTATATAGCTATAGATACAGATATTTGAAGTACATAAAAAGATAATTCCTCTAAACTGATTGCTGAACACATGGGAAACAATCCCAAAGATGTCTTAAGATATCTGGAAAAAGAAATAACCAAGAACACTTGGGATTATAATAACAGCAGGTGAGAAAAATCAATAAAACTGTGGTTATTGGATGAAGGTGGGATAAGGAAATTGGATGAAGGTAGTCAAATATACACACTTTCAGTTTAAGACAGCTAAGTATGAGGGATGTACTACACAACATGATGACTATAGCTCACCCTGCTGAATATATTTTTGGAAGTTGTCAAGAGAGTAAATCCTAAGAATTCTCATCACGGGAACAAAAATTTTTCTTTGTGTGGGTCTATATGAGATGATGGATGTTAACTAAACTTATTGTGATAATAGGTTCATAAAATATATTAGTCTTGTCATTATGCTGCACATTTTAAACATATAGTGTAGTAGGCAATTGAAAATTTCATAGTATTTGAATATTGATGTCTATTAAAGAGTAATAGGTATTCTTGCATGAAAAGAGAGACTGAAATTAAAACCTGGCATATCTATTATTACTGCATCAATAAGACACCTAGAAATCAGTGCGATATGGATGATGAGGACTTTAAGTACTCATAAGAATATAAACCTTGTATCCTTAGATGATTCACTAAATTAAACAAGTAGAACTTCAAGGTTTATCTGTATCTTATAATAAGACACAGAAAGTTCTCAACACAATTCGAATATTCAGAGCCTCCAATTTGTCTCTAATAGTGAGTTCTCTGATTCATTCTGTGTAGAGAATGAGAAATATAGCTTTCATTGTCTATAACAAGAAATGGCACCATATCCCCTAAGAACTAGAAATGTTTCCTAAAGTAAATTCCTAAAAGAGGCTATTTAACAGCCTGAATCATACAAAATTAGAAATTAAAAAATTGGCGTCTGAAAATGCTGTGTATTAAACAAAAATACTGAATGCATTGGTGTTTCTAATAACTTCTTGATTCTTTTTTCCCCACTAATTTTTTAAAAACAGAAGAAGAAAATGAAAGAGAGCTGCATAAAAATTAGCTGCGTTTTGTTAAAGCAATTGTCAATTAGAAAGTGGGATTTCATTTTCAAGATCATCATCCTTGATTTTGCTTTCTTGAAAATGCTTCTTAATGAAGCTTTATGGTGACCATTTTATGCTGATTAAATACTATAATCCTCTTATTTGTGCAGATTTGTGCAGGTCCCTTGTGCTTCTCATTTTTATTAAACAACGGGTCTAATGAAGCTCATGCAGTGTTTCTGGATAATTATTACTTACACTCTGAAGTGAATTTCAGTTCCAATCCATTTACATTTATGTGCTGAAGCTAAATGATTAATGCGAATTTTTACATATTTTTAGATTTAATTTTTCAGAGTAATGAAACTATAAATTTCAAGCTCTTAGAATCTTATCTCTTATTTAATTCAGTATGTAATTGAGAACAAGCTTTTAATATATGGGAGGACTTTCCAGATTTAAATTGATTAGTGGATAAGCCACACTAATATATTTAAGGCAAGAGATGTGAATGGTGTTTAAAGCATAAAAACAAATTTGAAAAAAAAGTAAAATTTGAAAATTCTTAACGTTAATTTATTTCCCCAAAATAATCTTACAATATTTACCTTTGCAGTATGTTTACATAGCTATTTCAATCTATGCAATACTTCTTAGAAAAATGGATTTATTCAATGCCTATCAATTATCTTACAAATGTGATTATTCTATACTTTTCACTCAGTCAGGTATAGAGAAATGTAGTATTTTTTAAAATTTTTTTAATTTTTAATGTTTATTTATTTTTGAGAGAGAAAGAGGGACAGAGCTTGAGCAGGGGAGGGGCAGAGAGAGAGGGAGACACAGAATCCAAAGTAGGCTCTAGGCTCTGAACTGTCAGAACAGAGCCTGACACCAGGCTCAAACTCAAGAACCATGAAATCATGACTTGAGCTGAAGTCAGAAGCCTAACCGACTGATCCACTCAGGTGTCCCTCTTTTGCCCCTTTTTAAATCAGGCTATTTATCTTCTTATTGTTGAGTTTTATTATGGGTTTTTGTTTTTGGTTTTGTTTTATATTTTGGATACCAGTCCTTTAACAGATGTGTCATTAGCAAACATTTTCATCTAGTCTGTAACTTATCTCCTCATTCTCTTGAGCTCTTTCATTTGTGAAAATTATGATTTCTATATGATACCTAAAACATGCCATTTATTCTTTATCTGGAATTTTAAATATAAGATTACCTTGGTAGTAATATAGCTCCTATTTCTAAAATTGTATATGGAAACAAATGCATATTTCAGGATTTGTTGTATCAATTTTTACTTTATATTTTCAATAATTAAAACTTACAGAAAGACTATAATGAGATTAATACAAACAACACCTATATACCCTTTGCCAAGGTCAACCTAATATTAAATTTCCATTATCATTTGCACACATGCACTGTCTCTTTACAAACACACACACACACACACATATACATGCACAATTTTTCCTCAAATATTGCAGAGTAAGTCATGTACAGCATGGCATTTTAAGTCACTTACAGTATGGCATAATTCAGCAAATATTTCCTAAGACTAAGGATATTCTTTTACATAACCAAAATATAGTTATCAGCTTCAGTATATTTAACATCAATAATGACTTATCTAATTACTCCCTATATTTTAATTTTGTCAGTTTACAGAACAATGTCAAATTCCTTTTTCTCCAGTATAGGATCCAGTCTAGGATCAGTTGCTGCCTCTAAGTCAGAAAAGTAGCATTTTAAGCATATTTCCTAAAACATACCTATATTACTACTTTTGGGTCCCTTCACTTCAGTTTTGCTTTATTTTATTTTAATTGTAGCTTTTATATTGAGAAATTTTAGATTCACATGCAGTTATAAGGAATAATATGGAGAGGTCCTTTTACCCACTTCAATTTCCCCAATGATAACATCTTACAAAAACACAGTCCAATAAAATATTGAGTACATTGACATTGTAAGTAATCAAAAATTAAATATAATGTGATTATATTTATATAACATTCCCAAAATGACAAAATTATAGAAATGAAGAACAGATTAATGATATTAGGGACTAGGGACAGGAGGATGGTCACGTGGGAGGTGAGTGTTGCTACAAAAGGGCTAAAGTAGGCATCCTCATGGTGATGGAATAAAACAGGTATTTTTGAAAGATCAATAAGTTCCTCCAAAGAAAATGTCAGTAGATCTTTATTCTTAAAGTTCACAGTCTTCATGAAGTTTCTCTAAGGGCAGAAGTCATTTTGTACACAAAATTGGGTTGCTCAGATTTGTCTAAGTGTTTCTAAGTCTTCTAGTTATTTAAAACAAATTACCTGTATTGGGTTAAATGCATATGACTTTAAGGTTGCCACCTGCCTGCTATGGTATTAAAAAATATAAAAATGTATAATAACTTTTTACACTTAAAAAAGTAAATCAAAGCTGTCTGTCCTTCCGAGGAGGTAGTAAACTCCCGGAGAGAGCTTCTTCTACATGGCAGTTAATACTGATAATTTATATTCCCCCTGACACACTCAATTAAGTCTTTATTTACAAACTTCATAATGTTACTATGGCAGATTAAGGATGATCTAACTGCCTATGAATATACCTCATGAGTACATTGAGAATTATGGACATTTCTTTTTATTTTTTTCCAAAAGTATGCTTTAACCAAAATTCTGTTCTTGGCTTTGGGGGAATCCAGTTCTATGGCCACTTCATAGAGTGGATGATAGGAAAAATTCACAAAAAAACAATGACCATAATTGGAGAGTCACAAAAACGTATGTAGTATTTTTGCCTGTAGATGTAATATATTAAATGAAATGCCAAGATGTGTAAATGTGTGTAATTAGGTGGATAAAATTTTACCAGATTTTATCCTGGAAGAACTACCATAATAAACTGCCTATATTGGAGACTGATGTCACAAACCGCATGCTAAAACACAGAATGCTCCTCCCCAAACTTGCAAGCACTGAGAGAGGCTCCCTACTTTCCATCATTATAAGACAAGAGACATAATTCTTTAGTTTCTGAAAATGTAGTGGAGAATGAAGCAAAGGAGAAAGGGATAGAAAGGAAAAAACAAAGTTTGCTAAATGGCGCTAGATGGGAAATTAGCTATCTCCACACCTCACCCTCACAATCCCTCAGAGTAGCTTTTCTGTAAAATAAACTTAGCAAAAGTGATGGGATATCCTTGGATAATTAAGTTACAAATTTCTGTGAGTTTCCTCTTGCTTGGAGTCTCCAGACTTCTTACTTGCTCCCTGCCATGTTGTGATGTGCTTTATAGAGAGGCTTACATAGTAACGAGCTACTAAGGAAGCCCTTCAGACAACATCTGAGAAACCGAGGTTTCAGTACAACAGCTTTTAAGGGATGAATCTTGACAACAAAAGACAGGTGACCTCATGAGCACATCCTTCACAGTCAAACACCAATGCCAAGAGGATACTAGCCTCTGTCTACACTTTAATGGCATCTCTATGAGGTATTTTGAGATGGAAAACCCAGCTAAGCCATACCTGGAAGCCTGACTCATAGAAAATGTGAGATAATATGTGTATTGTTTTAAGTTGATAAATTTTGGGACAAGTTGTTACACAGTATCAGATAACTAATTATGTGTGTATGTATAATCATAATTATAATTTGCAGTTATAGATAGATATACATGTAGTTATACATAGATACATAATGATATAAATATATTTAGTTAGACATTATATATTTACATGTATAACTACATAAATATATGCCTATGTTTGTAGTAATAGTTAATAACTTAAAGCTTGTAAGGTTTTGACTTTGAAAAATGTAGTTCTTATGAAATTAAACAAGATAAAATATTTATTTTAAAATAATATATTCTCAACAATTATGCATACTTCTCAAAGATTCTTGCTCTTATTAAATTAAGAAATTTATTTTTTTGAAATTAGTATGTAATAAATAACCCAAATATATGAATTACCTATTTAGTAACTCATACTGACACAGTATAAGAAACATTTTTATGATATTTTCTCCAAAAAAACGCTTTATGTTCATAAGAAGTAGAAGTTACATATGTGCAAGTAATCTTAAGAAACTCAATGCAATTAGGGACACCTGGGTGGCTCAGTTGGTTAAGCATCTGACTCTTGATATCACCTCAGGTCATGATCTCATGGTTATGTGACATCTAGCCCTGGATTGGACTCTAGGCTGAGAGCATGGAGCGTACTTGGGATTCTCTCTCTCTCTCTCTCTCTCTCTAGCCTCTGTCTCTCTTTCTCTCTTAAAATAATTAAACATTAAAAAAAAACCCTCTAAATGCATTTATTGTGTTTTTGCTTTAAATAAGCTGATATTAAAAATGAATACCAATAATTAAACTAGTGGCCTTTCTTTTAATTTTATGACTGAATTAAGTTATATCTAAAATGTACTTATGATTTAAATTTAAGACATTTAGAATGAAAGCACACCAATTAAATCTGGCATCAACAATGCCACTGATGTGTATTATAATTGACTCTTTTCATAAAAATGTGTTCTAACAATGTGTATTTAAAGATTTATATTTTATTTGACAAGTACAATGCTGCTAATGAAATGAAACCTGACAATTCTAAAAAAAAAAAAAAAAGTGAAACTGCAGTCATTAGTAACTGTAGAAATGCAATTAAAATCACAATGAGTTACCATTACACACCCATTAGAATGCCTAAAATTAAGACAACTGACCATACCAAATGTTAGTGAAGACGTGGAGCAACGAACTCTTGTACTCTGCTAGTTTAAATGCTTTGGAATGTATGTAGTACATAGAGGATATCAGTAAATCCCCAAATTGGCCTCAACAACTGGAAAAATAAGAATGTATTAATTGAGGTAGGGTATGATGAGAGTAAAAAAAAATGTTGGGACAGAATAATGAGGGATTCTATTTTACACATGTTAAATTGAGATATTAGACATATGAAAATGCCAAGTAAGCAGTTGGATATTTGAATTTTAATTCCAGATAGAGATGTTTGGACAGATAAAATTTGATGGTATCACCTTACTGATGTTGTTTACACCTATAAAATTTCATTAGGCCACTAACAGAGTGAGGGTATTCAGGGAATATAAGTAGATTAAGAAATAGCCTATGTATGATCCAATATTAAACGGTCATAAATAAAAGGAAAACAAGCTAGGAAACAGAAACATCCAGGGAGGTAAAAGGAAAACAGGGAAGTTGCTCTATAAAACAGATAAGGAAATGTTTCAGGAAAGAGGCAATAACCAAGCTATTGGATTGTTTCACATGTGCTGATGGTCTACTAGGATGTGCCCTCTTTTAACACGACACATATTGATACAAAAGAAATCAATACATAAGCAATGCTAGAAAAGCATTTGCAGATTATACCATCTTGATATCTCATATGTTTTGGAGTTACATATATTTTTATCCACAATGTTTTTACTAAAAATCTTGTTTTACTGCTTCTAAAACACATCAGAAAATATTAACTAAAAAAAGATCTATAATTTTGTTGGCTACTTCCAGTTTCATAGACCTGAACACACATCTTTGGCCCTGCATATTCTGAGTCAATATTTTCAGGCCAATTGATTATTAGTAAAGGAGTATATTTTTTATAATATATAAAATCATATATATTGCAGATCATAAATATATTTATACATAGTTCCATAGACAAACACAAAGATATACATATTACACAGATGATAAAAGGTAGAGGAGAGCTAGAGAGGAAGGGAATAGATAAAAGAAGAAGGGAGAGAAAAATGAAGAAATATAAGTAGTAGAGAAAGTGTGAAAACAAGCAAAAGAACAAGTAGAATACAAGAGAGAATGTATTTTATACATTAAAAGATGAATTGAGAAAATTACAAAGCTACATTCTTAGCTCTGAGCAAATGTTTTCATAAAACAGTCAGTGACAATATACCTTATGTCTTTTTAGGCTAATGAGTCTTTAATCTTCACTTTTACACCATATTGATTTGACAAATTTAATTTGTCAACCTGGTGAAAGAATCAACTTTATATTCAGTTACATTACAGATTTTAGCCAAATTGGATGTTAAATACAAGTTCTCAATTCCTTTTGAAGAAAGTATCAGTGATGAATAAAGCAGAGAAATAGCTCTAGTCCCTTCTGGTCTTATTTTTTTGTTTGTTTTGTTTATATTCATTATTCCTCCTACTTTAAACTTCAAAGAGTGTTCTGCATTTAAGGATTCAGGTTCTTTCCTGGTTTGTAGAAATCTACATCATAAAGATGTTTGAATTTATCTAATTGGAGTCTTCCTAGGGACTGCAATTTAAAGCTAGTAGTTCAGCAGTTCATAGGTGATTACTGCTTAAATACCTAAAGGGTTCACAATGGAAAGGGTATCTCTTTGGTGTACTGGATAAAAACTAGCTGGAATGCTGTGCTTGCTGTTAATTGTACCTGAAGAATGGTTTGTGCACTCATCCTTCATTGTACTACTTCATAAATTTTATTCAAATGTCTGAACAGGAGAAAAATAAGAAAATCCCACAACAGACATGGAATGAGATTGAATGGGGCTTTCTCAGCAAAAAGCAAGTCCCCTAACCTTAGATGTTCGAGTGCATTTCTAAGCTAGGATCTTTTCTTTTTTTCTTTTCTTTTCCAAGACCATAAGAAACTGACCTAAAGAAGGGCTCTGCTAGGAGTGACTTTCAGGGCTGAGCATCCCTTTGCAATGGTCCATCTTTCCAAACAAAAGGCTGAAACCATGGTGACACAGTGGAACTGGGCAAGATTTTACCTTTCTTTGCTGCATCTCTTTGATTTATATTCATGTCTACTAAGGGTAGCTATTACATTAGCATACACAGAGTAAAATCTATAATACATTGCCTTGTGGTAATTTTATGCCATTTGACTTCCTGAAAAAGATGTGGTATGGACAAGATTACTGATTTTTATCAGTCTTTGCATCATCTGATTACACATGTTTGAAAACCATGTAATAAGTGACATGTAGATTAATAATATTCAAATTCAGAGCATATAAAAATCCTTATTATGCAGAGGAAAGAACAAAAATGGGGAGAAAAAAAAGACGGGTTTTAATTTTGCTTCTGTTATAATTGAACTTAAACAAATAGAAACTTGACTCTGTGATCTGCAAAATTAAAGTCACTCAGCTCTTCCAGCTATGTCTTCAATAATGCATGTTTCAGTTACCTTTATTTTTCTCATTATAAAATAATGTGCATTTGCTGCAAAAAAAATATAAACTATATATAAGTATAAAACCTCAAAAATGATTTTAAAAATCTGTCTTTTTTCTAAGCATGTTTATGTACTTCTTTCTTTATCAAAAACAGGTCTCAGTATACTGTTTTTACACCTTTTTTTCACTCAAAATATAAGTTATACATATTAGTATGTTCATTTGTAATGACTGGAGAGTATTCGCTGTAGCACCAATTTAATAGATCTTATTCACTGTTAAGCACTGAAATGGTTTACACATTTTTAATGTTTATTTTTGAGAGACATACAGATAGAACGTAAGTGGAGGAGGGGCAGAGAGACAGAGGCACAGAATCTGAATCAGGTTCCAGGCTCTGAGCTGTCAGCACAGAGCCCAACGTGGGACCTCAACCCACAAACTGCGAGAAAATGACCTGAGCTGAAGTCGGTCGCTCAATCAATTGAGCCTCCCAGGCAGCCTGAAATGGTTTATATTTTTAATGATTATAAAAAATTTCAACTAACATCATTATATGGAAAACTTTATAAAAATCTTATTTAACTTAATAAAAGTGGAATTCAAATTAAACTGATTATGTAATTTTTATTGAGTTTTTAAACATGTTTTTAGAGTTTTCCCAACAAGAACTATAATACTTACTTTGTATTCTCCATTTAAGTAGTAAAGTCCGGAAGTCACAGTTGCTTTAATAAATGATTTCTTCCCTTCCTTCTATAACATTAGGTTAATGCAGTTTTTATAGTCTTACAGGAAATGAAATGTTCACTTTCACATATTCTTTAAAGAATCTGTATTTAATACATTTTTATTAAGCTAGGCTAACTGTAAAAAATCTAAAGTTCTTGTCATGTCTTTGGTGCCAAGTTATAATGAAACTCCAGAATCATCTGGAAAACTTTTAGCCTTCATAGACATGTGTTTACTTGTAAAACTGGAAATTCACAGAAGATAAAATTTTGGGAGATAAATATCTCAGATGCTGTTCTAATGCTAGCATTGAAGAAGATAAAAAGAAAGATAACAAGATACTGTAACATAAAAAGGGATTTCATCTATACAGAGACTCTCTTTAGCCATCTTCCTATCCTAATACGGCATCATTTTAATTTCTCATGAAAATGTCAAAAAGTCACACCAGCCTCTTTCTTTTCTATATTACCTCAAACACTGTGTTATTAATGTCCTTGAAATGATTTAAAAATATTTCTCAAATTATTTTCCATAAGGCTCTAAAATTATATATTCTAATCAGCAGAGTAAAGGAGTGGCCATCCTCTAAAGCTTTTGTCAACATTGTTACAATCCTGTTATATTTTTAAAAACTAGTCAAATTAAGAGCTCCCTGATATAGTTACACCTTTAAGAATCTAATCGCCCCAAAGTGCTGCATTACATAAATAAATGCAAACTTCTTAAACATGGCACAAACATTTCTATAGGGTTTAATCTGTAGCCAAATATTTTCTTTGTCTCACTGAAATTTTATTACTAATATACATCAAGTAGGGCCAATAAACCCAGATACTATCCCGGTATTGAATTTCATTCTTGTGTATTACTATGCAGGAAACTTTCCATTAAGATATGAAATAGAGGCCAAAGTGCCCAACCGTGAACATACTAACAGCATGCAGTAAATGTCAGTAATGCAAATATATGTTAGGGTAAATAGAATACACATCCCCGACCTTATTATTATTGCAGGTATTAATTTGCTTATAAGTATCTCTAAGTAGGAGTTAACACAGCCTAAAGGAGAACTTTTAGAGTAACAACTGAAAAAGTGAGAAAAGTAGCCTGCTTTATTTGACAAAAGAGTTATTAATCATTTCTGAAAATCTGTAACTATAGCAATATGATACAAACATATGAAAGGACCTACTCATGAATATACATAAAGCTATGCTACAAATTTTAAGAAAAATTCAACTCCCCCACAAAAAGACTGAAGATCAACTTGAGGAATTTCACAAATAAAAAAAATATATATGACCAAAAGAAATACAAGGAAAAGTATAATCTATATAAAAATTTTAAGAAATAAAATAACAGAATTTTTTTTCCTAAAAATGTCCTCCAAAGTATATAGAAAAAATGGATCCAGACCATTACTGTGGCAATTTAAATTGCTACCACAATTCTTGTATCAAAACTATTGGTCAAAAAATTTGGTCAAAGATATTATATTCAGGAATATAAAGTAATGATTATAAAATATCCACTAAAAGATCTGTGTTTGCTGTAGTATCACTTCTACAATCATAAAATAAACCAAAATAGGTGATATTACTGGATACATATGTGTCCATTTACTGAATGAAACTAAATATAAAAATTGAAATGTTAATATAGATTTTCATTAAAATATTAATATGGAATTATAAATGAACAAATCTCTGGTCAAGTGAAAACTAGATAACAAACCAATATGTGATACATTTCAAACATAAAATATTTAGGCAAATTTATAATTTTATAGAGGCAATACTAGAAGAACATATCCCAAAACATTAGGCATAAACACCACTGCATAAAGGAGGTGGGTTTTTTTTTATACTTTTCTATACTGTCAAAACATTGAAGAATAAGCATGACTTTTTATTATAGACTTTATTATTATTGTTAAAACATATAGGAAAATATGTTTTAAACAATAGCAGCAAGAATAAAATACATTTGTAAGCCATTAAACATTTTGTTTTTACAATTAGAATTTACTTTGACAAACATAAGTAAGAAATGCTAAAATCATGAGGACACTAAAAATATATCTCGTTACAGACTCTCAGAATTGTTACTTTTTTTCACTCAGAGAAAATTTTGTGAACAGAGGCATTCTTCAAAAGAACTATTCACTAAGAAAATAATTCACAGATCATGAAATAGCATACCTGGAATTGCCTGTCATCAGCCTGATTGTCAATTTTAGATCATTAACCTCTGTTTCAGTGAATCTACAATGCTTTCTTACATTTAGTTATCTGAAATCCTTTCTTGATTCTCATATCATAACTGCTCCTTTCCAATAGAATTTTCATTTACTTGCAATTTTTCAACCAATTTGGTCTTCTTAATAATGATATAATGATTGACCAGTTGCTTTTAAATGTGGTTCTTTAAAGTGGGATATAAAAAATTAGGGTAAAAATTTTGGGACAAAAATCAGTCTCTAAATTGAGATTTGTTTTTTAATTTTTTAAAATGTTTTTATTTATTTCTGAGAGAGAAAGAGAGACAGTATGAGCAGGTGAACGTCAGAGAGAGAGGGAGATACAGAATCTGAAACAAGTTCCAGGCTCTGAGCTAGCTGTCAGCACAGAGCCCAATGCGGGGCTCAAACCCATGAACTGTGAGATTATGACCTGAGCCCAAGTCAGATGCTTAACTGACTGAGCTACCCAGACACCACTCTAAGTTGAGATTTAGAGTATGTTTTCTTTCTTCTATGAATATAAAGTAAATTTTCTTTAACAGTTTCTGGTACAAAAAGTATATAGGAATTCTTCAAGTGTTTTCTTTTAGTTTGATACTTTTATACTTTTTTTCTTAATTAAATTAACTGGATTACTAAAAATGAATGGATATGTACCTTTGAAATTGAAGGCAGTCTTAAAATAATTCTATCAGCTAAATGAAACTAACAGAACAACTCAGCTAATGATTTTCAATATTTTATATATAAAAATCACATAAAAATCTCATAAAAATTCAGATACTCAATCTCCACCTCAGAAGTACTGAACCAATAACCCTGGGATTAGTAATCAGACTTTTTTCCTAGCTCCCACGTCTTACTGGTGTCAGGGAAAAATAATGTCCTGTTCCCTCAAGATCCATCTAGCCAGACTAATAATCAAATTGATATGAGACAGATTAACAGGAGAAAGTCAATTTAATAGCACACATATTGGGAATCCACACAGACATAGAAATTCCAAAGACAGGTAAAACGTGGTAGATATGTGGGTGGGGGGGCACGGAGAGGGGCACTTGTGGGGATGAGCACTGGGTGTTATATGGAAACCAACTTGACAATAAACTATTTGTAAAAA
Organism: Crocuta crocuta; assembly: GCF_008692635.1. Classification (NCBI taxonomy): domain Eukaryota; kingdom Metazoa; phylum Chordata; class Mammalia; order Carnivora; family Hyaenidae; genus Crocuta; species Crocuta crocuta. The sequence continues at coordinate 212,060 of NW_027532175.1, read as the reverse complement.
AAAAAAAAAAAAAGACATGTCATTCTGAGCTAAGGAGAAGGGGTAGCTGTCTGGGACTTCCAAGGGAAGAAATGTAATTCACAAAGAGATGAAAAGGAAGAATATGTTTGGTAAACAAATATGTGCTGGGTTCCTCATGAAGGATGGGACATAGAGGATTTGGATCAAACAAGCCTTGCTAGGTTCTTTCCTGTCCACCATACCTAGTTCAGGGTATAACGGAGTTATCTATGGTGATAGCTCTCTTCCTGGAGCAGGTCCTCTGTCTATATTCCTTTTTGTCAATTGTTAGGGAAGTAAAAGAGCTTCTCCTGGATTTGCTGGGTTTTGATGGCTTTTTAACTCAAAATACTCTTCATGCCAAAAGGGCCCATCTTACAGTTGCCTACCCTTTGCCCCTATCCTGATGAAGTTAGAACTTTATATTGAGAAAAGTTGACTTAGGAAATTACTGATATTAACTTTACATTTTATGGAGTATTGGAAATAAACATTGTATGTAAGTGAAAGTGAATATACTGCTCATGGCAGCCTTTGACATTTATTGAACAAGCTATCAAATAAAGTTTTACTTTATTGATAATCGTAATTGTCTGCCTGGCACCAAAACCACAAATATCATAAATTTATTAGTAACCCTGTTAGTTTTCTCAATGTGTCCAAGTATCTAATGAAATTGGTTGATCGAGATAAAATGTTGATTGTCATATGCATTTTTTCATCTATTTGGTTACCACATAATTTCTGGATAAATGAAATGGCATCCCATGAGAAAAAAACACAATAAAAAAACTTTTCAATAAACCTTATTAATGGACACATGCATTTTATAAAACATTTATTTATAAGTGATCTCTTGGCTACTCTCACAATTCACAGGATGCAAGGTAAATTAAAATAAGAAAGTGTTCCTCCTGGTTTTATTCAGCTATTTCCAAATTAGAATGGAAAGAAATACAGGACTAAGAATGAAGGTTCCAAAGAGTCACCATAACTTCACGAACAATATCTATGTCATTTCACTGTATTTGCTTTTCACTAATCCATTCCTTTGAAAGGAGAAGCCTTTCATTCCAAGTAAGAACAACAAAGGATGGTACTGTGAATTCAATTGTTCTTTGCTGCCCTTCATTCCTCTGTCTCTCTAACCTTACTCCTCATTTTTATTTCTTTTTCATAGATTTTTTTCTTATTGAGAAAAAAATACAATTTAAGAAGACAAGCCAGAATTAATAGACTCTGTGATAATAACACCAACTAGACAGTAATGTAAAGAGACCTCAGTTCCGAACATCATTTAATCAAGGATAAGACTTCCCTGTACACCTTTGACCTCATTCTGCCTACCATCTACTCTTGTCAGACAACATTCTTAGATCTGGCAAAGAGAATAAAACATTAAAAAGAGCAGTCAGTCTCTGTTCTAGGATCAACTATTCTATAATGCTGCTTTTCTTATGCCCAGACTTCAGACCTTGCCAAACTCCCTGGACTGTCTGTCTCTCACTGCACTTGTGTCTCCTGTCAGATTGCTTTCATTTAACAGGACACCTGGTCAGCATTGCACTTTTCCAGAAATATGCAGAGAAAGGGAAGCATTTGCTCCTTGTTGAAACCATGAGAATGAAATTAGACATTTTGTAAAATACCCAGAAATGTATTTAAAATGATATCATGAGAAAATACGAAGCTCTTTTAATAAATAAAATACATCTATGAACAATTAGAAGTAGATTGTACAAAGTCCCAGTGATATAGGGAAGCTGAAGAGACTCCATTTTAGAAAAGTCCTGTCTCTGCTCTTTTCCCGCTAGTCTCCATGTACTCATGATCCAGAGTTTGCCTCTGAATAAGCCAAAACTATGTTCCACTTTAAGGGGGAAGTGAGGAGGTTAATCATTCTCTGAGTTTTGTCTTAAGTCCCAAACACCTGATAACACCTAAGAAGGGCCAGATCCCAAAAATGACATTAGCTTCACACAACCTCCATGCTGCCATGGAGACCTCTACCTTCAGTAATTTATGGAACAACATCTATTGTTCACCTGACACTCACCTTTGATTGGAACCTAACAGGGATTCCTAAGAAACAATACCCTAGACCCTTTTCCAATATAAACCCTTAGCCCCAAGCAACAATGGGACTTATTCTTTTCTCCTTTCTGAGTCTCCAAGACACTCTGTCTGCTATTCTCTGTCACTCATGCTATTTTAATAAACTTTGTTTTCACTTTCTCTGGCTTGAGTTTGATTCCCACCTGCGTAAAGCCAAGGACTCTCTTAGCTCGTCTTGTGGGACTCTCCCCTGGGTTCTTGAACCCAGCTTGCCTGCATGACAAACATAATCTTTCTCTCTTATTCTACAGGAAAGATGGGATGTACAAGAAATAAAACAAAGACAAAAACAAAAACAAAACATCCTTGAGATAGGCACTAGAGGAAGTTTTCTATGTATAAATTCTCCTCCTCAATCTACAGGCAATTTCTCTTTTCAGGTCAAAAATAATACTCATTACTTTGAAGTAATTCAAGTACAGATTGAAAGTACTTCCGTTATGTCTAATGTTCACTGTGATTGACCTGTCCAACTCACTGGTTTCTAAACAGCTTACATAGACAAGGGAATAAATGCTAGGAGAAAATTTATACCAAGTCACCTACTTAATCCAGGGGTCAAGCATAAATCTTCTACTTATATTTGCTTGTTTTTCTAAAAATCAATTTTAGATCCCATTTAAATATGAACTCCTCTGTTAACATTTTTGAAAATCTTTAAGTTATTGAAAAATCTTAATCAGACTATTTACACCTACATAGACTATTTTTAACTAGAAAATTAAATATTGCTTGCCTTCAAATTATAGAAGACATTTTAAAGTTGAATGCAAAGTTACATATTGACTTCCCTGGTTTTCACCTAAGATATCCATAACATAAAATATGAGCCTTCTTTTGCAGTCATCAGGGAAAAAGTAAAGTTAGTAAAATATCTTTTCTCTGTATTTAAAACGCTGAAGCTTGGGAAGCCTGGGTGGCTCAGTTGGTTATGCAGCCAACTTTGGCTCAGGTCATGATATCACAGTGGATGAGTTTGAACCACGCATCAAGCTCTGTGCTGACAGCTCAGAGCCTGGAACCTGTTTTGGATTCTGTGTCTCCCTCTCTCTCCTCCCTTCCCCCATCCCCTAAAAATGAAAAGAACATTTTAAAAATGTTTAAATAAAATAAAATGGTAAAGCTATTTCAACACTAACATATATATTTTTTTCCCACTTTCTATTAAATTCTAAGAAAGTCCAGAGCAGAAGTTTTGCATCACTGGCTAAGACTGGCAAGAAGCTACAAATTTTCATTACATGTTATTTCTGTTTTCTCAGTTTCTCCCTCTCCATGTCATCATTTTAATCCTAACTTTCTGCATCCATAATACACATTTGCCTTCTTTTGAAATATATACAATGCCACAAGGGCGGTAGTTACAGTCATAAGAGTTGACAATCAAGAATTGATATGAGGAAACTAATTAAGATGTATGACAATGAGTAAAAAATCTGGACATAAAGATTTATAATATAAAACTTTTAAAAAGTGCTTGCAGATTTTAAGAAATATGGTTATGTGAATTCTACTATAAATGTTTCCTAAATGATGTACTGAGAGAAAATATATTAAAATACAAATAAACACATTAATAACAGTCTGAAGCCACAGTGATTGATACACAGCTGGACCTTAGTTGTTGAATCCACAGTCCCTATCCACAGAATGGATAGCAGTAAATAGGAGTGAAGGAAGGGGTCTTACACTGAGAATTGCTCAGAAAATAAGGGTAAATAAAATTGAGCATATTCCTAGGTCTATGGCTCATATAGAACAGCACACTTGCTGGTGAATTAAGAGTAAAGAAGTCTAAGTATGATAGGGAGAGGTAGGATAAAATAGGCAGAGAGGGAAAGGTTAGGACCTGAGGTCCCTGGGGCAGGGGGTGGGGGGGTTAAGGAGAGGACACATATTTTAGAACAATACTGGAAGCAGCTGACCAGAAGGAAACTCCTTCAGGCATAAGGTTCCTCTTAAGAATGTAACAGATACCAACTACTTCCCCCTTAGGTTCCCCTCAGGAATTTGACAATAAAAATATCTAACTAAAATAAGTAAACCGTAAAACTTATGTTATATGAGGACCTCTATGATTTTAGTCTGAGTCCTCACACAATAGAATCAAGCCAATCAGGAATGGACAACCCAGCACCTAGAGTTGTCAAGCCAGTAAGTGTAGAACCTGAGATGGGATGCCTGGGTGGCTCAGTCGGTAAGTATCTGACTTTGGCTCAGGTCATGACCTCACCATTTGTGGGTTCAAGCCCCTCATTGGGCTCTGCGCTGACAGCCCAGAGCCTGGAGCCTGCTTCAGATTCTGTTTCTCCCTCTCTCTGTCCCTCCCCTGCTCATTCTCTGTCTCTGTCTCTCTCTCTCAAAAATAAATAAATCTTAAAAAAAATTTAAAAAAAGAAAGAAAACCTGAGAAAGAACAAGGGGGAGAATAGAGGGCCAACCAGAATCTTATAAAACAAAGTCTGTTGACTATAGTCGGGGACATTCACTTTCGAATCTCCCCTCTCTGTAAAAAGAAGCTTTCATACTCTTACTCTATAATCTTATACTCTAATTAACTTTTGCCTGCTGCTCATTTTATTTTGTATCCACCTCTTCATTCGTTGAAGCAGCAAGACAATGAACCCCAGGCACTGAAGTAAAAAATCCTGCAACATAAGCATACAGAACTGAGAAACTGATCCCCCAAATTCCCAAACTCTCTGCAGGAAAGAAACTCTGACCTGCCAATATAATCAGGACATCTCAAATACGAAAAGTTGTTATTGCAAAACTACCATAGAGGAAAAAACCAGAATAGACATTTTAAAAAAAGTAAAGCAGAAGAGGTGGAGATTAAAATTAAAAGCACATGCACATGAGGGAAAATTATATTACAGAAAAGCACCAAAACAACTGAATAATCAGAAGGTTAAGTCATTAACGATATGCAAATGACATCACCTTTTCAAAGGCTGTTAAAAATAAGTACAATGAAGACTATCAAAAAATTGAAGGCAGAAAATTTCCGTAAAAACAATAAGAAATTATAAAATAAAATAGGCTACGTGAATCAAAACCAGATAGACATCCAAAACAATTGATTTGAAGTACTGGAGAAACGTAATTATTATAGTAATAAAAATTCAGCAGATGCAGTATATTCTGGAATAAACACAATACAGAAAGCAAATGATATGGAAGAGTATGCTGTAGAATGTATTCATCATAAACGTGTTTAAAAGAAAATCACAGGCCCGCAAAATGGAGTGACTTATGTTAAGGTCTCACATCTGTAAACCAAGACTTAATACCTAACTTAACTACAGCTTCAACTCACTTATGAATGTAATCTCTATCCAGTCAAGCTGGAATTTCCTGGTCAACACTAGGAGACACTCCCCTGGTTAACGCTTTTCCCCTTTGGAGAACAACCTTGACTAAGCAATGCATTCCTTGCTAATAAGCTTTTTAATTTTTTTTAATGTGGCCTTTGAAAATCATTCCCTTTCTCCACCCCAGGAGAAGCTCCTCTAACTTGCTAGATGGGATGCTACTCAATTCACAAATCATTTTCAAAAAGCCAATTGTATTTTCAAACTTACTTGGTTGACATGTTTTTTTTAACAAATTGAAAAGAAATTGGCTAAATAATAGAAATTTCAAAGCTATGGATACTTGATTGAGAGACTTCAAAATATGTTGCAAAGAATATCTGTAAGGAACGATTACAGGAAATAAGAGTAAATAACTAATGACTAACAAGATTCTAGAACTGAAAAAACATATGAGACCTGAGAATAAAAGGGTATATGAATTATGAATATATTTAAAAATATAACCTAATTATACTGAAACTCTGGATTATTAAGAACAAAGAAAGTCTTAAAAGCAATATAAGAATATATTCAGAAATGCTAACGAAAAGACATAGATTTAGGCAGTGCTAATTTCATAACATTTTTCAAGGTACTTACTTTAGTTGCCAAGTGCACAAATAATTTAAAAACGGAAAAAAATTTTAATGAAATGAATTCAAAATATTTCTGATAAATGAGATGCAGGTCAAAAAACTTTAGAATAATACAAAGGTAAACTTCAGTAAAAAAATAAATTGAATTTATACACAAATATCATGATTTGTGTGTTCACAGGTACCTCGATATTTGCTTAAATGTTAATTCTCAGTTATGTTAGTGAAGTTTTTCTGGATGAGACCAACAGTTGAATCTGTAGATTAAGCATATTTCCTTCTCCAATGTATGTGTGTCTCATCCAATGGATTGAAGGTCTGAATAGGATAAAAAATACAACAGAAAGGAGAATTTGTTCTCTCTTCCTGAAGGTCTTCAACTGTGAAATTGGTCTTCTCCAACATTAGGATTTAGATTTAGACTGGAACTCTACACCATCAGCTCTCCTGGGTCTCCAGTTTGCCAGCTGAGATTCTAAGACTCCTCAGCCTCCATAGTCTTGTGAGACAATTCTTTTTGGGTTTTTTTTAATGTTTATTTATTCTTTGAGAAACAGAGAAACAGAGCATGATCAGGGAAGGGGCAGAGAGAGAGGGACAGAGAATCTGAAGTAGGCTCCAGGCTCCAAGCTGTCAGCACAGAGCCCGACGTGGGATCAAACCCATGAACTGCAAGATCATTACTTGAGCTGAAGTCAGATGCTACACCGACTGAGCCACTGGGCACTGAGAGACAATTCTTTATAATAAATCTATTTATAGATAGATAACTAGATTGAACTCTTAAGCTTGCAGAGCACCTACTTTTAAAAGTGAGAGCACTGATGGGGAAAGAATTGGATCTTGTAAATTGGGATGGGAGCACATAAGACCCTGATGAAAATGGGACATCAAGACACTAAATTATGATGAGTCTCCTTTGCCAGTAAATATCTAGATAAATATATATTTAGATAAATAGATGACAGGTAAACCGATGTCCCAACCCCAGTAGAAGGAGCTTCCCCACCCTGAGGAAACTGTAATGGTCTTCTTTGAATCAGCTGCCAAGCAAGACAATGTTGATGTTCCCCAGGATCCACCCCAAGCAGCATTCTTTACTTCTAGACCCATAAATAAACTCTAGTCCCAGCATGTCTCTGAAGGCTACAAAGCAGGGCACATGAGGAGGTGTGCTATATTCCAAAGAACTATTTGAGTTTTCTAATTTATACAGACAAAACTCTGGGGAACATGTGTAGGAATGGAGACCAAGAGTGAAGAATAAAGAAGACAGGAATATAGGGGTGCCTATGTGGCTCCATTGGTTAAGTGTCTGTGTTCGGCTCAGGTCATGATCTCACGGTTCTTGGGTTCGAGACCTGCATGGGGCTCTGTGCTGACAGCTCAGTGCCCGGAGCCTACTTTGGATTCTGTGTCTCCCTCTCTCTCTGCCCCTCCCCTGCTCAGACTCTGTCTCTCAAAAATGAATAAACATTAAAAAAAAAAAAAAAAAGATGACAAGAATATAAAGTCGAATCAGACCAAATTTATTGATACGGGCCCACTAAGGAGAGATTATGTATTTGTGTTGTAGCTCAGAGAGTTAAGAAGATATCTAAACGTGTGTTTGTTTGGTTGACTAAAATATCGGTCAACCATGGCCTACCACAAGCAAATTAGAAATGTTGGACCTGCTTTGGTTTTATATAGAGGAAAGAATTCAAAGGCTTAAAGATATTGAGTGTTACAGTGGATATGTCTTATAAAATCTATTTACTCATACTGAGAGAGGCCCAAAGACCACTAGCCATACAAGCAACCCCAGAACTCACCATTTTTATGAGAAAAATAATTAATAAAGGTAGTCCCTGCATTGAAGAAGTCTATGATCACTCTTGTGTGTAGACCGGACCTCACAGTGGGGACTGCAGTCACTGAACTGGGAAACCTAAATGCAGTTAGCATACTTGGAACTTTAGGTAGCAGAGGCTGAGTGACAGCACTCCAGCAAGGTGGGTAAAGTGAGGAACAGCAGAGTCAAAGAAGCAACTAGAACAACTAGCTCACACAGATCTGAGGCATTGAGTAGTTGATCATAGTATGCCCAGAGTGAAATATATAGGAAGAGTACTAAAATCTTACTTGATCTATGTAATAAGAAAAGTTCTGGGGGTGTTTGCATGGCTAGTCAGTTATGCGTCCAATTCTTGATCTCTGCTCAAGTCACAATCTCATGTTTCCTGGGTTCAGCCCTGAGTCAGGCTCCAAGATGACAGTGCAGAGCCATCCTTCTTGGGATTCTCTCTCTCTCTGTCTCTGCCCCTTCTCCCTCCCTCTCTCTGTCTCTCTGGATATGAATAAATACACTTAAGAAAATAAAAGTTCTGGGGACACCTGGGTAGCTCAGTTGGTTGAGTATCTGACTCTTGGTTTTGTCTCAGGTCATGATCTCACAGTTTGTGAGATCAAACCCTGAGTCTGGCTCTGCATGGACAGTTCGCAGCCTGCTTGGGATTCTCTCTCTACCTTCTCGCTCTGCCTTTCTTTCTGCCCCTCCCCCACATGCTCATGTGCACACTCTCTCTCTTTCAAAATAAATAAATAAACTTAAAAAGAAAAAGAAAAATTCTAAGTCAAGTGAACAAAAGTCTAGCCTGAATCATCAACACAATCTTGATTTTTCAATTAATTCCCAGGCTTCAGCCAGTTTATAGACCCAAAATCTATTGAGTGGAGTGGAGATGTAGTCTCCTTGAGGAAGGACCTTGTTACACTGCCCAAAATACATATTGTTAATCTTCCTCTCTGTCTTCTTTACAGGGAACTATAGCCTTTACTGGGGTAACTACACATTTGGGAAAAGGAAATAAGTTGATTTTCAGGAATAGCTGGACACAGACTATAAACTGACACAAGCACTTGAGACCCAAAACATTACTGTGATTTGCCAGTCAGAGTAGGGGTTTAGAGGTCAAATGGTCAATGGAGTTTTAGCTCATGTCATCTCACAAGGCACTCTGTGGTTCTCCAAACACATCTTGTGGTTATGTCCTCGGTCTGGGATGACTGACCAGAATAGATAAATTCAGAAGCTGAAAGAAACCCCTTATTTGTTCTCTCACATGTGATAAGGACAATTAATGGTAGAAAAGGCCAAGTAGAGGCCATTAGAGGTGACTCTACCCAGGAAGATAGGCTAAATTCTTGGAGGGATCGTGCCACAATCAAGTACTTGAAAGAAACAGGATGGTGATTCCTTTACATCTCGTTCAACTCAGCTATTTGATTTTTCTTCTACAAATATAATTGTCAAAAAAATAAAAATTTAATACATGTAGTAGGATATTCTAGAGTGAAAACAATAAAAAATAATTTGGAAAAGAATGCTATAGAACTTATTCAGAATAAACCAGTTAAAAAGAAAGACAAATTAGAATGACTTATGTTAAGGCCTCATATCAGTGAACCAAGATCTAATACTTAACCTAAGTGCAGAACTCCCTCCCCTCGAGTGTAACCTTTAACTAACTAAGCTGGAATTTCCTGGTCAACACTAGGAGGCAAACCCTAGGAGACCCCCTCCCTTTCAAAGAGCAATCTTGCCTATACAATGCACTTCTTGAAAGATTACATGAAATAAATAAGATATAGAGACATTAAAAATAGCTATACTATAATAATTTTATAATTATCACCTAACACCAGAAGAAATTGCAAGAGACAAATTAATAGTTTTACAAAAATGACCACCCATTTAACCAATTGTTTCATGTGCCTATAGATATAAATTGTGTTATTTCGGGGCGCCTGGGTGGCTTAGTCGGTTAAGTGTCCGACTTTCGCTTAGGTCATGATCTCGCGGTTCATGGATTCGAGCCCCGCGTCGGGCTCTGTGCTGACTGCCAGCTAAGAGCCTGGAGCCTGTTTCAGTCTGTGACTCCCTCTCTCTCTGGCCCTCCCCTGCTCACGCTGTCTCTCTCTCTCTCTCTCCTAGATATAAATAAAACATTAAAAATTAAAAAAAAATAAATTGTGTTATTTCAAGTTAGCTGACACACAATGATGAATGCAATAGTAAGAGAAGAGCATTGAAAGTAAATATCTGCTTGTAAGATAATGTATAAAATTTTATATAATTATATTCTGGATCTAAGCAATTTTAGTTTCAACAAATACTGTTATTAAGACTTACAAGTGAATATATAGTCAGTTAAGCAAGGTATTAAAAATGTAGGTTTTATTAAAAATGTTATTTTTTGTTTTTTTTTCAATTGCATTTCAATTCATGTGGGGTATAAACTATTCTGGGTCAGAATTTATGTGATTCTAACTTACACACACATAAAAAGTTAATAATATTCAATAATAATCCCTATTGTGAAACAATAATGTTAAAATACTATTTTTCTTGTAACAGATTCCTAAGACACTTGCATTATTTATTTCTAAACAGTATTACTACATTGGGAAAATATATTACAAATAAAGCCTATTTCAGCACTATTTAAATTATCTTTATGATCAGTCAATTCTTGTATTTAAATTAGTTTGAAAGACCAATTTCTTGAACATAAAACTCTCCTCCATTTTAATAATGTCTTAGTGAGATTTATTTTTATTTTTTAGGGGAAAAAATTCAAATAGCTCTGGTTAATATGCAATGATTACAAAATACACAGGAAAACAGGAGGGTAGGGAACAATTTCAGGTACAGCCAGGCCTGAGGACTGTGATAAAGTTGGTCCCTCACATTTTAAGAATGAAGCAATAGGGTGAGAGTCTATTTTATTATTAGAGACTCTATCTCCTTTATGTCTAACTGCATAGTTTTAGCTATAACTTCTAGTGTATCATGCTTTTTGCTGACAGTCTTCTCTCTTTTATGTCTTGCCTCTACATGTTGCTTTTATTTGGTTATCTCTATGTATCTTAGATTCAAGGTCCTGAAAAGAGATATCTAATTGGGTAAAATTTTCAGTAAAGGGTAGACTTCAGGACAGAGCTCATAGGCCAGTTGTCTTACAAATGACTGTGTTTAGATGAACCATTGATGTCGGTCTAATCAACTGTGATTTTCACAGAATGATAAGGGCCACCTTGGAAAAGGATCTATGTGGATCAGAACATCTTAAACTTACTGAAAAGGTCAGTGTAATACAAGTACGTTGAAGAGCTTCTCTAATACAAACATGATGTTTACATATAACAATGCCTAATCTATTGTGTGCAGGTTAATAAGACTACCTTTCAGTATCGCATTCATACTGCATCCAGAGAAAGAAATCTAAGAATTGAGAAGAGCAAGTGGGCACAGTGGCCTTCAATAAAAGTGAGAGAAGAAGGCTTTGAAAATTTCTCCAAGATCGGGTGGTGATTTTTGTTTTAAATGTATGTGAAGAACAAAGTTATACCAGAATGAGTGACATGATTCTCGCAGGCAAGCACACATTACTCATTAACTCTCATGAGAAGAATTATATGAAGTTTTAAATATTTCTGAGACAATAAAAGAAAAAATAACAACCTGAAAAATCCACAATTGAGAATCATTTCAAAGTCTCTTCTTTTTTTTCTATTCTACAATCTTAAAGTTTTCTCCTCCTTTTTATCCAGAAACAGATATTAGGAAGGGGCCAGGGTTAGTGTTAACTAATAATACTATGAGAGGTAAAAACATTCATATAACTCAAGAGGAGATACAGCACTGGCTGAGTTGGGATGTAGGAATAGAGGGCCAAATAAACTAGAACAGGGACGACTTTAGGAAGGAGGACTGGTTTGAAAGGATGGAAGATAATGAGGAAAAAGAGACAAGATAAAGAGCAAACATATTAAATATATACATACATATCAAATTCACTGAATGAATTTGTGATTGGTACGTGCTGTGTTTTTATCTAGTCATTAAATGGTTTTGCATCATCCCTTGACTTCATGGCTTGAATTTGGTATTGGATTTATTTAATAATTATATACTTAACTGTCCAGTTTCTCACAGGGCATGTTTGTGTCTTCAGCTGACATAGAGAAGGAAATACTTCCCTCTTAATCCAGGTAATGGTAGGCAATAAGGAAAACTTTTTTTTGGTGGGGGGAGTTGTTAATAAATTATCAGAGATCTATCAAATAAATATGGCCTGAGAAGGACAAAGAATGATAGTACAGCTTCATCCTTCCCATACTGCTGAGCTGATGGGAAAAGAGCCTATAACACAGGATCTATCACACACACAGGTATAAATAAAGTTGGGAATGCAATTTTAAAACAAGTACATCTGTGGAAAGGATGTCTCTCAACTTTTACTTCTAAAAGATGACAATCTTGCTTTACTGTCTATTTTTTATGTTCTATATTTTATTTACTTATAAACCTCCATATTATAGGTACCCTGATGCATCTTAATCATACACTCAAAGAAATACCCCATTTAGAGATTGTAAAATCTACTAATTGTATCGCAATTGAACCTTGCAATCCAGTCAGTGTCTGAAGTGACTTAAAACATATAACAACTATAGCTTTATATTCTATCACATATCCCTCATCTCTTTCAGGTCTCTAATTACATTCCTAAAACAAATGTTTTGTTCATACAGGGTTTAATTTGAAAGTTCTGTTTATTGAAAGTTCTGTTTATTATATCTTTGAAAAATATATACTCAAAGATATATACTCGATAAACAGACACCAGCATCAATATAATGGGTTGATATATATATATATATATAATGGTTTGAAGTCTATGTTCCCACATATTCCCTCATGAAACAACAGCAAATAAACTCTATGCCTACGTAACCCCTAGAGCACATGAAAGCAAATATATGATTAATAGACTACACAGACTGTATTTTAGTCTGTGAGATGTACACAAACCTTTTCAAAACAATGATGAAAAATATTTGGATAAGTGAATACATGTGAAGAAGACTTTTGTAATTTTAAATAAGAAAATATTTTTATAATGAGACATAAAAGGAATATATACAATCATTTAGTGTTGAGGGTGATTAAAATATGTTAATATATATATACATGTATGCATTATGTATATATATCTTATATAAATTATTTATATATATATATATCTTCCATATACATTATATATTCTCCCTAATTCCTTGAAATTCTAAGTAGCTAAAAATAGGGAGGAATACACGTATAAAAGCACTAATGGGCAGCCGTGAACATTATTAATGGTAACAATCTAAACGGTTAAATATGAATCCTTGTTGCTTTTTTCTCCCAGATTCCTAGGATTCAGTGTTTTAGAAGAGTTAATGTAATGATCACAGACACTAAATTCAGAGCCAAAGAAAAATTTGAGCCCTAAAATCTGGCTTGGTTTTATGAGAGGCACCATTCCTTAATAATGGACCATTTGCTCTATGGGAGAAAATAGCAGAAAAATTGTGTCTTTTAGGCCATAAATGTTACACATAATAGTCAAAACATTTCACAGTTTTTCCACACTTAATAATGTTTATTACTACTAGAGCAACCAAATACACTATATATAAAATAAGAATGCACTTCTCTATTAAGGCAGTTAGTTTTGATGACTGATCCCTAGCATAGTTGTTTATACTTAGTTTTCTTCCCCTCCAATAAAATTCCTTTCGTGTACTATAGATAGAGTATGTGTAGAGAATTAAGTCTCATTCTTTTCAACCATCTAATACTTGCATGTAAAAATATTGATTGAAAGAGTAATTTCTCCATTAAATATGTGTTCCACCATGATGAAGCAGAGCTATAAACCTTTTAAAAAATTATAAGCATTAGATGAAATAGATTATTAATATAGTCCTCTCAGTTTAGTGAGACATTTGAAAATAATGTATTTAGTTAGTGGAAGTGGAACCATACATCTTTACAATATTAAATATGAAACATTCAATCTATTCATGGCCTTGTTTGTATAAAAATATTTCATCCACATAAAGCCTGGGGGAATAAAAAACAGCAACTCTCCAGGGCAATGCCAATGTCACCCATCAAACTCGTAGGAGTGCAGAGAAAGAAAGTAGTAAACACAGTCTACACATATAATTAAAGCAAAAGTTTGAGTGATCTAGATTACTAAAAACGTATTTATATTTTTCTAGGAATATGAGGTACCCTACGCATGGTACCTGATAACAATATTCATAATCCATTTGAATTACAGATACATGCTTCATATTTTACCTGTACACATAGCATCAAGCACCCCAAGGAAACACTGCCAGGCTTTCAAAATACTTCTGTAAATATAATATTCTTCATATTTGAAAGAACTCATTTTCACTTCTGATGTGTATATTTCTCAATAATCATTTCTATGCATTAGATAAAAAGGAGCGGATATGAATCTGTAAGACATTTAAGGCCACTTTGCCCTTCTAAACAGCACTACTTTTTAGTTAGAAAGGTTTATGAAACTTTGTAATTTCTGCTAATAGGCAGGAAATCATTATCTGAGTCTTGAATTACCCCAGCACACTCAATAGCATTGCTTACATGTTGGCATGATGAAATTCTATCCAATAAGAAGAGCTTAAGCAAGAAATAATCTCTGCTAACACAATTGACTTGGCAAGTACATGGCCTGCATAAAGAGCAAAAAACTTAAAATGCTGTATCTTTGTTTATTTCCAATCCCTAGAGTTAAATATTTGTAGAATGCTATGTTAGAGGAAAGAGAAAGTAACATCAGTCACATATTCATGAAAGAAATATTTACATTTCTCAGAAACATATGGGATCAAAACCCAGCATTTTATTTGAAGGAAAAGAAATAGAAATAGAAATCTTAGCTCCTATGGGTTTTCAGCTCCTTGTAACACCTAAATTACCCAACTTAAGGTGGCTTTTATTTTCCCCCAACCAATAAAAAATTGGACTTGATATTTATTCATGGAAGTCACAGAGAAAAAGTTCTGCCATATTTTGTTCAATGTGCAGATTTTCTTTTCNTCACCTATAAAATAATTTGTGCTATAGAATAATCTGGATTTTGCTTAGATTGAGAGACCATTTTATGATAATGAACAATTTGTTTGGTGAGGAAAAAAATATTCGAGATGCATAGCATATACTTATGTTGTTTTGTTTTCAGAGTCAACCCAAGTAGCATTGTATGCAGTTTATTTTCCTTCGTAGGAAAAATAAATTAACCCAACTCATTGTATAAGCTGTTATTATCCTTATACCAAAACCAGACAACACATCACAGGAAAACTATAGACAAATATTCCCTATGAATATAGAGACAAAACTCCTCAACAAAATACTATCAAAGCAAATTCAGGAATATATGAAAATAATTTTACAATATGGTTAAGTAAGATATATCCCAGGAACGCAAAGTTGGTAGAACATCCAAAAATCATTTAATGTATTTATATCAATAAAATGAAATACAAAAACAATATGATCATTTTGTCATATGCAAAAACAGCATTTGACAAAATCTAACACCTTTTCATGATGAAAAACAATTAACAAATTCAGACTAAAAGGGAATTTCTTTGACCAGATAAAAGACACCTATAGAAAACCCATAGCTAATATGATACCTAATGGTAAGACCAAGAAGAAGAAAATATTTGGTCTCCCTACTTCTACACAACATTATTCTAGAGGTTTTAGCTAGACAATTTAGCTAGGGCATTTGGACCAGAATAATAAATAAAAACATTTCTTTGGGAAGAAAGAGGTAAAATTTCTCTACTTGCAGATGACTTGTTCATTTATATAGAAAATCCTAAGAAACCTGATAAAAATGATTAAAAGTAATAAATGAAGTCAGCACATTTGCAGGATATAAGATTGATATATAAATTTCAAATGTATTTCAATATACTGGTAATGAACAATTCAAAAATGAAGTTACAAAAACAACTCTTTTTTATAACGGCTTCAAAAATAAATAAGTAGTAATAAATTTAATAAAAAAGTAAAACATATTCTCAAAATATACAAACCTGCGGAGTAGAGTAGCAGTCCAAGCTAACAATATATATTTAGCAGTAATTAGTGCAATGTATACAAATATCATTAACCTGAATGACATTACAAGAAAATTAACACAGAGAAAAACTGGAATAAATGTAAGGATTGAGTTTTGGAGTTTTCAACTTTAGAGATTAAGGAAATGAAAAAAAAGATTGAGAAAATTAGGAAAACCTGACTATGAATAGTGTAGTCAGGAAAACTGAGGAGAAAATGGTGCTTCAATAGATTTTTTTTTAATAAAGAGTTTTCAATGAGCAGAAAGTAATCTGCTGTGTCAAATACCCTTGATAAATAGAATTGGATCCCCAATTAGGAAGTAATTCTGACATTGCTAAAAACAGCATCAATGAGATGATGGAGAGTAATAGCCTAGGTGGATTGTGTCCAAGTAAGAATGAGACAATTAAATCATAATTTTATTACATTCCTGAAATTTAAGCAAATTAAACAAGTATACCGATGTACAGAGTTGGTGCATTAAGCACACATAGAACAATTATTTCAAATAAATTTAAATATTTATTTATTTGTTTGTTTATTTTGAGAGATAGAGAAAGCATGAGCAAGGGAGAGGCAGAGAGACAAGAGAGAGCAAGAATTCTAAGCAGGCTCCACACTGCCAGCATTGAGCCCAATGTGGGGCTCGAACTCACCAACCATGAGATTATAACCTGAGCTGAAGTAGGACGCTTAACCAACTGAGTCACCCACATACTTCAAATAAATGTAAATTAAAAAAACTCCACATGGCTGTAGGATATACCTAACCTAGAGTGGACAACTGTTCAGTTTTCTCTGGGACTGATGGAGTTGTAAGAACAGGAGAATTATGGTTTTAAAACCAGAACGTAGGGGCTCCTGGGTGGCTCAGTCGGTTTAGTGTTGGACTCTTGATTTCAGTTCAGGTCATGATCTCAGGGTCGTGAGATCAAGCCCTGTATCAGGCTCTGTGCTGATTGTGAAGTCTTCTTGAAATTCTCTCTTCCTCTCCCTCCACCCCTCCCCTGCTCTCTCTCTCTTTCTCTCACGAAAAAAAAACAAAAAAATGGAATGCAGAACTTTCGGTGCTAAAAATATAAGTCTCATAACAACATTAAAAAAAAGCAAAAGAAACAAATACATTTAAATGATGCTCTTTGGCAAATACATACATATGAATTATATTAATATTCGGAATCTAAAAAGTTAATATCATCAGTGACCAACATTTTCAGTTAAAAAAAAAGTTAACACTAATGTATAAACAAAACCTTAGGTAAACACTAAATTCACAAAATTGAACTGAAGAAGTATTTACTTTCTTAAAAAATGTAGCTGTTTAAAAACCTCTGTTCACTGAAAAAGATCAATTACCAGTTTAGTGTCCCAGTTATGGGATCTAAATCATATTTTTCAAGAAAAAGAGCAGGAGCTCCCTGGAAAAAATAGCTACTGCTAAATCTATCATCTAGAAAGGAAACAAACAAACAAACAAAAAAACAAACAAAAAAACTATTAGTGATACCAGGGCTATTTCATAAGTGCTTTGGAGCCAGGATAGAGAGTCTCCATTAGCCAATGTCAGGAGGAGTGTAGCTTCAATGAGAGTAATAACTGCACTACAAACACATCAAATCTTTTAAAATTCTTGCTGCTCAAAAAATAATTATGGGTGAGCTTTTAATACTACTAAAGAAACAACTAAATATCTATAAGCTGTTAAATAAGGGAACGAATCAAGCATTTACATTTCATTTCTAGTACAAATGCTAGAGTTCATTTACAGCAACCTTAAACTGATGAGAAAGTATTTTCCTTTATGGAAGTATCCATAAAGGAAATATCCAGTGAATAAAGGAAGTATCCAGTGAATAAATAAACACTAAAAGAATTATAAAATCAACACTTTTGCAAGACCCTGAAAGAAACACGGATGTAGGTAAAGGTTATCAGTGATTGACAACGTAACAAAATAAGACTGATCACAACTTTAGATCTAAATACTGTTTTTCATGAAATACAAGACAGAGAGAAGCAGGTTAGCACCATGAAGAAAAGAATAAAAAGCCAAATGAAGAAATACATTAATGACTAAGTTAGGTTGTTTTTCCTTTTTTAATAAAGGAGAGAGAGAGAGAGAAAACTATAGATCAGAAGATATAAAATTAATTTATATGTGTAGGGTATCGTTAGACTCTAATACAAACAAAACAAACTTTAAAAAGTTAGCAGAAAACTGGGGATATTTGAGAAGAGGGGGCAAGATGGCGAAGAAGTAAGGAGCTCCGTACTTGCACTCGCGCCCATACATCACACAGAAAAGATCTGAAGCCATTGGAAACCTTACAAAACCTGAGAGATTGGGAGACAAAGGACGCAGAATCCACTGAGAGAGCCTTCTAACGTGAGTGCGGACCGGGGAAGATAAAATCGGGCCGGGATCGGAGACTCCAGATTGGGAGGCGATCCCCCTCTACCCTCTACGGGGAGTGAGAGGGGAAAAGGAGAGAGTCCGAAACAGAAAAACCTCCGCTCGGGGGAGAAAAACCTCCCCTCGGTGCATAGAAAGACCGTACTTGCCAAATACCTGCACACCAGGTCCCCTCGCGCCAACTGGTCCCGGGGGGGCTGAGCGCACAGACTGCTTCTTTGTGCTGCTCCTGGAGGCTGGACTTCAGAGTGGTGGCGCGCCTGCCGCCATTGTAGCTCCCGGGCGGCTGGGGCCCCTGAAAGAGCCGCGCGGACACCGGGCGTCCGCGCTCCTGGCTGGCTGGGACTCCAGACGGGAGGCAAAGAGCTAAAAACTGGGAAATTTGCCTGTGAGTTCGCTTTCGGGTGACGAGCCATAGAGGGACCCGGTTTTTCTCACTCCAGCGGGCTCCGCACACCCGGCAGGCAAGCCCCTGCGCATGCGCGCCAGCCCGACCCAGAGAAGGAAGCAGCGATTCTGACTCCGCCCCCAGAGCTCGGCAGGGGGCCTGGAATCGCCCAGAGGGGGTTGCCTGGGAAGCTGTGTCTAAGGCAACTTCAGCGGGGTGCCCGGACTGGGATTTGGAGATTGGAACTGGCCTGGGTTGAAGAGTGCAACCAACTTCAGCTGCGCCCCCGGTACGGGGAGTTTACACGCCCAAAAAAGTGAGGTGCAGCGCTTGGTTCAAGAAGGGACTGGAGCACCGTCACTCTCCTCCACAACCGCCAAGACAGAGCTCCCGCCTGACGCATTGGATCACGTCACGCCCATCCCTGCCAGAGAGCTGCCCTCCTCCCTTTTTTTTCCCTTCCCCCCCCCCTTTTTTCCCTTTCTTTTTTTTTCTTCTTTCTCTTTTCCCTCTTGTTTTCCCAGAACACTGACCGGATTAACTCTGGTCGCCAGCTTGCTTAAACAATCACGAGTCCATTCTGTAAATGTAAATTCTATACCTACCGACTTTTCATCTCTTTCTCTCAGGAGTAATTAGACTATATAGTTTCTCTGGATAATTCCAGAATCCTTCTCTCGACTATCCAAACATATTCTACCCTTTACCTCTTTGAAAAAAGCTTCTTATCCCTTCTGCCTGTTCATTCTATTTCCAATTTTGCCTCATCCCTCCCTGCCTTCTCTCCCTTTCTCTATGCTCTTCAACCAGCACTGCACACACACGGCTATTTAACTGTAGCTGGGAAATCCAGGTATATGCTTTAAACCGTTCTTTGTCCATTAGTTTTCTTCTTTTTCCCTTTCTTTTCCCCTTTTAGACCCTTTTATGTATTTTATAATCCCTACTATTCGCCCTCCCTCCTCCGTCTTTTCTATTAACTTTTTCGTTTTCCCACTCGCTTTGCACATTAGTTGAATTAGACTGTGTGTTTGTGTGCTCCTGCTCCCTGTGTGTTTGTCTGTCTGTTTTCTTTTCCAGGGCTATCTCAAGAAACAAGCTAGAGTACACAAGGTGGAGAGTCCCAAATATCACTACGAATAGGAAAATAAAATAACCAAGGTCCCAACAAGAGAGACCAGGGGATACCATTCAAAAAACACTCTCTGAAAGGATAGGCCCTGGAAAGTCAAAGAGTCTTCTTGGATATACCAGTGCTCATAGAAACAGAGAGCATAACAGGTCTTTAAAGCCAACAAGAGCCGGAAAGCTAACTAAAATGACGAAACGAAAGACCTCTCCTCCAAAGAAACTCCAAGAAGAAATGACAGCTAATGAACTGCTCAAAACAGATATCAGCAGCATAACTGAACAAGATTTTAGAATAATAATGGTAAAATTAATAGCTGGGCTTGAAAAAAACATAGGGGACATCAAAGAAACTATGGCTACAGACAGAATGGAAAATAAAAATAGGCATGAAGAATTAAAAAATGCGATAAATGAGATACATAATAAATTAGAGGCCTCCAATGCACGGATTGAAGAGGCAGAAAGGAGAATAAGTGATTTAGAAGACACCATTATAGAAAAACAAGAAGCTGACAAAAAAAGAGACAAACTGATCCAGGAACAGGAAAGAAGAATTCGAGAGCTCAGCGATACGGTCAAACGCAACAATATCCGTATCATAGGAATCCCAGAAGAGGAAGAGAGAGGGAAAGGTGCTGAAGGAGTCCTGGAACAAATTATAGCAGAGAACTTCCCCGACCTGGGGAAGGAAGTAAATGTGGAAATACAAGAGGCTCAGAGGACTCCCCTCAGATGTAACTTGAATCGACCTTCTGCAAGGTATAACATAGTAAAAATGGCCAAATACAAGGACAAAGACAATTATGAAAGCATAGCTAGGGAGAAAAGGGCCCTAACATACAAAGGGAAACCTATCAGAGTGGTGACANGGAGGGCACTTGTGGGGATGAGCACTGGGTGTTATGTGGAAACTAATTTGACAATAAACTATTTGTAAAAAATATAAAAATTAAAAAAATAAGAAAACTGGGGATATTTGAACAGTAAGTTGATAATTGACAATATTAAGGTACTTTTGCTCCTTTTAAGGGTGGTGATACTGTTAGGATTATGTTTTTTAAATGTTTTTATTTATTTCTGAGAGAGAGAGAGACAGTGTGAGAAGGGGAAGGTCAGAGAAAGAGGGAGACACAGAATCTGAAGCAGGCTCCAGGCTCTGAGCTGTCAGCACAGAGCCCGATGCCGGGCTCGAACCCACAACAGATGAGATCATGACCTGAGCCAAAGTGGACACTCAACCAACTGAGCCACCCAGGCGCCCCTGATTATGTTTTTTTTTAAACAATTTCTCTCTCCTAAAGATATTTTTACTCACATACTTACAGATACAATTATAACACTAGTGAAGATAAAGGTATATGGGAGGTATAAAAATTGATAATTGTAAAAATAACTGTAGAAAAATTGTAGAATTCATGCTTTTTCTGAGTTGATTTGCTAAATAATGCAGTTTCCTGCAGTTTACAGATTTATACTCTAAGTGCAAGTCTCTTTTTCTTCTCAACCTGAGAGATTTCTCTGACATAATAGGAATTCTCTTGATCTTCCAATGCATAACCCAAAACCGTGTGAAGATAATGACTTTAAGAACAACCCTCAACCAAACCAATGAGAGATGGGAATAGGTGAATAAATCTCATGGGCTCCCCAAACACATTTCTGAAAGAGTCCCAGTGGGGACCTCCCAGCCAATAGCCCAGAGCAGTAACTCATTCTTTTGCACATTCTTTGTGTTACTCCCTCCCTGATATTTCCTGAGGCTAATAAGCCTCATCTCCCAAACAAACCACAGGTGCTAGGGTCTGCTTTGAAGAAACCTAATTTAATGCAATTCTAGAGAGCAGACACTCCAGATGAGATTCTGGAATTAGATGAGTCATTAGTCAGAAGGCAATAAGGACCCCATCATTTATGATAAGTGGGATGATGATAGCCTACATCATGATATAGCATCACAATTACTAAGAGTCTCATCCTTAGTAAATAAGATAAGATGTGGGTGAGTTGGACAGTACTGGCCTATGGAGTACCACTAGCACTTAAAAGATACTGGGCAAAGAATAATTATAAAGATTGTGGAAGTGCTTTAGCAGTTTATATGACAGATGAAAAGCTCAGTTATTATAGAAAAGCTAAGAAAATATTGTAAAAGAAAGGTGTCCTCTGTAGCAGCATACAAAGACGTTATTTGTAGTGAGGAATTCAGATTCAGAATTTGATCTACTGTAGCAAATTTCTGAAGGAGAATGAACACAAATACAAGCAAGTCTTTCATGCTAATGTTAGGTCTCAGATATGGAAGAAACAGAAAAATGAGACTTAAAATGGGAACCCTTAAACACTGTGGTCCAGAAGAGCTCCAATGAGAGGAGAGAAGACCTCGTTCAGCTACAGAACATGCAAGTCTTCACCTGAGATAAATGCTTCATTTAACAACGGTTAATTTTCTCATAATCTGTCCTTGCCTATTTTGACTTCCTAGAGACCAGTAATTAGGGTCAAGACTCAACATGGGAAACACTGTCCCTGTTGCAGAAGAAAATATATTATTTACCAAAATCACTGTAGGTCTTGAACAATAAAAACCAGTAGAAATTTGGAGAAAATATTTGGAAGTTGATCTCGAAGGTGTTGGACTCCTGTATTAGGATATGAAATAAAAAGAGTGGATGGGGTAGACTTTATTGATACAGTATCACTTTCCTATGATTCAGAATACAGTGTCCTAAAAAAAGACACCTGGGGTTGACCTTATTTTCCTGCTGAGATGGCTCCTTGAAACTTACTAAGACAATAGTCTATGGTAAATGGGGTAGAGATACTAAAATTCCCTTCGTAGAGTATTAAAGAAGAGATTGCATGGTTCATAGATTTGAGCATGTTAGAAAAGATTTATTGGGGGAAACCTAAGTCAGTATTTTCCCCCAAGAACTCACTATGTTTTGCAAGACAGGCCAGTGCACAAGCTCTTGCTAGAGTAATAAGAAAAGCACTAGTGAGACAGCACTTCATGAAAAGATTTTTGGTGGTCTTCTTCTGAAGGCCAGGAGTGAGATAGGATATTAAAGATGGTGTCTTGAAAATAGGCTCCCTAGTACCAATGGGATGATAGGTCTACTGAATATCAGAGACCAGATAATTATAATTAACCAATGTAATTAATGTGCCCATAATTATCTAAATGGCAGCCAGATTGGAGTGATAAAAAAGAGTTCTTGACCCAGGGTCCAGGGCTTTTTTTTTTTTTTTTTTCCTGAGAGAGAGGTAGTAGAGTGGCAGAGAGAGAGGGAGAGAATCCCAAGAGAAGCCCCATATTGGGCTTGGCTCTGATAGTGCAGAGTCCAATATGGGGCTTGAACTCACAAACCACAAGATCGTGACCTAAGCTAAAGTTGGATTTTCAACTAACTGAGCCATCCAGGCACTCCTTGATCCAGGGTTCTTGACCTGTGGCAATAGTAAATAGGCAGTGATATTCCTACAGATAAAACGTAGGAACAGACACCAAAAACATTACTGACTTATACAAAGCTCAGGAACTGAAGTCTGATGTCAGTCACTGAAATGGAAAACATGTGACCTCTTTTCCAATTTGTAGACCTGAGCCATTTCTATAATACAGAACGCATCAAAAAGAGTTAGGGAAATTTGCAAAGATCCTTAGTGTGTCAGTTCACCCAGTTCTGTGCACAAAGGGACCTTTGGGCTTTTCTCCAGATTGTGCCTTGTATTTTCAATCTTCTAAGATGCTTAAACTCATATATGTGGGAAAAATAATGAGATATGCTTTAAATGGAAAGGAAAATACATGTTTAAAACTATATAAACCTGGTTCTATAAAACAGGAAGATCTATATAATCATAGGACTGTTGATTTTTATTCTCTTCTTTGTAAACTTGCTTTTATTTTAATAACTGTTTTACAAACATTGTGTGTTATCTTTGCATATTGTGCTGGAAAGTACTAAAATATAAATCTACCCTATTACTTTTCCATGAGGAAATAAAAGCTTCATAGCTGTTTCCAGAAGTGACTACTTGGTTTGAAAACAAATGCTGAAAATTTGGCCAATGAAGCGTAATGATAACAGAGAAAAGGCCAAAACAGTGTTCCTCTAGGCTCTTCTGCTTGTTCTGGAAGCAGCTATCCAAATTTTGGCTCCTGTTTTGGAATCAGAGTTGAAACCTGAGAGCAAAAGTCCAGTCCAGCTGTTCATTCTAAGGTCACATAGAGACTGTTTTTTTATTACTATTTGGAAAAATACATGAACTGAAACATTGTCCTTCTTGGATGTAGTCTGAATCTCCTGTATGTATGCACTCTATCCATTCCTCACTTTGCTAGAATGCCCACATGATTGTAATAAGAACAAATGGTTGCATAGCATTAACTATGTGCCAGACAATTTTTGAGGCTGCTTATAAGAACTAACCAATTCAGTTTCTGATTTAACTAATAGGGATTTTTCAGACTAGAAGGTAGAGAGTCTCACACTAGATTACCTCTGCCTACTAGTAGACTTGATGACCAAGATTTCTTTTTTTTTTGACATATATAAAAACTAAATTATTACTGGAGTCTTTATTCTATCAAAATCCATGTAGTAACAGATGTTCACTCCAAAATTGTAGCCTTTATTTTCTCCATTGCAATTACCTACGTATCTCTTATTAGTGCCCAACATGTGTCAGTGAACACTTTTATGTACATAAGCTATCCCAATCACCAGATTTCCAAATATGATCATTAGTTTATATTTCACTTTTAAAGACTTCTTAAAGCACTCCATGTTTTTATTTACTTAATCATGATTTATGGCACCTTTTGTCATGACTTAACACATTTTCTGTCTGTCGATATGAAGAATATTTTAATAAAAATCTAGCAGTATTTCTTTGGCAACTACTCATTCTGGAATTATGGATTCCACTTTTTTTCAGTATTTATTAACACAGCTGTTTTTCCAGCAGCCAGATAGTATTTAGGGACCCATGTCTACACCAGTGGTTTTCCTGAATATTCTGTGCATCATAGTGGATTCCCATTTATTGCAGGTCCCTTTCAGCATATTTTTTACTGGGAAGGTCATAGGAGAGAAAAGCTGTCTTACTAATAGGCCCATCCCTTTTAAGAAAATCCAAAAATTCATGAAACTGGATTATTCCAGGAGGAGAGGGAAGGCATTATGGGTATCAGAGGGATAACAGATACATGTGTGACCCTTGATGTGTCTGTGTACATGATTGTGTGTCATCACTCCACAACACACTTCCTCTGCCAACAATGCTTGACCCACAAGTGTGTACTCAGATTTTATGTAAATTTGTGAGGCTAGGGATCTCCCAAATGGCATTGTTATTTCTTCAATAAATCGTGCTGGGAAAACTGGATATCCACATGCCAGATAATAAGATTTGACCCTTATCTTATACCATAAACAAAAATGAACTCATAGTGGATTGAACACTTAAACATAATACATGAAACTATAAAACACTTCAGGAAAAAAATAAGAAAAACCTTCTTGACGTTGACCTTGGTAATGATTTCTTAGATACAACATCAAAAACACAGGTAACTAAAGCAAAATAGACAAATGAGATTACATCAAACTGAAAAGCTTTTTCACAGAAAAAGAAGCAATCATCAAGGTGAAAAGGCAATGCACTGAATGACAGAAAATATTTGCTAACCATATATCTGCAAAAGGGTTAATATTCAATATGTAAAAGGAACTCATAACACTCAATAGCAAAAAATATAAATAACCTGATTTGAAAATGGGCAAAGATCCTGAATAGACTTTTCTCCAAAGATGACATAGAAGTAGCCAATGGGTATTTGAAAAGGTGCTCAACATCACTAGTTATCAGAGAAAGGCAAATCAAAACCACTGTGATATATCACTTAATACCCATTAGAATGTTAAAATGGCTATTATCAAAAAGGTAACAAGTGTTTCCAAGCATGTAGAGAAAAGGAAGCCCTTATACCCTTCTGGTTGGAATGTACATCGGTGCAGCCTTTATGAGTTTCTTCAGTCTAGAAGAACACCATGCACTACTTACAAATACCAAGAGAGAACTCTACCTACATGAAGCATAGCAAAGATCATCACTGTACTACTAACTACTACTATTACCAACTACTACTACTAACTACTAGGAATAAAAGCCCAAACATTTCTGCCCACTGCATTTTGATATTGGAGTCGCCAACAAAAACACAACATAGTCAAGCATTAGACTGAACAACATTTTTACTCACACAGAGAAGAGACAGAACAAGTTAAGCTTTAATAGTATCTTTTGTTCTCCCCACTCCCCCCACCCCCACTCCCCACAGGGCTATCAGGCCCTCTGTCACACAATGTGGGACAATTGACCTAGTGGGACAATTGACCTACATGTTGTATAGTAGGACCTCTCCTCCCTGCCATTTCTCCATGAAGTCTGAAATACTGAAATCTCAGTGCTTGCCTGAGGCCCACGAATGCACACACTTAAAATGAACAGAGTGCACTGAGCCTGAACAGGAAAAGATACACCCACAAAAAGTGATAAGCCTCGCAAAGGCTATGTGGTCTCTTTATTCCTTGCTTAGGAAATGATCCAAGGCCAAGTCTTATACTTATGCAGTCAAGCTGGGGTAGGAAGACTGAACACATGAAATTGTTTTTACCAACATACAAAAAATTAAAATAGAACTGCCATATGATCCAGCAATCCCACTTCAGGATATATAATTTTTAAAAAATAAAATCAGGATCTCAAATATATATCTGCACTCCCTTATTTATTACTGCATTATTCAGAATAGCAAAGACATGGATACAACCTAAGTGTTCATTAATGAATGACTGGAAAAGGAAAATATGTTATTTATATGAAATGGGCTATTATCCAAGCTCAAAAATAAAAGAAATACAGCCATTTGTGACAATGTGGAGAAACTCAGAGGACATCATGTTAAGTGAAATAAGCAAGATGCAACAAAAACCAATACTATATGATCCTATATACATATACTATGCATATACTATACCAATACTATAGGATCCTATATATGTATATATATGTATATATATACATATATAAGATCCTATATATATGTGTATATATATGTGTGTATATGTATCCATACATGTATCCATACATGTATGTATACGTATACATATATGTGTATATATACATGTATATCATATGTATATATATGATCCTACATATACATACATATATATGTATAATCAAACTTCCAAAAGCAAAGAGTAGAATGGTGGTTATCATGGAAGCTAGGGGATAGGGAAAATGGAGAGGTAGTGGTCAAAGGGGATAAATTTATAGTTTTATATAAGACAAGATGAATAAGTCTCAGAGATCTACTGTGTAGCACAGTGCTTAGGTTAACAATACTTTTTCAGTGTACAATATACTTAAGATTTTACTAAAAATATTGCTGAGAGGATATATCTTATGTTAAATGTTCTTATTACACAAAACTAAATAAAGAGGGCAGGAAAATGGTAGTGGTTTCACAGGTGTATTCTTATATTCAAACTCATGAAATTGCATACTTTAACTATGTACAGCTTTTTGTATGTCAATCATACCTCAATGAAGCACTTTTTAGATAAACAGAACTAAAAAGAAAAATGATTCTGGCTTGTACACAGAGGCAATTGAGCAAAAACTGAAGAAACAGACCAAAATGAAGCCAGAGACTAAGGTCATTAATCCAGAAACGAGTGTCCAAAATATGTGCAATGCAAGAAACAGTATTTTAAAAATATAAGAAAAGCTAGAAAATTAAATTTCCATGTAGAATATAGCAGGAAGTAGAAAGTTTGGTAGTCAAATAGCAAACAACAGACAAGTTCTTTGACATCAGTAGCTTTAAAGAACCAACAAAAAATACACAAAAACAGCTCTTTTGCAATTTGATAAAATTGCTCCAGGTTTAATTAAATAATGATGGGATAAAAAGAAAGAAGTCTTTATATTCCAGTAAAGCAGCATAAAGAATACACCTTGAATTATAATCCTGTCATTAATTTCTTCTTTGACTTAGAGAAAGACCATAAATCGTTTTGGGACTCAGTTTCTAGCTTCATGGTTTGAGAGAGTTAGACAATAGGACCATTAAAGTTTCCTTTGAGATCAAAAGTCTATGTTGTAGAATGCGAACCAACTCTACTTGGCTTTTCAATTGTATCACTGGAAAAGAAGTTTGGAGCAAACAACTAGGATCATGAGTAAAAACAATCCAACAACAACCACAAATCTATCAAGGGAAGAAGCACATCACAGTCCTTATTTGGCATTCTACTAGCCAGGATCTACCACAGTGCACTGAGTGACATTGAGAAGACAGTTAAGTGAGTTCAACTTGTATAATGGATAAAAGGACAATTGTTTATATCTTGTAAAACATAATTTATGGATTCCTAAAGATTAGGAACATTTTTTTTGTACAATATATGAAGTGATTCACCAACTGACAAGTGATTTCTACCCTTATCAAGCTAACATTTAAAAATCACAAAAGAGACATTTGCTAATATTTGTCATTTATTCACTAGCTGGGTAAAACTGAGTTGTCTTCTTCATTGGTGTCTCTAATTTCTTTTTATAAAAATTAAAAATATTTTGAAACTACCTATTAAAAGGTACTGTGTAACTGCAAAGATAATAGCTATAATAAAATATTGTTACATATTATTGAAACCCAAGTTACATGTTTCTTTTTATTTCTTGTTACCACCCCCACACATTGTCAAGAAGGAAAATGCACCAAATTAAAATTCAAGACATTTGAAAAATTATCCAGAATTTTGCAGAACTGTCATTATTTAAGCAGTTTAGAGAAAACTGTGCTTTGCAGAAAAACAGCCAACACACATAAAAAAGAATTAGGTTGGTGCAGAGTACCTCATCTAAATTCAGAGAGAGGGAGGACACTAAACAAGTCAGATTAATATAGAGAAATGGGTTGTTTTCCCAGAATCATTTTGTAATCAGGTAATGTATCACATTATCCAATCATCTCTGACAGGAAGGTTGCTTTATCCTACCTTGACTAAGAAGAGCAGTGTAAACTGCATCACTTGAAATTATAGCTTTTCAAATTGAATTATATTATTTTACATCAGCTATGTCAGGGCTTTTACAAATTGTTAATCTCCTGGTAAACATTCTCACATCTAAAACACAAGTAATATTTACAAGCAAAGTGAGTGTGTTAGGGAAATGTAACAGATAGTTATTGTGCATAAATTGCTTGTTGTCTCTTGAGACTAGAAAATGAGACATTGCATCTCTTAGGGGCATCCTAAAAGGAATATTGATAAGTAAATAAAATCACTGAACATTTGGTAAATTGCCATTTCAATGAATCATGTCCTTACTAGATTCAGGAGGTAGCACCTTTCAGGAAAGTAGGAAAATTGGAAAAGTGATATGAAAGCATTCTACAAATTAATTAAGAAAACTATGAACTTCAATAGTGAGCATTCACATTTAGGAGTGAAAAATGGTTTTTTTCATATATAGCAAACTGAATAGTTATTATATAAGCATGAGTATCACAAAACCCATTCAGCTTCTTCTTCATAGCATAAAATAACACAGAAGTTCTTCTAAGAAAGTATTAGAACCTAGGAAGGCAACCAAGAGGCTACCCAGTTGTGATTCTTAAGTGAATATTTATGCTAATATACATAAAAAGCAAAATACTTTATATGCCAGAAAGTGCATAGAATATATTCAGATTAGCTTCAATCAAAATTGAATGTCATGATATTCAGATTAGCTTCAGTCAAAATTGAATGTCATGATTTTCAGGTACTAAAACTTTTTATTTTTCTTATTTTCAATTCAATATCTGGTATTTAATAGTTATGTACTTTTTATTTAAAATAAAAGCAATTATTTTAGGTGTTTATTAATTTTATGGGCATATAAGGTCATTTTAATGACCCTATATTTTCATTACCTCCAATAAAAATTTAATGAATATTCTTGAACAAGTTTTAATTAATTTTATACTTTATCTTAGGAAGTACATCACTTAAGTTTTCTAAGGACAAACTTTCACCTCTTCCCTACAGTTTTGTAGAAATCTCAGACAGAATTGTGATTTATTTGATTTTGATACTAAATTGGAACCTAAAGCACATATTTGGCAAAATATATCTGGATGTTTAGATAGGCCAGTTAGGCATATGTTACTGTTTACTCTGCATCTTTTCATTTCCATGGTGTATATTATTATATAAGATACTAGTAACTTAGGATCTAAATAACTCAGGTTTTAGCTTTTCAATTAGAATGCAATCACCTTAAAAAATTCTTTCCAGCATTTTATTGGTTTCAGTCACCAATGCAGAGAATTAAGGGGTTCTAAATACAAAGATTCCTCCACAAATAAGTGTGAAATGAGCTATATATTGTAATGGAAAATTGTCACCCTCTGGATTGTAGGTTATATTAATTTGTGTTAATGAATTAATGCATTTGGCCCACAAAAATGTGGGGGCATTTTGCCTGTCAACCACTGACTGGACATTGTAGTTGCAGACATGAGGATTGTTCGCTGCTTTCAAGGAATTCACAAGAAAGGTTTGTGTGCCATCATTTCAAAGGGTCTGTAGAAAGCACCAAGTGTGGAATTGTTTAATTGTAATGATCTCCTTGTCTTATTCCATTATATTTTATTATCCAACCAACTAATAGTCTACATTTCTTATAAATGGCACTTCAGTTATCAAGCCAGATCTTTAAACTCCTGCTTTTTCACTTCCTTGCTTTTTTACTTGCTTGCTTCCTTGCAGCTTCATTGAGTCCTCTGAAATTCAATATGTTAAACGGATATTCAATTAATGCTAGTCTGCTATAATAAAGCAGTTATGGGATGCCAAGCAGGAACATAGGAATCACTCCTTTAAAATCATCTTTAATACCTTCTGACTAGTGTTGCAACCAAAGCAGTTTGACACAGCAAAAGAGAATGCAATGAACCAATTTGTTGCAAATATGGTATTATTTTCTGTACATAAAGCTTAAGGAATTATACTGAGGCTCTCGGGCAGATGACAAGTACCTTCTGGGCTGCAGAAGAGTCAGGCTTATCTGAGGATGAATAAATGAATGAATGGGATGTGTGCTATTTATCTTTCACTACCCAGTACATGTTATTAGGCCTGGCATATGGTTGGTGCTTTCCTATTTTCTTACTTTGAAGGCCATTTGAAAATTAAAACATTTGACTTCTATGAAATATTACAGCACTATAATAAAATACCCTTCTTTGACACCAAAATGCCTATTGTCATATTTCTTTTTCTTGAAGTTTTGCAATTTGACAGGACTCATGCGTTATCCTTTTTTTGGAATAGCCTCTAATATTTTTTCAAGACTTTTTTTGTAAAATAGAGCAAGCCTTCAAATAATATTCCATTTCTGGTTATAAGATCTAAAGAATACAAAAAAATAGAATCCAATTTGAAGAGTCTTCTAGATAAACATTTTCTTGTAAACAGAGCCATTCCTTCAGGGATAGTTCTATAACCAGGAGTGCATGAAACCCAGGGGATAATGAAATGATTTCATTTTCCATTTGTTTAGGAAAGGCCAGAAGGCTATTTATGTACTAATAGGTTTATTAATAAAACTGAAAAAGCAATAACCTCACCTGTATAGTGATCAGTGAAGCCAGAGATAATGGAAAAACAACTTTATATAAAAGGAAATTTTATGGCTTTCATGACTACCTTTGATTTTTTAAAAAATAATGATTGTTTGATGAGTCTCTCTTTTTTTCTGTTTACATATGTCTCTCTGCATTTCATTTTAAACTAAATGAAAAAATAAGAAGGTAAAACTTTTTTTCTTTGCCTGAATATGATCAAACACAAAAAAAGCTTCTTGTACATTAATAAAAACTCCTGCACATTAATGCTGCTCATTATAATCATCTTGTAAAGCTATTAATTTGGTGACTTTGCTAAGTTACGTCCTCATCAGCATATGTCCTTAGCCAAGTTTGCAATGACCATTATAATCAATCCTTTCAAAGTAAGTTATGCATTTTAATGAAAGGTCTACAAGAAAAATGAACTGGCTATTTCCAGCACTTATAACTCTGTGGCTAGGCTATAAAAGAAAAAAAATTGGAGGAAGAATTTTGAAAATCAATTATTCTATGTGAGCTAAAATATAGATTCTACCGTTATGTTTATCGGCATGAAAGTGACCACTACAAAAAATTGTTTAACTAGCTTGTTAATAATATTCATCTTTAGGAGAAATGCTGCTGTATAGTAAAAAACACTTTGCCAGATGTCCACTCTTATTTGATAGGAAATACAATAAATAGTTCAGTGTTTACCTTTAAAATTAAATATGGATTATTACCACCAAGTCTAGATCTCAGACACTTTCCAATTTTAGGAGAACATGTCCAAATTAGGCTCTACCTACATTGTCTGAAAATTTAAGTTGATTGTGTTTAATTAGTAAATATAACCAACCTTATGAAATATGTCACAAATGCCTTTCAGTGATCAGGTCATTTTTAATTTGATGATTTCATGTACAAATGATCCAAGACAATATAATGGCTAAAAACTGTTAGAATACTGAGTGTTTAGATTAAAAACATGTTTAAAAATAAATTTTTAGGAATTCAATTTTGGGACACCTGGGTGGTTCAGTTGACTAAGCATCTGACTTCAGCTCCGGTCATGATCTCTCAATTCATGGGTTCGAGCCCCATGTTGGGCTCTGTGCTGACAGTTCAGAGTCTGGAGCCTGCTTCTGATTCTGTGTCTCCCACTCTCTCTGCCCCTCCCATGCTTGCGCTCTGTCTCAGTCTCTGACTCTCTCTCAAAAATAAACAAACATTAAAAAAAATCTATTAAAAAAAGAATTCAATTTTGATTAAACAGACATATTAAAATTAGCAAAAGAAACAGCTTAGGCATATAGTGAATTCAAGCGAGCAAGAAGGCTAAATGGAGTTGAATTATATAGAGAAAAGGAGCAAACAATCATAGTTGGGTAAGCAAAGTGATGTGTATAGTGTGAGACAAAATGGATTCAGAAAAAAAGGTAGAAATGAGGCCAGTCAAGAAAGAAATACCATGAAATACATTTGAGTCATTTTAATGTTAGAATAGGAGACACGACTGTATCATCTGATATTAAATTTGCATGAACTATTCAAAGATATGGTTTAGATATTTCTAAATATATTATTTAAAGTTATTAAAACAGCAAACAACAAATTTGATCCTTTTTAAAGTTGGAATGGAATATATAGAAAATATTTTTCTATAAATGGATCTAGTAGCAGAGTATCTCCTACTTCAAAAATTGCCAAGGGAGTGCAGTGTGGACAAGTGAAGATAAGACAAAACTGTGACAAAGAAGTACATACACTTACTATAGATAACAAATGTTTGATGGTAGATTAAGTGATTCTTTACAATGTAAGAGAAAAAAATTTTTGAAGGTGAATAAAGAATTCCATATGCTAGTCATTGGAAAGAAAATTCTGAGACTACAAGAAATTCTGGATTACTTTATAAAGAAAGATGCTTAGATTTAATTTCTGACACTTCAAGGAAACATCATTGTTCACTTTTGAGACTATCTGAGTGCAGTTTTTCTTAATATCTATTCCAGATATTTTATGAGCCAAGAACCTTAGGGAATGTAAGCATGTAAACACAAGGTGCTTTTATTGTTTAGTGTTAAGTGTTCTTTTCCCTTTTAAAAATAGGTTTATTTTCTAGTTCTCAGTGGTTTTTAACACTTTTTTGAGAGTCATGGCTTCCATTTATGAATCTCATTTTTTAAAAAATCCATCTTTCCCCCCAGAAAATCCTTTTTCTAATTTCCTAGAATATTTTCCAAATAAGTTTGGAAATGTTCACAAACCCTCTGAAGTGAGGTTAATAACCACTGATGTAAACTCTACATTCCTAGGAACAGGACAGTGAACAAGTACTATACTAGTTTTACAGAAGCATTAGTGCATCCATACCAATATTCCTGACTCCCACAATAGGATTCAAGGTGGTGGATTTAGATTGGGTCTACACAGCAAAGAAAGGGAAGACTTGAGAATTGCCCCGTGATTTAGAATTGTTCACAAACTGCTATTCTATGTATTCCACTTCAAGCCATCTAGTAGACCCCCTCCCAGTCTTCCCATTCATTTTCCCAAACTTGTCTAAGTTATTCAGACAAAAAATAACCACAAATGTGAGATTCTTAAGCATATTCATTAGTAATCTAAACAATTGCATTTAAGATACTTTTCAAGGCATATAGTTTGGAGAATAAAACTGACTGTTGCATAGCACTGCACCAAAAGCTTAAAACTGGATATTTTCCATCTGTATAATCCTATGTTACAAAAATGAAGAGATATTCAAGTATATTCCTGGATACAGGAATAGTGCCTTACTAGTCTTGAATAATGCTTGAATAGTCTATATTTTTCTCAGCATAATTTTATGTCCCTCAGGTAATATTTATTACTATATTACATACAAAAGAGCTACATTTCAGTTCAATTCAAAAGCAGTAAACACTATTTTATTTTATTTTTTAAATTTTTCAATGTTTTATTGATTTCTGAGAGAGAGAGAGAGACAGACAGACAGACAGACAGCGTGAGCACGGGAGGGTCAGAGAAAGAGGGAGACACAGAATCTGAAGCAGGCTCCAGGCTCTGAGCTGTCAGCACAGAGCCTATGCGGGGCTCCAACCCACCAACCGTGAAATCATGACCTGAGCCAAAGTCAGACGCTTAACGGACTGAGCCACCCAGGTGCCCTGTAAACATTATTTTAAAGCTGGCAAATCTTTTTAGTACCATGATAATTATTTTATTTCTAAAACTTTATATTTTCTGTTTTGAGTTGTACAGTGCAAAAACATACGTGTCTTTAATTAAAGCTGTAATGAACTGGTGACCTTGTCATTATTTCAATTACATTCTTTTAGACTTTAGTATAACAACGTAACATTTCACTCTCCTAGCGCTGGAAAAGTTAGACACAGTTAATACTTTAATATCTGAAGATTCTATGAGGTCTGCTCAAGGTTGAAAAATATTATTTTTTGAGGTTTTATGCTGATTTTTTCAAGTTTAAAAACACCAATTCAACTAAATACTCCCAAGTAATTAAAAGATTCTTGGACAAATTACATTTGAGTTAAGAAGCTTCAGAATCAGGTTTACAGCATAGTAAAACTATTTCACTTAGCATCTTTTCTCATTTGCAATTTCTATAGCACTATTATTAGTACTACACAAAAGAATGCTGGCAAATGGTTTGGATGTTCTGGCATCTTGAAACAGTAAATGCAATTAAGCTTGAAAAAAATAGATCACTTTTCAAACACTTGGCAACCTTTTTAAAGAAATGCAAAAGTAGAGAAAAGTACTCAGAGGCTTTCTCAACAACTTCGTAGGAAGACTCGGGAAGGAAACACTTCAGCAAATAATAGCAGAGTCTTCACTGCCAATCAGTGCATTTATTACTTTCTCTTACTGAAAATATTCTGCAAAAAAAAAAGTGCTTTTTAGAGTACAATAAACTTTATTGTTTGTGACAGACTGAGTATGATAAAAGATCACATTTCCTAAAAAATAACTTCAAAAAAAAAGCTATGTAAGATGGTTTATTCATGCATTTGTATATAAAACTTCATAAAGACACTACCATTGGTAAATCCTATTTTCCATGGATAAGTTGACATTACTATGGACAGTTTTTGTTTTAATTTTTATTTTTAATTAAGGTTGCTGAACTTTGATTTTATGCTAAGCTAACAATGCTTATGGAGTGTTTTGGACAGGTCGAACTTTTCGTTCTCTGAATTCCACTGGGAATCTTAGTTTCCTCTGATAGCCTTAGTATTTAGTAACATTGTAAGATGTAGTCTTGGGACATTAATTTTAAATATGTTCATTTAAAGACGGTTAATATCATGAAAACATAAGTGACCTCATAAATAAAAGAAATCAAACTTTCATTAAGAAACAGAATAAAAAAATCCAGGGATGAGTTATGCTCACATAACTCATTGTTTTGGTGAATATGAAGCATATATTGGCATCTTTTACAACCATCCTGAAATCTTGGGTTTATATCAGAATAACAGAAAATATCCCTTTAATTTATTTTTTAATATGATTTATAGTCCAGTTGGCTTACATACAGATGCTGGCGAGGATGTGAAGAAGTGGGAACCCTCCCGCACTGTTAGGGGGAATGTAAACTGGTGCAGCCACTCTGGAAAACAGTGTGGAGGTTCCTCAAAAAATGAAAAATAGAAAATATCCCTTTAAAATGGTGACATTTATTTTAGGGGAGCTGTTTGTTCTCATTCATGAGACCAAAAGTGTCTGAGGACACATACAGCCCACACCTAGTATAAGTACATAATACCCGATAGCACTTAGCTAGCAAATATGCATTACATACCTGTTATATGCCAATGACAGAATTTAGATTTTAGTGAAAGACACATACCACAAACAGATGAATTAAAAAATTAATAAATGAAAATTCAGGAAATGCTAGGTGGCCAACTTAGGGCCACTTCAGAGAATGACAGGAATGCACTTAGCTACTTTAGTTAAGAGAACAGAGAAAGATTTACCTAATTTTTAGACCAATTCGTGATTCTAGGTGAGAAAATGCTAGGCATAAGCAAGGTTGGGAAAAACCATTTCTACACAAAAACAATCCTCTGAAAGAGCACGCAGTACTGGCAACATATTGCTGTGCTAGATACTATACAAGGTCAGTGCAGAATTGCTTTTCATTGCACTTTTTACTCATTTTTTTATTATCTTACATAGCAAGTCAAAATGGAACAATGGATTTAAGTGATTCTGTCTTTGCAGCTTTGTAGAGAATATTTTCTCCTATTCAGGCCACAAATCCTTTCTTCTTAGCATCATAGACTATCAATTAAAACTAGGTCAGCAACTCTAGAGGTTTAAAAAAGCCACATTAATATCTCTGACATTTCTGCTGATGTTAGTTGTACTTTTTGCTCTGGTGCAGTGGTGAACGCATTCTGGAGTCTCAAATCATTAATGACTTCGTTCTGAAATTAATAAATCAGGTAAATGACATCAGATATTAAAATCTAAATTGTATGCTGTGTAGAAAGCTGTAAGCCACACCAATATATATTTTGTTGCATTTACATTAGAGTTGCTTTCTATGTAAAAATATTCTTTATTTTAATAAATGGGAATGTGATTTAGGATTAGAAAGTCTATCGCCACTTCTACCATTTAATTAAAGTTATTACTTCTTGGATTGTATGGCTCTATGAGAAGAGTAAGGTTTAATTATTTTATAATCAGCCAAAATAAGATCTGATACCAGTGTCTCTGTTGAGTTATCTTACCATACACAATGTTTCAAATCTCATTCAATCTAGATAACATTGATATTTAAATCAATTTTTAAACTTTTTCTTTAAATTCTAGATAGTTCACATACAGTGTAGTAGTTTTGGGGTTATAATTTAGAGACTCAACACTTACATACAACACCTGGTGCTCATCACAAGTGCACCCCTTAATCCCCATCACCTGGTAACCATCAGTTCTCTATAGTTAAGAATCTGTTACTTAGTTTATCTTTCTCTCTCTTTTTCCCCCTTTGCTTGTTTGTTTCTTAAATTCCACCTGAGTGAAATCATATGATATTTGTCTTTTTCTGACTGACTTGTTTCACTTAGCATAATACTCACTCTCTAGCTCTATCCATGTCATTGCAAATGGCAAGATTTCATTTTTTATGACTGAATAATATTCCACCCTTTCTTCTCTATATACCACCTCTTTTTTAAAAAGTTCATGTATTTATTCATTTTGAGAGAGAAAAAGAGAGAGGTGGGGGAGGAGAAAGGCAGAAAAGAGAAGGAGACAGAATCCCAAGCAGGCTCACCTCTGTCAGAGCAGAGCCCAATGCACGGCTTGAACTCACAAACTGTGAGATCATGACCTGAGCAGAAACTGAGTCCAGTGCTGAACTGACTGAGTCATTCAGGCACCCCTATGCCACCCCTTTTTTTATCCATTCATTAACTGACAGACACTTGGGCTGTTTCCACAAAGTGGCTATTTAGATAATACTGCCGTAAACATCAGGGTGCATATATTCTTTTGAATAAGTATTTCTTTTTATATTTGGGTAAATATCTATTCGTGCAATTGCTGGATCATGCAGTAGTTCAATTTTTAACATTTTGACGCACCCCCATACTGTTTTCCAGAGCGGCTGCACCTGTTTGCATTCCCACCAGCAGTGCAAGAGGGTTCCCCTTTCTCTGCATCCTCACCAAGGCCTGTCATTTCTTGTGTTGTTGATTTTAGCCATTCTGACAGGCGTGAGGTGATACCTCATTGTAGTTTTGATTTGTATTAGTCTGATGATGAGTGATGTTGAGTCTTCTCATTTGTGTTTTTAAGCAAGAAATTTTGTGCTCTCATGGATAACAAATACTCAGTTTTTGGTCCTGAGTACCCTGATTTGGGTCGTTGTTCTTCTTATGTCCTACTCATAGAGGTGAGATGAAAAAACACTCTGTAGACCATGCACTCTGCTGTCAGACAGATGAGTTTTGAAGCTTGGCTATATTGCTTACCATCTGTGGTCTCAGGTGAGCTAGTTAACTCCTAAATCAATTTGCAAATTTGTGAAAGAGAGGTACCTGGTTTATAAGATTATTTTTAGGATTAATTTGCATAACATACTTATTTTACATGCGGTAAACATTAAAACTTGAGAGCTCTGGAGCATCTGGGTGGCTCAGTCAGTTAAGTAACTAACTCTTGATTTTGGCTCAGGTCATGACCTTACCATTTGTGCGCTCAAGCCCCACATCAGGCCCTGGCCCGACACTGCACGGCCTGCTTGGGATTTTTTCTCTCCTTCTCTCTCTGCCCCTCCCCCACTTGCTCACTCATGCTCTCTCCCTCTCAAAAATAACTAACTAACTAAATAAATAAATATTTAAAAACTGAAAATTAAATGTTGAGAGTTATGAATTACCCCTATTGCAGATTGGAAGTAAGACTGTGTTTGTATAAAATAGTAAAGTTTTCTTGTGCTTTCCAGCACTCTTCTATATGTTGTAATCATCCACGTCCTACCCAGCATTTAGGATGTCTGAAATTATAAACTTGAGTATATAAATAAAGTCATCTTCCTTTATTTCAACTCACTATGAAGAGAGGATTTGGAATTAATAACGAAGAAAAGGTTTAGTCAGAGTCCACACCAACCTAAGAATACATTTAAAATAAAATAATTGGAATGCTTTAACATTTTTTTCAAAAGAGATATTAGAAAAAAAAACATTCTCAAAGTTTTAAATTGTTTCTTTTAATGACTTTTCATTTTTTCTTAAAACTTGTTTAATGTTTTTATTTATTTCTGAGAGAAAAAGAGAGGCAGTATGAGCAGGGGAGGGTCAGAGAGAGGAGACAGAATCTGAAGTAGGATCCAGGCTCTGAGCTAGCTGTCAACACAGAGCCTGACCGGGGCTCGAATCCATGAACCGTGAGATCATGACCTGAGCCGAAGTCGGACACTTAACCGACTGAGCCACCCAGGCGCCCCTTTTAATGACTTTTCAAATGTTGGGGAGACATATACTTTTTTCAAAAAAAATTCTAGTATAACAAATCATAGATTTTAGTCAAGAAAACAAATGGGGGCAGAATAGGAAATACTTCTGGAAGAAGTTCAACTCTATACTATTGCCAAAAAGTGGTATTCAATTTGTCTTTTCAAATGGAATTAAATAATTTTAAATCATGCAATCTATTGCTAAGCAGAAGTGCAAAGTTTTACTTACTCTTAATATGTAGTTAAAATGAAAATAACATGTGAAGGGAACTATGTTAAGAAACTTGACCAAACGGGAAAGGACAGGAAAGCCCCTTATATGGAAAATTTGAGGGTCAGGTGAAATTCTGAATGTTTCAATTTAAGAAAGGTAAAGAAACACCAATTGTGTATAACTGACACCTCGATAACTTCTTAACAGCATCCACAAATCAAATATTATATTAGAAATTCGGTTAATTTTTCTAGAGTTAAACACACAAATATTCATGGGAAGTTAGGTAAGTCTGTAAAGAGATTTGCCAGTTAAAGTCTGATAAGGTTTTGACCAGCTAAATGAAATTTTTAAAAAATGTTTATTTTGTTTTCAATCTATTTGGATATCTGGAATGTGAAAGAACAGTTTTGTAGAAAAACAGAGTGCTAGTTGGAGAGAGATTTGCCTGCAAAAGATTTGTTGTCTCTTGTTTTGATTTCAGTTTATACTAATGCTACCAAAAAATACCTAAAAAATGATTTGGGGGAATCCTAATAAAGAAGCAGCTAAAGATTGAAGAGAGATAGGATATTTCTGGGGTGCCTGGGTGGCTCAGTCGGTTAGGCGTCTGACTTCGGTTCAGGTTATGATCTCACGGTTCTGAGTTCAAGCCCCGTGTCAGGCTCTGTGCTGACAGCTAGCTCAGAGTCTGTAGCCTGTTTTGGATTCTGTGTCTCCCTCTCTCTCTGACCCTCCCCTGCTCATGCTGTATCTCTCAGAAATAAATAAAACATTTTTTTTAAAGAATGAAGAGAGATAGGACATTTCTAAAAGATTTCAGGTCCCTGAGGAGTCAATTTGTAATAAAATCCAGAGGACACAGAGAGGGTAGGCCGCTTCACAGAGAGATACCCTGCCTTTAAATTAAAACCGGAGAAAAGTAAAGAAGGAGAATAGATTTAGAGAATTTATTCATGTAGTAGAGGGAAGATAACAGGATTCATTTTTAATAATTTTTATTTTCTCTGTGAAATGTGATAAAAAGATATTGCCAGAGAGTTTATAAAGCAGATGGTGAGTCCACTGTTTGTGAAATAATTGTACAAAATAGTCTTTGATGAATATGGGAGAGCAAAAATAACTAGGAAAATACTGCTATCCAATGTCTTAGTTGCATCAACATAGTTAAATTTGATAAATTAATATTAATACAAAATAATTTTCTACATCTAAGAGTATGTTTTTATAGACCTGTTCTATATATTAAAATAAAGAGAAGGAGCTAAGACAAAGTTACCTTCCTTGCTGTATATTAAATCCCAGTGCAAGAGAAATTTCACTCTATAGTAGACATGCAGAAATTAAACTCTTGGAGCACCTGGGTGGTTCAA
Source organism: Crocuta crocuta (assembly GCF_008692635.1). Lineage (NCBI taxonomy): Eukaryota > Metazoa > Chordata > Mammalia > Carnivora > Hyaenidae > Crocuta > Crocuta crocuta. The sequence goes on along the minus strand of NW_027532175.1, from coordinate 170,825 downwards.
TCAGTTGGACATCCAATTCTTGATTTTGACTCAGGTTATAATCTCATGGTCCTGAGATCCAGCCCTGCGTTGAGCTCTGTTGAGAGCACAGAGCCAGCCTGGAATTCTCTCTCTCCCTCTGCCCACCCCCTGCTCTCGCTCTCTCTTTCTGTCTCTCTCTCACTCTCTCAAAATAAATAAACTTAAAAAAAAGTAAATTAAACTCTCAAAGATACATTGGGAATATTTCTCAATTTGTTTAAGCTTATTGTGCAGAAGTGTATGAGAACAGACTCTAGGGTCAGAATTTTCAAAACTGGTGCTGAAATATCAAATTATAGCCAAATTAGAAAAATTATAGCAAATTAGAAAAATGCTTCATATAAAATCAATAATTGTACAATGAACATTTCTGCAGAACTATATGTGCTATTTACTTTTAAGATAAAAAATGAAAGTATCAACGTAATGAATGATTTTTTCATAAAAAAGTCATGATCTTTTACAAGTTACCATAACCTTCCATTGCTGTGTGCCAATCTGCTAGAGTGTTTGAATCATGTGTTATAGAAAACTGATTTTATTTCACAAATTCATCTGGGGCAGGCACCTGAATCATATTAGCAATTACAAATATGTAAAACACATTTCCTTCACTAGCCATGGCATTTTCTCTGTGAGAAACATCTTTCATCTCCTCCTGAGGGAACCGTATAATATAAAAGAATCTCACTGAAAATGTGTATCAAGAATTGTTTCTTGATTACAGTGTCATGCATCATGGTGCTGTAGTTTAAAGTCTTTGTGCTTCCCTTCAAAACACTGGTTTTCGAGCACTTCTTTTTTTTTTTTTTATTTTTTTTCTTTTTTTTTTTTTTTTTCTAGGAGAGAGAGAGAGAGAGACAGCATGAGCAGGGGAGGGTCAGAGAGAGAGGGAGTGACAGACTCTGAAACAGGCTCCAGGCTCTGAGCTGGCAGTCAGCACAGAGCCCGACGCGGGGCTCGAACCCACGAACCGCGAGATCATGACCTAAGCGAAAGTCGGACGCTTAACCGACTAAGTCACCCAGGTGCCCCATGGTTTTCGAGCACTTCTATAACAGCAACTCAAAAATGTAATGTCCTGAAACCTGGCACTTGAATTGCAAACTGAGATGAATACTTTTTTTATAAGAATTAGTGCAAGTCGGTCAAGACATTTCATTTTTTTAATGGAGTTTCTAGGACTTCTCTAGTCATCCACAAATAAAACATAGTTTCAGTACTTTTAAAGATTAATAGTTCAGCAATACATTGTGCAACAGCAAGATAAAAATTAAATAAAGGCTGATGCCAGGAAAACTTACTTTTTTATTCTGGGATATAAAGAACAGAAAAGACTGAATATTGCTCTCAAGTGCTTTTCAAATAGCAATGGGATAGCAACTCTTCTCAACATACTAAATACAAATCAAATTTATCATCTCTATCTCAGATCCTCAAGTTATTTAGGTTTTATTAGACTGAGTGCATTAAGGCACACACACACACATTAACACACACACACACACTGCAAAAGCAGATCTTACTCAAAGATTCAAGAAATCTATGGTAGGGTGAGCAACCCCTGTGTTAGGGCAAAGTGTTCAGTTCTCAAGTGATTTCACAGCTATTGATAAAGAAAAAATGGATATATGGACATTTTTGCAGTTTGCTTACAAACCCTAACTATTTGACTTTACATCAAGATAGAGAAATTTCAAGTATGTCTCATTTCTAAGAGTACCACCCTTCTGCATGTGATCAAGATCACAAGTGAGAGGCAAAGCATGAGACTTTTAAATACAGAGAACAGACTGAGGGTGGAAGGGAGTGGGAAGGTGGGAAGGTGCGGAGAATGGGTGATGGGCAATGAGGAGGGCACTTGTTGGGATGAGCACTGCGTGTTTTATGTAAGTGATGAATCATGAGATTCTACCCCTGAAGCCAAGAGCAAACTGTATAGCTAACTTCACAATAAAGTATATATATATTTTTTTAATTTATTGATTGATTGATTCATTCATTCATTCATTTTGAAAAATACAAGCCATTCCATTGGTTCTACTCCCTTGTGTCGTCTCCTAATGGAATTATATGATTCCAAATGAGACTACCTGAGACATCACTATTAAACTTATCACATGGCATGTCACCTCATTTGGGACATAAAGTTGCATAAGAAAGATGAATTAAGTGCTGAGTGAATTGTCTATATTCAAGACTATAATTCTGATAAGAAAGGGTGATTTCAAAGAATCATTAAACAGATCAAAAGCCTTTCAAATTTAGGTTACTGACTTTTACCTGTTTTACTTACTTAGGCTTATAAGTGTCCATCAATGATTGGCTTTAATCATTATGTTGAGAGTTTTAGTCCATTTCCTTCTACATTAAGAATACACTATACACTGGCATTCTAGGAAGAAAGAAAGAGAGAGAGAGGAAGTAAGAGAGAAAGAAAAACAGTGAGAAACAGAAAGAACAAACAAACAAAGAAACAAAGAAAAATAAAGAAGGACTAATAAGCATAAATTGTGGAAACTACAACTTTTTATACCCTCCATGTGATCCCAAGGAGGAAAAAAAAATGTTTTGAAGTGTTTCAAAATGTTTCACTTATTTATATAGTTGCAAAAAAATGAAATAAATATGAATGTGAATATATAATACAATAATATGTAGGAAAAATGTATACCCCTTTCCTTGCTGTCCCTTTTCCAGGAATCTAAGCAATTTAATGTTTAATAATAAAAATATTTATAGTGTATTTACTCTGAGCCAATAACTTACAAATGTGGGATTTGAACACAGGTAGTATGATTCTAAAGTACATGTTCTTACCAATAAGTTCCTAACAAACACTTTTTTAAGAATTTTATTAAAACCTACTGAAATGTNCACCAAGTGTTATTGAGCACTGTCTATAAAGCACTGTAGTGAATGTTTTAGAGTCTCCAACGTGAAATGGACTTCAAAATGTCATGGTCCAGGACAAGTAAAAGCTATAATGAAATGCAGCCTAGAAGTAGTAGAAATTAGGGCATTATTTCTGGATTATATAAATATTCCTTCCTGGGAATAGCAAGAGAGTTCCCGGTTCAAAGGCCCTAATGTGTCTTTGAACATTAGTCTAGTTTTAGTGCTGAAAGGCAAATGCCTCAGAACTCTCAACAGTCCCTGGCAAGCCAGGATTATTGGCTTAGCAAAAGTAGTACTCAACCCAAAATAACTGAAAACAGGTACTCAAATAATTGTATACCAATGTTCACAGTAATAGTACTCACAAAAGTCAAGTGTGGAAACAACCCAAATGTCTGCTACTGAATGAATGGGTCAAGTAAACAAAATATATACATGCAATGGATTATTCAACCATAAAAAAGCATTAAATTCTAATGTATACCACAACATGAATTAACCTCAAAACTGAACTAAATGAATGAAGCCAGACACAAAAGTTCATATACTATATGATTTTATTTATATCCAGAATAGGTAAACTCATAGGTAGAATCAGAAAAAAAAAAAAAAAAAAAA